>NC_133538.1:1841823-2177657 GCF_048544455.1 Silene latifolia
TTTATTTTAATTATGCATGTAATGAATTTAGGATTAAATTCAAACCGATAAGTTAATTAGTTTGACTAGGAATATGGAACAAATTAATTAGGTTATTTACGTTTGGTTTAATTCTTGTATTTATTGCGTTATGGTTGTGGTTGTTGTTAGGATAGGTTAATGAATCTCGCATGCTAAATAACTTGGACAAAGTAGTTTTTGTATTAAAAGATGACCTTGAAATTGCTCTCACATGTTAGGGTTAAAACATTGTTAGCACTTCAACAAATCTAATTCATTCGACTAGTCCTCATTTTGCTTAGTAGAGGCCGTTATTGCAACAGACGGGGATGGGTGTCTTATTAATGGGCTTCCCATCACGTACCCACACTCGAGCCCTCTTCTCTAAAACGGTTTTCAAATTTTCCTTAAAACTTGTCGGCGACTCCATTTTCAAAACCCTCGTGGATGATTTCCCTTGTCCACACATCACTGATTAGTGATTCATTCTAAAGTCTATGATAAATTAATGGGGAAGTCCTAGTGGTTTACATTAGTGTATGGGCTTAACAAGGCAATGGAAAGAGCAAGTTTATGGAGCACCATTAAGCAGAAAAGCAGAGATATTTTTAATGCTTAGACGATGTGTGGGGTTTTAATAATCTCATGAATTTGAATGAGAGAATTGGAGGGGCTAGTTTCACGTAGAATGACATTTAGACTATGAGGCAGATGGTAGCTGACTGTCATCTAAATGAACTAAAGACTGTGGGTTCCTTTTTTACATGGAACAGCAAACATGAGAATACTACTAAAGTATATAGCACGATTGATAGGGGTTTTCAGGAAGGTGCATTACCTTTCAGATACGGTTTCCCAATTCAGGTAGGCAGACTTTTAAAAGCTGATTGTAACATTCGTATTGACAAATTAGTGAACAAGGTGAGAGGAATTGGTGCTCGCAAGCTTAGTTATGCTGGTAGGCTGGTGATCATTAATTATGTCTTTAATAGTTTAGATAACTATTGGTCCTCTATTTTCTTAATCCCAAAGGGGGTTATAAGAAGGATTGAAGCAATTTGTAGGAACTATCTTCGGTGTGGTAATTCTGAGTATCATAAAGTTCCTTTAGTAGCTTGGCAGAAAGTATGTTGTAGTAAAAGAGAAGGTTGCTTGGGAATTAAAGAAGCAAGAATGTGGAATGTGACAACTATTGGCAAGTTTGTGAACTGGATTTATACTAAGGTTGATAGACTTTGGGTATTATGGATTGATCATATGTATATGAAAGGGGCAGATTGGAATACATACACTCCTTCTCCTGATTCCAACTGGAACTGGAGAAACGTATGTAAAGTTAGGAAAAAAATGGAGGCTGGTTTTCAGGGTGGTCAATGGATGGTAGATCCTAAAGGCTACTCAGTTAGTTCTGGTTACTATTGGTTATAGGGAACACATTCCCCTGTACAGTGGTACAAAGAGGTGTGGGGTAAATGGAATGTGCCCAAGCATTTAGTTGTTGTGTGGTTAATCAAGAATGAAGCTCTGAACACGAGGGCTAAGTTATTCAATTTAGGCTTATATGAGTGTAATCATGCCCTGTCCTAGACTTCTCGGGACCCTAGGCAAAATCGTGAATTGGGGCCCTTTAAAAAAATACAATGTATGATCAGTGGCGGAAGTAGGAATTTGAGACATGGGAGCACAATTTTTTTCCCCAATAAATTATTTTGGCTTGAATTTTTTTTAAAAAAATTTCCTCTAAATAATTTTATTTAGCGTAAAAAATATCGAAAACCTTAATAATGTCTCTTGTTATACACACTATAATTTTTTAAATAAATAATCTTTTAGTTTGAATTTTTCTTTATAATATACAAAGTTTCAAATAAATATACATACAATAATTAATATCTTGGTAAATAACTTAGAGGTTTGCAGCACATATAACGAAATAGAATAAAAATTATGGCTAAGAGTCTAAGACCCAAATCAACATAAAAAAACAACAACTACTCTTCTATAAGACCGTTCTATAGCATAGGACGGGCTTAATAAGAAAAGATAGCCCAACAAAAGAAACAAGTTACTTCATATTAGCATACCAACACGACTAAAAAGAACAATTGAAAACCTAAAGTACCAAGCACAAAACCCCCATTAAACTCCTGCCTCCTCCGCCACCACTTCCTCTATAGTTGACGGTTCAACACCACCATCCGATCATGAATCGCATCTTCTTAGGTCACCCCCTTCTATTCTTTTGTCTCTGTCTGGCGTAAGAATTAGCCAAATTAATGGAAAATCTGAAATGAGTTTGCTTTGGAATTGAAGAAAATTGACTGTGTACAAAGGAATTGAAGACAAAGAAGATGGTGAAATGGATAAGATTTTGAGAAAATTGATTGTACACAGAAATTGAAGATTACATACCTAGGAGCAGGGGCACTAAGGCACATTTCTGAGTTTTGAGTTTTTTTTTTCATATTGGGCCCCTTCCAAGGTTGGGCCCTACGCAAATGTCCCTCATGACACCCCCTAGGGCCGAGCCTGCTAACAGAATAAACTCTGGTGTTTGCCACCCATTGATTATTCTGAAAACCACCTGCCAAAGCATCCCTGACTCTACAAACATTTCTCCAATTCCAATTGGAATCAACAGAAGGTTCATAAACATTCCAGTCTCCTCCTTTCAAGTAAACATGATCTATCCAAAGTACCCATAAACGATATGCCTTTGTGTAAATCCAGTTAACAAGCTTCCCAACAGTTGCTAGATTCCACACCCCTGCTTCTCTTTAATGCCGAGACCACCCACTTTCTTGCTACAGCAAACATTATCCCAAGCCACAAGGGATGTCCCATCATATACATCATCACCACTCCACAAAAAATTTCTACAAATAGCCTTAATTTTTTTGACTACTCCTTTTGGAATTAGAAATATAGAGGACCAATAGTTATACAGTGTATCTAGGACAGAATTGATAAGGATTACCCTCCCTACATAGCTCAATTTTTTTTGCACCTATGCCTCTTACCTTTGCAACAATTCCTTCAATCAAAATGTTACAATCATGCTTAGTTAACCTACTAGGCTGTACTGGCACGCCCAGGTACATAAAAGGTAGGGTACCTTCCTGAAACCCAGAAATTTGTGTTATATCATTCTTAAGCCAATCAGGTACCTCGTTAAAGACCACTTCAGACTTAGCAGCACTGATTAAGAGAGTAAGAAGTTGTGGTTACACAGGTCATAACAATCTTCCTGAAATGCTCAGGAAAATTTAATGCAGTTCACATTTGATCCAGGAACTGCCACTCAATTGAATCATAGGCTTTCTGTAAATCCAGCTTGAACATGCATCTTGGGGAGGCCATTCCCGTGTATTAATGAGGAACGGATGTCGGATAGGAAGATAGCACATCTTTTGCAGTTTGCAAGACACATGCTCATATAATCAGATGCTTGATTTTGGAGAACTTTCTAGCAAGCTAAAGCTAAATCACCCATTGGCTAACCTAGTATTTAATGTGACACTAATCCACATACTTGAGTAAAGTATATTATAAGACTCAAAGTATTCCATAATGTAGCTTTAAGGACCCGAAGTAAAAAAGTTAATCGATAAGGAATCGAAGTATCAAAAGTTAATCGTTAAGGATTCAAAGTATCAAAATCTAATCTTTAAGGACCTGAGAATTAATTTACATCATTATCTTTATTACAAACCACTAAATTAAAAACGAAAATAAATTGAGGCTGACACAAAATTAAAATAAATCCAATGTTTGGTTAATGTCCCAACATGTTCTTCCTCAACCATAAAAAATCTTATTAGTATCTCTACATCAAAACTCCTTTTGCAATCAACGAGTTCCTTCCTCTCGTTGCCCCATATTTGCTTCATTTTACTAAGATTACTTCTAACCTTCACAGTTTTAGTGTCCCCCAATATTTCCAAAAAATGAACCTGTATCATTTGTACACGAACAATACAGAAAACACATGAATTTACATTAAATTGACACCAAGTCATTAATGTTGGTCTCTCCGGGTACGAGCCAAAGTCTAATGAATAAATATAAAGATCATATAAATTAGTGACTTTAAATTATTATACACTTTTAATAAGAAATGAGACTCGAACCAAACTTACTTGTAATCTTTGGCTAGTGATACACATTCTACCATTTCGCTTCATGAAAGATGATCCGACATCAGGTACGTTACCTTGGCAATTGGTCATGGATTGTAAAGTTTGTTGGCCTTCATAATCAGTGTAGTACGCCACTCTCCTTGGTTGTATCGCCTATTTTCATTGTACAATATTAATAAGCATAAAAGACAATGATGAGAAGTTATTCATTAAAATATACGAGTATTACTTACATTAGCTGATGAATTGAAATCATTAGGGCTGGTATACATTTGATGCATCGGTTGACTAGGTATCTCGATCTCAGAAGTAATATTATTGTTGCAGTTCCTTTTGTTATGACCCAGTTCTCGGCATTTGCTACACCTCACAACAGCACCGCTTTTGGTGAGTTTTTTAGTAGAAGACTTTTCACCGCTTTTCATCCTCCTTTTAGTCTTTGGTCTACAAGCTCTCAATTTGTTTAAAGGTGGCGGATTGATTGGCTGATACTCTGAAATAGGCCATTCTTGTGGACCATTTAGTGGCTCCATGTTGAATTTGTACGCTTTTAAGTAGCCCACTTTGTGGTAACATTCTGCAACATAATGCTCGGGGTGCTCTACATTTTTCCATATGGCCGCCACATCATGTATGCATGGTATGCCATTTAATTGCCATGATCTACAACTACAAGTCTTATGCCTCAAATCCCCAACGAACTTAACCTGAGTTGCGCCATCACTTACTCCATAGCAGAATGTTCCTTCCCAAAAAGCCGACCAGCCCCTTGCTTCAATCTTAGATTTCTCCAATTTCTCTTTAATTATCGAGCATAGAAAGATATCCATCTTTGATATCATATCTCTCTTTATTTGCAATCTCTCCATTAGACTCTCTCTTATCTCTTCTAACATTGATATTATAGGTTTTTGTCTACACTTTAGGATATAAGCATTGAATACCTCACTCATGTTATTGTCAACACTGTCACGTTGTGATTGATGTGTGTAGAAAGCTTTACACCATTTTTTGTAGTTTCTAATTAGCAAATCATCTCCCCATCATTTGAAATTAGCCTAAACTTAGCCATATTTTCCTGAAAAGCATTCTCTGTTGTATTTTTGGCAATACTCCAAAACCTTTTTCTGTAATCTAGCCCTCCTCCAAATATCTCTTTAAAGTTCATGTACACATGCCTGACACAACATCTCGATTCAGCTTGTGGCCATACCTCGGATACAACTTACAAAAGACCTTTTTGTTGGTCTGACATTATAGTGTATCCACTACCATCAGTCGTTTCAAAGTCGGTGGCTAATAAACCAATAAACGAACTCCAACATTTCCTATTCTCAACCTCAACAACTGCCCAAGCAATGGGGAATATTTGATTGTTCCCATGTTTACCCACCGCCACAAGAAGTTGTCCTCCGAAGGGCCCTTTAAGAAAGCATCCATCAATAGATATAAATGGCCTACACCCCACTAAGAAACCATGTTTTAAGGCTGAAAAACATATATAGACCCTTTTGAATACCCCTTTATCCAAGGAAAATTTAACATTGTTGTCGGGATTTGCCCTTAGTATTTCAGCTGCATATCGATGAAGCAAAAGATATTGCTATTTATATTCACCGACCACTAGTAATTGAGCTTTTTTCCTTGCCTTTTTTGCCATAAAAATGGATACATCAATTCCTCATTCTCTCCAAATAATGTCTACGATTTCCTGCAACTTTAGATATGGATTAATCTTGAACTTGTTAATATAGGTTTTCGCAATCCATGTTGAACTTATTTTTTTTTACCAAGTTTCCTCTACCACATTTATGCTCACCTACATAAGTCTTAACTTGGAAAGTTTTGCTTTTTTCGGAAGAAGATGCCCATATTCTCCAAGGACACCCAGAAGTTTTACATTTAGCACCTACCTTGTCTATGTGATTTTTAGTGTACCTGACATCTATGCCGGAGCTTACACAATAATCAATCAATGCTTTCCTAAACTACACAACATTATCAAACAATTTCCCAACAAAAAAAGTGGTATCTTGTGGGGTTGTTGGCTTATATTCCATGTTTCCGACCTTACTCTTTTTAGCATTTCCCGGATCAACAAGGTAGCCAATATCATCTTTATTAGAGCTCTCACCTGGGCTATCTAGTTCAAACTCATCCTCAAAATCACTAAATGTACCATTAAATCCATGTTTGGACCATCCGCTTAACTTACTAAGACTCTTAATTTCAGCACCAAACTCTTTTTCTTTGAGTTTCTCAGCCTCAATTTTACCTATAGCACTAACCACTTCCTCATCTTCATTATCACTCCCTTCCTCATCATAATCAATGTCTTCAACAACAATATGAGGGCGATTATTGATGGAAGGTTCATGTTCACCTTTCAACAAATCGAGAAACGGGACATTTAAGTTCAAATCACCAACCTCTTCGTCAAGCTCACACTAAATGATGTGTGTCTTTTATATGATGTTTTACATCCCATTCTACACGCATTTCAGAGCTCATTCTTGTAGTTTATGCTGCATTTCTCCCTATTTCCGTCTACTTCCGTATTTTGTACATTATTGCAGAAATGTGAAGAATCCAGCGGAAATCGAGCTAAATCCGTCCCCAACTATCCTACATTGCATTTGACGTGAAGTATTCACCCGAGGAACGAGCTTGGTGCGCAATTCAAGGCCCACAAGACAAGTCCACGAGTTTTAAGAAGTCAAGTAGCAGCTCAATCAGTCGATCGACCATCACCCTCAGTCGATCGACCAATGTTCGGTTCCGAAGCTCATCAGACATCGAGGACCGGTCGATCGACCACCTACCTTAGTCGATCGACCACACTCTTGTTCCAGGCGTGAATTAAAAGACCGAGGAACTTGAAGCCCGTTAAGTTTAGGTTTTGGAATAATTGTTACGTGAACTTTCTATATAACGTAACTGAGAATACCTAGTTTAGCATCAAGTCTATTATTCAGTTTTTCATCCAAGTTTTACCTAAGTTTTATTCAGTAAGTTTCCGCATACGGATCTTGAAAGATAATTAGGGTTTGGGATTGTTGAGCATTGGATTTTCGGTCCTTAATAACTAATCTTTCCTCTGCAATTCGGTATTCTTCTGCCCAAATTTTAGTTCATCTTTATTTTATCAATAGTTTAGAATTGCTAGCTAGTTTCCCGCAACCAATTTCATTGTTTATGTTAATTTCTTTCTTTACCGTTTTAAGCATGAATTCAGTAGCTAATTTCATCGTCAATGTTATTGTTTTCACCCTTAGCATGAGTAGCTAAATAGTTTGTGCTAGGATGTAGGCGAATTGTAGCATAGGCGGCATTAGATTAGACACGGCCTGAACCCGCGTGTTGGTCGATCGACGACCTTACCCAGTCGATCGACTGAACTCGTGAGCTTATTTCGTTTTAATTGATTTTAATTGTTGTATTTAACGAATCGAATGCATGCGACCAGTTAGATACCCTTTTATGACTGACCCAATAGATTGAAAGATAGGGTAAGTTGTTAGACCATCAATTGAATCGACTAAACTGTGCTAAGATCGAAAGATAGGTATAGTTTAGACCGTTAGTCACTTTTCGGAACGAAAGTTAGTATTAGTGATATTAGGGACCTATAGCAAGATCGAAAGATGCTATTTGTTAAGAGTGGACCGAGAGGACCTCTTTATTTCCCGCCTCACCTGTGTTGACTCGCACCGACTTAGTTTGTTTGCCTTGGAAGCTATAATGAACCGATCATCCTAGTACCCCTTTCTTTATCTGTTACACCGTCTTTTTAGTTTATTATCTTTATCTGTTCTTAGCTATAGATCATTTCAACTCTACCCCCACAATTGTTACCTTAGACTGAATATAAATCAACTAGAATTTACATCTGCCTCCTTGTGGTTCGACCCTGTTACCACTAGCCTAGGTTAGTCTTAATAGGAATTATAAATTTTATCTTAGGTAGTCACAACGACGGGTATCAAATTTTGGCGCCGTTGCCGGGGAAGGCAATAGTCCTAATTTTAGTTGTTTTAATTTTAGTCTTTCTTAGTTTAAGGGACTTCTGTTCCTTAAACTTTTCTTATATTGTTTTTGTAGTTTCCTCTTATGCGCAGGTCACAGGGTGGTGAACTAGTGCCATTTGACCCTGAGATAGAGAAATCTTTGCCCGAGTTGAGACGAACACAAAGGATACTACTGACAGAGGAAGAGCTGAGTTCTCTGTCAAGCTATTACGAGAACAATCTGTTCGAAGAAGACCCGCAGTCTTCACCCGTTTCCACTTCTTCAGCCGAGACAGTTACTTCTCCAGAAATTCCAGTCATGGCCGAGGAAGCAAGTATAGCTAGTCATTCTGAGTCGACAGCTGAAAACTTATATAAGGGGTTCGAACTACCAGGAGATGCCAGGAAGTTCGAACCAAAGCCTTCAAACATTAGCATGGTTGAGAAGAACCAGTTCGGGGAGCTGCAAACGAAGATGCAAAAGCATATGGAGACCTTTATTGACTACTGCTGTTCCATACCCCCACCAACCGGCGTGACCCAAGATCAGATCAAGGAGACCATGTTCATCTTCTCTCTTCTTGATGCCGCAAGGGAGTGGTATAGAGATTTGGACTGGACTGTTCAGGGGATCACCGATTGGAATTCATTGGCATTGGCATTCTACAAGAAGTACTTTTTTGCTTCAAGGACGATTGCTATTAGAGCTCAAATCACGGGCTTTAAACAAGGGCCAGATGATAATTTCCACGAAGCATGGGTCCGATTTAAGAAGTTGGTGCGAACCATACCGCACCATGGGTTCGAAAAGTGGAGCTTGTGCAATCATTTCTACAATGGGTTGTACGACGATCATAGGGCCATTTTGGATGCTGCAGCCAATGGACGATTTGCTGAGAATTTGGGAGGAACCAAGGGGTGGAAGATCATTGACGATCTAGCTACCCACAAGGCCGAGTATGGGAATTCTAGAGGGAACCAGGAGGAGAGTGCTGAATCTTCCTCTCGGCTGCACTTGAGGCTCTTACTGCGAGATTTGACAAGTATGAGCTAGGAGGAGCTTCTAAAGGTGGGATGTACCAGGTAAATGCTGTGTCAAACGGTCCTTTCGTCTGTGAAAGGTGTGGAGGTGAGGGCCATGTCTCGAAAAACTGCCCTAGTCCCTTTGAATCTTGTGCTGCCTTTCAACACTATAGGCAGACCAACACCTACTATGAGCCGAATACCCATCCGAACTAGAGTTGGAGAAGCCAAAATGTCCTAAATCTAACTCAAGCTCCGCCGCAAAGCAAAGAACCCTATGTGCCCCCTCATCAAAAGCAACAACAATATCGAAACCTCCTTATATGCCGCAGCGAAACAATCGCAGACTCTGAATTTTCCGAGCTTAAGAACCTGTTGCTAAAGGAGTCCCAAGCAAGAGAGGCCGGGATGAAGCTACTAGAGAGCCAAATTGCTCAATTGGCTAGCAAAAGCAACACTCGAGCTCCCGGACACTTGCCGACTCAACCAGAACAAAAGGAGACCCTAAATGCCATCACTTTGAGGAGCGGGTCCACCCTTGATGGTCCTGCCATGGTCGAGGACGCTGTTGAAAAAGATGAGCCTGAAACAAGTCAAAAGAAAGCTTCAACGAATAAATCAAAGAAATAGTCTACAGGTATATCGGTCGATCGATCGATATACCTAGTCGATCGATCAAGCACGGTTACTGAGAGCTTCGAATCTGTACATCTCAGTCGATCGACTGAGGACAGTGGTCGATCGACTGAGATCGCTGCTGATGCTGAGGAATTTCGTCCTTTAATGCCAAATAATCTGCGAGACCACTTGTTTCGGGCTACCACAGTCCCGAAGACTTTAGGACAAGACCCGAGTGCTGATGGGTCAGTCCCGGTCCCGAAGTTCGACCCAATGATGGTTAATGGCTCACATTTGAGACGGTCTGAAGAGGGGTCTAGCTTCAACAAAGAGAAGGTTTCGGACATTCAGCCTAAGTCCAAGGATGCCGGCGCGCGTGATTTGGAGGAGAGGGCTAAGGTCCTTCTTACAGCCCCTTACCCGGAGAGGCTAGTGCCGACAAGGAACAGGTATCTTTCAGCAAATTTGAAAAAGTTATCCGTAGTCTGAATGTACAAGTCCCCTTCCTTGAGTTAGTAAACCAAGTGCCCGCTTATACTAAATTTATGAAACAACTTTTGTCCAAAAAGCGGTCACTTGAAACAGTGCACACTGTCGCACTTACTAAGGAGTCTTGCTCTTATCTGTCTCACACTGCGCCCCATAAGTTAGAGGATCCGGGTAGCTTTTCTGTTCCTTGCAAAATAGGCACCTTCTCTATTGAGAAGGCATTGTGTGATCTAGGGGCTAATATAAGCGTCATGCCCTTGAGTTTAGCTAGGAAGCTTAAGTTGACCCGATTTGCTATCACAGACATGACAGTTCAGATGCCCGACCGATCTGCGGTCGAGCCTGTAGGAGTCCTAGAGGACATACCCGTCCAAATAGGGAAGTTTTTCCTCCCTGTTGACTTTGTTGTCCTTGACATACCTGAGGATGCCCATATACCGATCATCCTAGGTAGGCCGTTTCTGCACATCTTCTTTGTGCGATTATTAACGTAGGCTCTGGAACTTTGACCTTCAAAGTTGGGAAACATTCAATCATTTTTGTCCAACTTTGCTAAAAAGAAGGACCCCATGTGGCTCATTACTTGTAATACGGTTTACGAAAAGAAATCGTACTTTGTGCTTCCCCGAATTGCTCCGCCTCTATTACTACTCTGTGCTAACCCCTCCGCCCCCATTGGGAGCGAGAAGGAGGAAGAATCTGTTTTAGACATTGCGGAGCTGGTTTGGGGAAGGATGTCTTTGCAGTCACTCTAGTCATGCGACAAAGCGTATCATTCAAAGAGGAGGTCTTGGTTGCTTGAGCTATGGAATTGATGAGATAGTTGATGACGAGCGATCAAAGCAAAGGATTCCGACTTGGATTCCGATGAGCCCAAAGAAACCCTTGATTGGGGAGATGACGAAGTTGATCCGTTGAGCTCTCCATCGTCGAGGCCGAGAAGGGTGCAAAATGATAAGATGAGCACCATTGAGGCTACCTCTAGTAGCCAGAAGCCGACGAAGTGGGCCATACCGTGGTCCTACTTGATCAACTATTAGTTGATCGAGCTCGTTATAAACTTCATTTTATTTGCTTATGTTAAACCAATTTTTATTGCTTTTTGTGTGCGCGAAAACTTCGCATTTTATTTCGCTTATTTAGGATTTTTAAGTACTTTAGACTTTATTCTGGGTTTTGCGCAGTTTTGGGCGCATATTATTGTGCATTTGCAGGTTTTAGACCTCGGTAGCTCTAGTTATTGAGCTAATACGAAGAATTAAGATGTCGCAGCAGTGTTTTCAGTCGATCGACCAGCCTATATAGTCGATCGACTGATTTGCAGGTTTACAGGAGCTACTGTTCACGCCCACTTGATCGATCGACCGATCTTCTTGGTCGATCGACCACTGCTGCTGCTGTATTTGTTCACGACCTCTCCCCTGCTGTGTTTGGTCGATTTGCGGACTTAAGGGAGTTCTCTACCCCCTTTTATCTTCCGTAAAATTCATATATTTCTTCTGATTTTCTCATTTATGCACAATTTTACCGCTTTAAAATTGTTTTCTCAGTCTTATGCGTGGTATTTTTCTGTCTTTTCCTAAGACTTATAGTAGCATCTTTAGCTCATGAAACCTCCTAGCTCACGCTGGTTTGGGGAGGTTTCCTTTGCGCTTAAAGTCTTGTGAGTTCCTAATTTCTTTACTTCATGTCATATTTATTTATTTCTTGCAAATTCCCATTTCTCTTTTCTTCATTTTATGATTTTGCACAATGGGGACATTGTGCGATTTGGTTTGGGGAAGGGTTTTGCGTCGCATATCATTTGCTTGCATTCACGTTTACATTTTGTCTTGCATTGTTGTTTATTTCTTCATATACATCAAAAATCAAAAAAAAAATTGATAAATTTCAAACAAAAATTCCCATAAAATGCACGTTTATTTTAGCATATAGGTCGAGTTGGAACGGTAGTATTTCTATGATGATTTTGCATCTGCGCCTGTTTTGCCTGAGCCTTGCTAGATTAACATGTTATTAGTAGAATCGTTTATGCATATCTACGAGTTTTCGTTAATTTATTTGCTGGACTTGAGATCTGACTTAGAAAATTGGCAAACTACATCATAATTCTGAGATTTAGAGCCTATAACTGGTGACATCTATGACCGGTTTATTTAGGAATGTGAGTAGTACTCCTTATGAGACATGTTTCCTTAATTTGCATAAATATGAATTTGAGCTACTTAATACCTGTATGCATTCGGTTTGTGGTTTGTTGACACATGTGGTAGAGGTTTTCCTTTATTCATTATGCCCATAAGCTCCACACTGCCAAAAATAGCTTTTTTTGTCCCGTTAACCACATCCTACATATAGCCTGCCCTTGTCAAGCTAGTAGTTTACGTTTTTGGGATTGTTACTTCGTTTTTGGTGATATTTGCTTGATTGAGATGTTGTTTGGAAAATGAAAAAGGAAAGAAAGAAACAAAAGAAAAAAAAGAGAGAAAAAGACTCGATAAAGAAAAAAGAGTTCTGTACTGTTCAAGGCAGTCGATCGACTGACCAATTGGGTCGATCGACTGAAGATCCGAGAAAAAAGTCAATTCGCATAATTTAATCCTTATCTTTTGGCGATTTTTGCTCCCATGTTTCATTTATATTTTATGGGGAGTTTATTGATTTAATATTTTGGAGACTGTGAGTTTTGTGCTTGCTATAGCACCGTTTCGTTTAATTATGAGCAAGAAGTTGGATGTTGCCACTTGGTTCCGTTTTGGTACTAGCTTGATCACCTGTACCTCCACTTTACCATAAAATATTTCGCCTCTTCTTACCCATACCTCACATATCCCATATACACCTCGGCATGTGTCATTGGTCATATGTTTGGTTGGAATGCATATGTACAGTCATAGAGATCATTTTCATATTCTATTGCTGGCATGTTTTCATAGGTCGTAGTTAGGTGAGAGTCACTACAAAATTAATTCTTTCTATCTTACATATATTCACCTGTACTTATTGAGTGATTTGAGCGGCCCGTGAGAGTCCAATTTGATAAGTCTATACAGTTGGCAGTTCAGTATATCTTTAACGACTACATAACTCGTTTGCATGATACACATTACTAATTGATTGTTGGTTGTGCATTAAATTGGTTTAGGCTTAACAGTTTGCATTTCGCTCTGAGATTGAACTCGTTCCATTAGGTCGTTAGATCGAGTCTAGTTCTTGCTTGGGGATAAGCAAGGGTTTGGTTTGGGGAAGTTTGATGCGTGTCTTTTATATGATGTTTTACATCCCATTCTACACGCATTTCAGAGCTCATTCTTGTGGTTTATGCTGCATTTCTTCCTATTTCCGTCTACTTCCGTATTTTGTACATTATTGCAGAAATGTGAAGAATCCAGCGGAAATCGAGCTAAATCCATCCCCAAGTATCCTACATTGCATTTGACGTGAAGTATTCACCCGAGGAACGAGCTTGGTGCGCAATTCAAGGCCCAAAAGACAAGTCCACGAGTTTTAAGAAGTCAAGTAGCAGCTCAAGCAGTCGATCGACCATCACCCTCCGTTGATCGACCAATGTTCGGGTTCCAGAAGCTACTGTACACTGAGGACCAGTTGATCGACCACCTACCTTAGTCGATCGACCACACTGCTGTTCCAGACGTGAATTAAAAGACCGAGGAACTTGAAGCCCGTTAAGTTTAGGTTTTGGAATAATTGTTACGTGAACTTTGTATATAACGTAACTGAGAATACCTAGTTTAGCATCAAGTCTATTATTCAGTTTTTCATCCAAGTTTTACCTAAGTTTTATTCAGTAAGTTTCCGCATACGGATCTTGAAAGATAATTAGGGTTTGGGATTGTTGAGCATTGGATTTTCGGTCCTTAATAACTAATCTTTCCTCTGCGCAATTCGGTATTCTTCCGCCTAATTTTAGTTCATCTTTATTTTATCAATAGTTTAGAATTGCTAGCTAGTTTCCCGCAGCCAATTTCATTGTTTATGTTAATTGCTTTCTTTACCGTTTTAAGCATGAATTCAGTAGCTAATTTCATCGTCAATGTTATTGTTTTCACCCTTAGCATGAGTAGCTAAATAGTTTGTGCTAGGATGTAGGCGAATTGTAGCATAGGCGGCATTAGATTAGACACGGCCTGAACTCGCGTGTTGGTCGATCGACCACCTTACCTGGTCGATCGACTAACCTCGTGAGCTTATTTCGTTTTAATTTATTTTAATTGTTGCATTTAACGAATCGAATGCATGCGACCAGTTAGATACCCTTTTATGACTGACCCAATAGATCGAAAGATAGGGTAAGTTGTTAGACCATCAATTGAATCGACTAAACTGTGCTAAGATCGAAAGATAGGTATAGTTTAGACCGTTAGTCACTTTTCGGAACGAAAGTTAGTATTAGTGATATTAGGGACTTATAGCGAGATCGAAAGATGCTATTTGTTAAGAGTGGACCGAGAGGACCTCTTTATTTCCCGCCTCACCTGTGTTGACTCAGACCGACTTCGTTTGCTGCCGCCGAAGCTATAATGAACCGATCATCCTAGTACCCCTTTCTTTATCTGTTAAACCGTCTTTTTAGTTTATTATCTTTATCTGTTCTTAGCTATAGATCATTTAGCCTCAACCCCCACAATTGTTACCTTAGACTGAATATAAATCAACTAGAATTTACATCTGCCTCCTTGTGGTTCGACCCTGTTACCACTAGCCTAGGTTAGTCTTAATAGGAATTATAAATTTTATCTTTGGTACTCACAACGACGGGTATCACTAAACATGAACCTCCCTATATCAACTAAAAGGCGAACAAAAGTTTCAAAGGTCTTATTATTCCCTAAGAATCTGACACCGATCTCAAAAGTCATTCTTGGATCGAGATAATAAAGTTTGATAACATTAGTGTAATATAAATTATCAACCAAATTTCTAACATATATATAGTCCACACCGTCAGGTATATTTTCAAAGATATCGATTTTACTTCCAATATAGCGTACATGAGGAGTCATTTGCCATATTCCTCCATAGTGTATCACAATGCGACCTTTTGAGAATGACATCTAAATATATACAGGACAAAAAATAATTAACACAGATTGATTAAATAATGAAACTTTATGTAACTTTAATTAATAATAACCTATTATGTTGGTGCTCACAAGTCACAACTAGTATAGCCTAAACAAAGTATAAAGTATTACCATTTTCCAATAATAAAAGACAATTTATATAATCAATTGGCTTGAAACCAGATTTAGAAGTTTATGAACAATCATCAATATTCAATAACTAAATAACAAAAAGCAAGGAGTATACATACCTGCAAAATTCTATGAACAACAAAAAGTTTGATAAAAATCTGTGGGAATGACGAGGTTTTGGAGGGGAAGCAAGATGGAGGGAAAAATTGGGTGGGGAAAAGTGGTGGGGATAATTGGGTGTGGACAACAAAATGAATAGACTAGGTTTATGATATAGTGTGTTTAATAGGTGTTAAAAAGGAGGATATAGATTATATTGGAGTGTTAAATTGGTGGAATTGGTTGGATCACTATTTGTCTTTATGTTGTGATGTTGGAGGATTGTCTTATGTTGGATAAAAGACGGGTTTAGTGCGTAATTTCATGGATCATATATTGTTGTTGGAGTTTGATGGATTGAACAAGAGAAGATAAGATGAAGCTTGTGTGATTAGCCCGAAGAAAAAGCCCAAGAAGCGTGTATGAAGCACTGGGCGAGCGCTAAGCGAGCCATGGGAGAGCGTGCGCTGATCAGATTCACGGGAAGCATGATGGGAGAGTAGCTCACCCCTTGGGCAAGCCTCGGGCGAGTTGCCGGCCTCTGGGCTAGCTGCCCAATACTGAAGACGGACGGGAACTTTAATTCCGCGTTTGTTATTTGTCTTAAGAAAAGACCTATTTGTTTTACTTAGATTTGGACCTATCATTCGTTATTCCTATTATCATTAGAAGAAGAACCCTAATTAATTTCCTTAGCAAGAAAAGACATGAGCAACTAATCCTTTCATCTCGGATTAAAATTTGAAGCAACAGATTTATTGAAATTGTGAGACTATTATTCATCTTTCTCTTTTCTCTTGAATATTGTTAATTATTTGTTTCAATTTTATGATTGTTGAATGTTTAGATTAAAGTAGCTAATTAATCTTTACAATTATCAATCTATTGTTATTCTAGTGAATGAATCCGTAATTGTTCAACCTCGCTAGATATAGTAGCAATCTTTACCCTTTGTATTGGATGTGTTTCATCATATCTAGGTTAAAGAGAGAATTAACTTGTGATTCGAACTAATAATCACGTGTTTTATTGGCTATGACTTCTATCGTTTCTTATTTGTTCATGTTGTTGAATTATACTTAATCATTTGTATTAGGTTGTTTGACAATTAGGTTATTTGATTATCGCGTTTCGAGCCAAATAATATAACAAAGGAATTGGGAAATTGTTCCCACAATAGTTTGCTCAAGAGTCAATTGGAAGTTGTGTTAGATTCATTAATCTCATAAGTTTACATATTCATATATGAAATAATTTATTTAGTCATAAAATAAATGGAAGATCTTATGCATGCAAACTAAAATAAGATAAGAGAAGAAATCGACAATCTTACTTATATGTTTTGGATTTTTGGGCACCAACAAGATCTCTTTCTTGTTAGTTCTTGAGCTTTCCAACAATGGATGAACAAGGTTCAAACTAGAACCTCTCCCAAAAGCATATACCCAAGGAATAATCTTAATAACTAATACTATTATGAACTAGTAATGATATTAGTCTTACTTAAAATTTGACACAAAAATAATTTTGTTCTCTTGTTTTTTCGGCCAAGAGAGGAGAGATTTGTGAGGTTTTATTTCTCTAAGTTTTAACAAATTATAGAGAGAATATTATTTTCTTTCACTAGAAAAATATATGTTGAAGTAGTGAATGAATGATAGAGCTTGTTTTTCTACCCAAAAAATTATTTTCTCCCAAAAGCATATACCCAATGCATGAGCTTGTTTTTCTACCCAAGAAATAATAGGTATGCAAGGCTACAAGTAAGGTTTAATCATTGTGTTTTCTCATTTAAAATAATTAACACAATTTCAACCATAATCCCCTCCAATTTTCGGTACATATATAAAATGGGAGGTCCATTTTATTTTTTCATTTGTCAATTGTGACATATGTGACATGTTACTTGACATGTGAAATTGTAATGTTTTTTTAACATATTAAAAATCAACATACTCATAAAATATGTCATATACAAAATCGACTAGTAATTCGTAATTACTTGTACCATAACGGTTTATCAATTATAAATCACAACGTCTTGTATTTATAATAAATCATTCATTCAATTTGAATTTCAATTGTTTCGTAAACAATAATTTTATCTAGGTAATAAAACAATTCGATTACTTAGACCGTATCTAATTTAATCGAATTAAAATAAGACACGTTAACTTTACTCACAAGATCATCCGCTAATTTTAAGCAATTTAATTAACTCGTATTGGCATACGATTAATTAAATAATCAATTAAGAGTATTTCCCTATAGGTATGACCTATGGGGATCAACTGATCACCACCGTCGCACGACAGTAATGTCAAACTCTAGTCAGCCAATCATTACTGATATGTGTGGACCAGTTGACTGTAAAATATTACATCCCACATGTATTCTTAAAATGAGATTTAAACATGTGATCATCATGATCGAAAGTTGTGATCGCATTATTGTCGGAGGACACATATTCCAACAATCTCCCACTTGTACTCGACAAGTGTGCATCACCAATTCTCTTGTCCTATTACTATCTCCCACTCAATGCAAGGTGTCTTTCAGGTCGTACTTGCAAGTGATCATATCGAGAGTGGTTTCCTCGATCTGGAGAATAACTGATTGACCGGAATTATCAACCATAGATACCTTCCGAGCGTGGCCACGCATTTCCAGTTCATTACTCCTCGAGTGGCCCTGAGATATTGTTATAAACCTGACAAGGGGAGGACAATTCCTTTCGCACTATTCCCTTCGACTAGCCACAACCATTATAACCCAAAATATGCCCATTTGACCCCATTTACGAAGGTCGTAGTAACATAAATCAAAGTTAATCTGAAACTGTACCACCTTAGGCGAACAGTCTTTAGTCAAAAGAATCGACTCATCAGAATACTATAGTAGCTCTTGCCACGACCAGGCTATATAAATTTGCCAGAACTCTATAAGCGGTCATTAGCCCGACAAAGTGTTCCTAACAGTCAGCCTATGTGATCGACTAGTCATCTCGCATGACTCCATGGCACTTCAACTTGCCATCAATCGCATCACACTCTAGTCACTTCGAGACGTCACCTCATGTAAGTGACTATGGGTGAATACAATGCTAATCCATGTTCACTGTAACGGGGTTCAATTGTCTTTACAACCCGTTTGGATATAACAAAGTATAAGGTGAGTTAATAATAATTCAAACGACAAATGTGGACATCATATTTGGGTAGTCTATACCAAATTACCACCTTGTGATGTATATTGTAAGTGTGTAAACACTAGTTACTCGCAACATGTGTTTAACATATCATGTGTCCATGTGTTCAAACTCTTGAATTGTATTTTCCTTTATTTTAATGTTTGTCTTAGATAGCATGAATCTCACCAAGTACATATCTAGTTTCCCAAACTAGGTTTAGGTTCTTTACTTTTAGAGAACTTTCTTGTTGTTTATCACATAACAAACGAATTATGGTGGACGACATAACTCGCACTAGTCAAGTGTTCTTCCAACTCATAATGTACCAGGTATATGTTTTGTAGGATCTTGCAACAATTGTCAAGATGATTAGCCTATCACTTCTCATAAGTCCTAGCAAATTTTGAAAATACTAGTTTTGAGTAACTTCTTACTATAACCAAGTATCTTTTCAAACTTCTTATTTCTTCTTTTAGCTTAAATAGCTTAGGATTTTCATAAATCCTTACCCGCGCGTTTTCGAACTTCAATATGTGCAACTTCTTATCACATAACAGAGTGTTCTATCAAACACTAGAATAGCTCATTAGTTCTCCTCGAGAATTCATGACGATTCTTATATGGCTTACCAATGATTCATAATGCTCTTAAGCGTATGATTCATTATAGGACATGTGCATGATTATTCTAATGGTGGAAACATTAGTAATTTTAATCATGTGATCAACCATTCTTAGGTTCAATGAATGACCATGACTGCTTATGGTAATTCTATTTTCATCGATATGAATAACCTTCATTTCTCGTTGATTTGGTGTGCATATCTCAATGCCTATCCAACATCCCATGATGTGATTGGATTCATCTTAGTCCATTTTCATCCAGAATTGGAAACTCAAATACTTCTTTGTTAAAGATAGTACTAACTCGTCATTCTCAATGAGTAGTGAGTTATAAATTCTTACTAGATGATTGCTCCCACTAAATTTCATGTCTTCACATGATAATTTCAAACTCCCACTCAATTCCACATGTTTCGTATTTGACTACTCAATCGAAACATTTCAAGAATTGAAATCAATTTTGCTTTGCCAAGTTATTAAGATAAAACCATATATGTTTCCAACATATCTTTTCAAAATACCTATTTTGAAAAGGTTTTAATCTTAAACTTATGGAAAGAGATTTTAATCTCTTACTCATTCATTTTTATAATGATGCGTAGCAATGTCATTATTTAAAAAGTGAAATCCCATTTAATAGACATTCTTCTCAAAATACCCTTTTCGGAAGGAGATTTAACCATTTCATTTTCATAATGAGGTTAAGTAATGACACTAGCGTGGTTAACAATTAACTTAGCTCTTGTAGACATCAGCATATATTTCTTTGCAACTTTTAATCATAAATCTCATTTATATTCAAGGATGCAACTTTGTTTCATTTAGGCTCTTAATTAAAAATCAATATTGAAACTCTATTCATATCTAGGTCATAAACTAGCAAAATCTCTCGTTGAGACTTTTCTTTAGTCATTATCTATCAAAAACTTTCTTTTGGTCAGATATTCTATTGATTACTTCACTTGGTCTCTTTGTCATGTAGATCTCATCTATTCGAGACCATAGATCTCATCTATTCATGTATACTATCTAATTTGGTATACAAATCATTCTTCCCTTCGTAGATCTCATTTACTCAAGCATACAAATTATTCTTTGTGTTCTTTGTGTCTTCATTTTTCTCCCACTCTATCTATAGAATAAATACACTAGATATTCAAAGATAGCTCATGAGACACAAATAATGATTTCGAAGTAGAAGGAGTATTATCTCATAGATTGACTAATAGATTTTAGATTTGATGAGTGTACTTGGTAATTGACATTCCTTTAGGAGAGTTTATCAACTCAACATCACTTTATAATTGATCATACACAAGCCTTATGCTTGTGGACATATAATGAATCCTATCATTATAATTGTATATTGGATCACTTTCAGTAGATGATCATATGTTTCTATGTGCAAGCATATAAAGACGAATTTTTAGAACAAACAAATATGATAAAAGGGGTGACTTGGGTTGCAAGCCAAGCCACCATAACCCAAAATACAACCGTTGTTTAAAAGGATCACACATTTCCATGTCAAACACGGAAACCAAAGTAGTTCTAAAATTCATAACATTAAAATAAAGACAATAATAAAAGCCAAGCTTCATTGGTAGCTACTCCTAGCTCCTTCATGATTTATTAAGTTTGCTTCTCTTTTCCCTTGTCTTTGCTTGGAGGAGGCCCTATTTACATTAAAAAGGGGATACATTATCACAACTTTGTATCAAAATACCATAGTTGAATTAGAAACATAAAAGAAGGGATAGTCATTTACCTACTGGAGTGATCTTTCCAGCTTTGATGTCACCAAGATACTTGGAACAATTCCTCTTCCAATGTCCAACACCATTACAATAATGGCATTTATCAAGAGGACCCTTCTTGGTTTTGGAAGTGCTAGCTTCAAAAGTCCTAGCCTTGGTGGACATGGGAGCTTGCCTCTTACCCTTTTTCCCATTCTTCTTGAACTTCCCCTTGCTCTTAGTGCTTATATTAAGCACATCCTTCGGTGGGTTAACATTTAGCCCCATGTCTCTTTCGGCTTGCACAAGCAACTTGTGTAACTCTTCAAGAGACACGTCCTTGTCTTGCATATTGAAATTCACCCGGAATTGTACATATGCTTTGACTTTGGATAAAGAGTGAAGAATCCTATCAACAATGAGCTCCTTAGGGATTTCAACCTTCTGAATTTTCAATGTCTCGACTAGCTCCAACAATTTGAGCACGTGAGGGCTAACCTTTTGGCCCTCCTTGAAATCGAGATCAAAGAATGCTGAGGCCGCCTCATATTGGACGATCCTCGGTGCTTGTGAGAACATTGTCACAGTTTGGAATAGATTTCATAAGCGGTGCCCATTTTAAAGGCTCTCCTTTGGAGATCCGCCTCCATAGCAAAAATCAACACATTTTTCATAGCGACAGACTCTTTGTGGTAAGCCTCATATGCTTCCCTAGTGGCGACACTCGACCTAGCATTAGGTTCGGGTGGAGAGGCCTCAATGAGGTAACGAAGGTTGTCGTCACCTTAGGCGGCTAATTTGAGTTGGGCATCCCAATCAGAGAAATTTGACCCATTCTTTTCATGTTTACAACGATCCATGAAGGATCGGAGCCATGAAACATTAATGAGAGTGGTGGCATTTGTGTTTGGTGCGGCCATTTGTTATGAGAAATAAAAGTGGTCTACAAAACAAAAATAGAAGGAATAAAACACTTGTCGTTTTCAAAATAATAATAATACTCGTAAATTTTAATTTAAACAAGTTTTATTGCATTTATCTAGTGACCTCTACCCAACTTGATAAATAATTCCAAGACCTAAATTCATATTAACTTGGGCACGGTGTAGCTGATTCATCCTTTATCAATATAACTCGGTGGATTAACTCTTTAATCGATTCTACTTTTAGAACTCTCGGTCGATAAAAATACATTAATATTTATCTTTAGCCCAAAAACACATCCGGCAATGGTCGAGAATACTTTTGTTGAGTTCAACCCAAATTTCGAATAAATGTGTCCATGATCCAAATTCACATTAACTTGGGCCCGGTGTAGCCGATTCATCCCTTATCAACATGAATTCGGTGGATAGACATTTATCACCCACTTCCCCTACGTAACAAGGTTTGTACCCCGGTGTGGCCGAGCGCACTCCCTCACGAAACAGGTTTTCATGGTTTCTACTTTTTTGGTAAGGCTAAGTCTCAATTGTTTATTTTAGCGAGAGGTCATGTCAATTTATTATCTATCACGTTTTAAGTGAACTAAAGCGGTGAACTACGATAATTGTAATTGACACGGTCGATAAACTCGATTTAAAATGCATGTTTAGTTATGGCGATTTAGCGATGCATGCAACATATAAATAAAATGCAAAGCATAAAAATAAAATCCTAGTATGGCCTTCTTAAAATAGTAAATCTAATAAACTATTACAAATTCGGAAACCAACTCCTTTTGTCTCTTGAACTTCGGTCTCGGCACGTATTTCAAGGCAACACTTTCTTTGATGGATCGCCTTCTCGAATGGCACCGTCTTCAAGGAACTCCGGAATAATTAAATTACAAAATGAATTACATAATTTCCTGTTATACATTTGTAATAAAATAAAATAAATCTATTAAATTACAAAACGGTGATACGAGATCACAATAATTACAACCGAATCGATATTCCCATACATTTCGGGTAATACCAATTAAAACTAAGGCCATACTAAGTAAAATTACATAATTCAAAAATTACATAAAATTAAAATATGACAATCATAAATAAAATGCATCATTATAATATGTATGAACATTCTAAATTTTATACTAAATCGCCTTTTAAGAGCCAATAACGTATATTTATCGGTTTTCATGGATTTGCGTGATTATAACTTGTTAAAATCACAATAATTACATAAATTCATATTTATGTACAAGTTAATTACCCTACCCATCTTAGGACTCAAAAATTAGTCTCCACTAACATTTTGACAATAATTAAACTTGATTTCTTAATATTGTTCATAAACGGACTCAAAAATACAAAATTATGCTATAAACTTCAAATTAAATTATAAAAAATTTCAAATAATTTCGAAAGTTGAAATTTAAACTCATAAACATTCTGGAAAAATACCATGACACTCATAATGTTCAAAAATAAGGTTAAAAATTTCGAAAATTTATCGAGAAAAACAATGTTGCGGTTTATCGTTTTTAACAAATATGACCATAAAAATATGAGAAAAACTATTTTCATCAACTTTTCACTTTTAGATCTGAAATATATGATAAAATGCAACATGTTACATTTTTCCTTTAGTCATGAAGTTTGTTTTATCATTATTACTAATTATAATCACTATTTATGTGATTTTTCATTAAAAATTCATAAATCATGCATAAAGACTTCATTATAGACAAATATTTTACACACATCTTTTAAAATTGCATGTGACAACATACTAAATTTCTATGACCATATTTGAAATATAACTCATATTAACCTATTTACCCATTTAAATACGATTTTAATTTAAAAAATTCATATTTCGAGCAAAACAACTTATTTTAATATGAAACTTTACAGTCTATCAGTAGATAATATATGTGAAAATATATCAAAAAGCCACTGAAAAACTCGAAGTTTAGCTATTTTTCGTCCAAAAATGACATTTTTATGCCAATAATATATAAAATGAACAATAAAATCCATAAATAAACCAAAATGTCCTAAAAATCACTTAGGACCAGAAACTTTTAACATGCAAAGTTCTTTTTAGGTTTATCTTCATAAATCCAAATTAATTAGTTTTGTATGTTAATCTTATAACTCGGAAAAACCATAAACCGATTTGCATGCAAATAACCTAAGGCTCATGATACCGCTTGTTAGATTCATTAATCTCATAAGTTTACATATTCATATATGAAATAATTTATTTATTCATAAAATAAATGGAAGATCTTATGCATGCAAACTAAAACAAGATAAGAGAAGAAATCGACAATCTTACTTATATGTTTCAGATTTTTGGGCACCAACAAGATCTCTTTCTTGTTAGTTCTTGAGCTTTCCAACAATGGACGAACAAGGTTCAAACTAGAACCTCTCCCAAAAGCATATACCCAAGGAATAATCTTAATAACTAATATTATTATGAACTAGTAATGATATTAGTCTTACTTAAAATTTGACACAAAAATAATTTTGTTCTCTTGTTATTTCGGCCAAGAGAGGAGAGATTTGTGAGGTTTTTATTTCTCTAAGTTTTCACAAATTATAGAGAGAATATTATTTTCTTTCACTAGAAAAATATCTGTTGAAGTAGTGAATGAATGATAGAGGAAAAACTCTATCTTTTCCCCTTGGAAAACCAGTGCTGAGGGGGAAGGGTGCCCAGAGCTTGTTTTTCTACCCAAGAAATAATAGGTATGCAAGGCTACAAGTAATTTTAATCATTGTGTTTTCTCATTTAAAATAATTAACACAATTTCGACCATAATCCCCCCCAATTTTCGGCACATATATAAAATGGGAGGTCCATTTTATTTTGTCATTTGTCAATTGTGACATATGTGACATGTTACTTGACATGTGAAATTGTAATGTATTTTCAACATATTAAAAATCAACATACTCATAAAATATGTTAGAAAATCGACTAGTAATTCGTAATTACTTTACCAAAACGGTTTATCAATTATAAATCACAACGTCTTGTATTTATAATAAATCATTCATTCAATTTCAATTTCAATTGTTTCGTAAAAAATAATTTTATCCAAGTAATAAAACAATTCGATTACTTAGACCGTATCTAATTTAATCGAATTACAATAAGACACGGTAACTTTACTCACAAGATCATCCGTCAATTTTAAGCAATTTAATTAACTCGTATCGGCATACGATTAATTAAATTATCAATTAAGAGTATTTCTCTATAGGTATGACCTAAGGGGATCAACTGATCGCCACCGTCGCACGACAGTAATGTCAACTTCTGTGCAGCCACTCATTACCGATATGTGTGGACCAGTTGACCGTAAAATATTACATCCCACATGTATTCTTAAAATGAGATTTAAACATGTGATCATCATGATCGACAGCTGTGATCGCATTATTGTCGGAGGACATATATTCCAACAAGTTGTTAGTCTATGATCAATTTGATAATCAGTTTGTGAAAATTCTTACGCCGAGACCGTTTAAACCATCTGAATTCATATTTATTATTCTTCATTCAATCGCTTATTTAATTTCTAGTTTAGTTACTCAATCATTTAAATTCCCCCCAAATTGGTTACTTATTTGCTATACTATAATTCACATAAATTACATCGCCTTCTCTGTGGATCGATCCTTATTACCATATACTATCACTTAGTTAGAGGTTTTAAGTGTTATAAATATTATCTTTGTGAAGCATACGACTTTGGCTCACCAAATTTTGGCGCCGTTGTCGGGGAAGACAATAGTTAATTTTTGTGTTTCTTTAGTGTAGACTTTTATTTTATTGTTTTATTTTATGCCTAATACTCGTTCTTCTGACAAACCACTCGAGCATTACGACTCAGAGATTGAACGCACACTTTTCAGGTTAAGGCAAATCGGAGAAGGTTCGTTAGTTGTTTTTTAGCACCCAGATTCCGAGAAGGATATACACTCTGATTCGGATAATTTGGAAATTCCTATTACTACTGAGAATATGTCTAGGCACACTCGAACATTAAGGGAGCTCACAGCTCCAAATCTTAACGTTCAACCATTGTGCGTCACTTTTCTAGCATTTGATGATGAAGTTACTTTTGAACTGAAATCTAGTTTGATACATCAATTACCAAGTTTTGGTGGAATGAGCATTGAGGATCCGAATAAGCATCTTTCGGACTTTCATATTGTGTGCACTGGTATGAAACCACCTGTTAATACTGATGAGCAGTTGAAATTGAGAGCATTTCCTTTCTCCTTGAAGGACAATGCGAGAGACTGGTTAAACTATCTACCACCGGGGAGTATCACTACTTGGGTAGGTATGAAGAAGGCATTTTTAGAGAAATATTTTCCTCCTTCGTGATCATCTCAACTGAAAAGAGCCATCAGTAATGTTCATCAGCAAGACTGAGAAACTATGTGTGAGTACCTTGAGAAATTTAAGAAACGTTGTGCTAGTTGCCCTTACCATGGTTACTCTGACCAGGATATGATTATGTATTTTTGGGGTGGACTGAACCAAGATGACCGTCGAATGATTCACTCCGCTTGTGGAGGAAACATAGCCAACAAGAATCCAGATGAAGCTTGGGAGGTTATCGTAGAGCTAACTGAGACCTCTAGACAGTTTGACAGGAGACCATTACAAAGAGGAGTGAGTGTTATGGGTGTTAGTCGTGGCTTGGAAGAAAAGGTTGATAACATTGTTTCCACTCTCCGTGATATGTTATCTGGGAGACAGATGACTACTGTTTGTGGCATATGCGCTACTGAGGGTCATCCGAACGATTTGTGCCCTTACGTGCAAGAAAGTGGTCAGGAAGAGGTGATTGGAGTTTGGGAGAGTACTATAAATAACAGGAAATGGGATCCATATTCCAAAACTTATAATGAAGGATGAAAGGCTCACCCTAACTTTCGTTGGGGAAATTCTCAAGCCGGTCCATCATCTGGCCCTCCTAGAAGTCAGTTTCTCCAGCGACCACAAGGACAACAATTTACTCAACAAGTGCCACAACAAGCAGCTGAGCAAGTGATGCGTGTCTTTTATATGATGTTTTACATCCCATTTTACACGCATTTCAGAGCTCATTCATGTAGTTTATGCTACATTTCTCCCTATTTCCGTCTACTTCCGTATTTTTGTACATTATTGCAGAAATGTGAAGAATCCAGCGGAAATCGAGCTAAATCCATCCCCGAGTATCTTGCATTGCATTTGACGTGAAGTATTTGCTTAAGGAACGACTTGGTGCGCAATTCAAGGCCCAAAAGACAAATTCACGAGATTATAGAAGTCAAGTACCAGCTCAAGCAGTCGATCGACCACTACCATCAGTCGATCGACCAACCATCGGGTTCCAGAAGCTACTGTTCATTGCTATTCAGTCGATCGACCAGTCCTAGCAGTCGATCGACCAAACTGCTATTCCAGACGAGAATTAAAAGACCGTGAATCTTGAAGCCCAAAGTTATGTTAGGTTTAGGAAATAAAGTTAAGATAGTTGTTATATAACGTAACCTAGAAACATCAGTTTTAAAAATCAAGTTTTTACATTATGTTTTACATACGGTTCTTAGAAATAATTAGGGTTTGGGAAACTATTTCGCATTGGATTTTCGATGTGATTTCAATCATTCCGTTACGATCCTTCTGCAATTTCGGTATTCACTTGCTCTATTTTCAGTTCATCTTTATTGCATTGATGGTATATGAATTGTTAGTTAGTCTCCCGAAACCGATTTATCTTTATTGTTAATTGTTTGTTCATTCGTTTTAAGCATGAAAACTTCTGTCTATTTCGTTAGTTTCATTGTTGTTATTATCATTAGTATGAGTAGCTAAATCAATTGTGCTAGGATGTAGGGGAGTTGTAGTATAGGCGGCAATATAAAGAACACGGCCTGATTCGCGTGTTGGTCGATCGACCGCCATACCTGGTCGATCGACTGACCACGCGAGGTTTTTATTTTCGTTTAAATTGTTTAAATTCTTAATTCGACGAATCGAGTGCACACGACTAGTTGAATGCTTAGGATAACACTGACCCATTAGATCGAGAGATAGGGACAGTTGTTAGATCACCAATTAAAATGACTAAACTATGCTAAGATCGAAAGATAGGTAAAGTTTAGATTATTAGTTACTTTTCAGGACGAGAGTCAGTATTAGTGATATTAGGGACTTATAGCGAGATCGAAAGGTGCTATCTGTTAAGAGTGGACCGATAGGATCTCTTTATTTCCCGCCTCATGTGTTTGAATTAGACCTGTTTAATATGCTGCCGCCGAAACTATAATCAACCGACCATCCTAGTACCTCTTTTATATTTGATTTTATATATTTCATTAGTCTACTTTTCTTTTATTTAGCTATAGACCAAACCCAATCAAACCCCCACCTTTTGTTACTTTAGACCGAATTTAAACAACTAGAAATTACGTCTGCCTCTCTGTGGTTCGACCCGACTTCCGCTAGCTATATTTGTAGTTGGAGATTATAAATATTATTTTTGACACCTCACGACGGGTATCAAATTTTGGCGCTGTTGCCGGGGAGGCAATAGTTCTTTTAGTTGTTTTATTTTTAGTCTTTCTAAGTTTAAGGGACATCCGTTCCTTAAACTTTTCTTATATTCTTTTTGTAGTTTCTTCATATGCGCAGGTCACAGGGTGGTGAAGTAGTACCATTAAATCCCGAGATCGAGAAATCCTTGCGCGAGTTGAGACGATCACAAAGGATATTACCGACAGAGGAAGAGTTGAGTACTCTGTCAAGCCACTACGAGAACGCTCTGTTCGAAGGAGATCCACCTACATCTCCTGCCTCTACTTCTTCAGCCGAGACAGTTACTTCTCCAGAAATCCCAGTTATGGCTGAAGAAGCAACCATTGCTAGTCACTCAGAGCCAACAGCTGCGAATCTCTACAAAGGATTCGAACTACCTGGGGAGGCGTGAAAATTCGAGCCAAAGCCTTCCTATATTAACCTGGTTGAGAGAAACCAGTTCGGGGGAGCTGCAAATGAAGATGCAGCAAAGCACATGGAGATTTTTATTGATTATTGTTGCTCTATACCCCCGTCGGCCGGTGTGACCCAAGATCAGATCAAGGAGACCACGTTCATTTTCTCTCTTCGTGATGCTGCAAGAGAGTGGTATAGAGATCTGGACCAAGCCGCACATGGGATCACTGACTGGAATTCCTTAGCCCTGGCATTCTACAAAAAGTACTTCTCTGCCTCGAAGACGAATGCCATTAGAGCTCAGATCACGAGCTTTAAACAAGGGCCGGATGAGAACTTCCATGAAGAATGGGTCCGTTTCAAGAAACTGGTGCAAACCATACCGCACCATGGGTTCGAAAAATGGAGCTTGTGCAATCAGTTCTATAATGGACTGTACGACGATCAGAGGGCCATATTGGATGCTGCAGCCAATGGCCGATTTGCTGAGAACATGGGAGAGACCAAGGGGTGGAAGATCATCGATGATCTGGCCACTCATAAGGCCGAATATGGGAATTCGATAGGAAACCAGAGGAGAGCTGCTGAATCTTCCTCTGTTGCTGCACTAGAAGCCCTCACTGCAAGGTTTGACAAATATGAATTAGGAGGAGCTTCTAAAGGTGGGATGTACCAACTAAATGCTGTTTCAGACGGTCCTTTCGTTTGTAGAAGATGTGGAGCTGAGGGACATGTCTCAGAGAATTGTCCCAGCCCTTTCGAGTCTTGTGCTGCCTTTCAACACTATAGGCAGACAAACACGTACTATGAGCCGAATGTCCACCCCAACTTGAGGTGGAGTAGCCAGAACGTCCTAAATCCGACTCAACCCCCACAACAGCAGCAGCAGCAAGATTATGTGCCCCCTCATCAAAAGCAACAACAATATCAAAAACCTCCTTATGTGCCGCAGTAGCAACAATCCGATTTTGCTGAGTTTAAGAACTTGCTGCTGAAGGAGTCCCAAGCTAGAGAGGCCGGGATGAAGCTACTAGAGAGCCAAATTGCTCAGTTGTCTAGTAAGAGTACCACTCGAGCTCCCGGACACTTACCGACTCAAACTGACCAGAAAGAGACCCTAAATGCCATTACTTTGAGGAGTGGGTCTACCCTGAAGGGGCCTGCTATGGTCGAGGATGCCCCCGAAAAGAATGAGGCGAACCAAGTCAAAACAAAGTCAGAACGAATAATTCAAAGAAAAAGGCGTCTACCAGGTATATCAGTCGATCGACTGATATACCCGGTCGATCGACTGATATGCGGGTTACAGGAGCTTCTGAAAATGTACATCTCAGTCGATCGACTGAGCATGGTGGTCGATCGACTGAGACTCCTGCTGATATTGAGAAATTTCGTCCTTCAATGCCCGATAATTTGAGAGACCATTTGTTCCGGGGTTCGACAACTCCGAAAGTATTGGGGAAAGACCCGAGTGCTGATGGGTCCGTCCCAATTCTGAAGTTCGATCCAGTGACGTTTAATGGCTCACATTTGAGACGGTCTGAGGAGGGTTCAAGCTTCAATAAGGAGAAGGTGGTGGACTTTCAGCCTAAGTCCACGGATGTCGGCGCGCGAGATTTAGAAGAAAGGGCTAAGGTACTTCTCTCAGCCCCATATCCAGAGCGACTAGTGCCGACAAAGGAACTGGTATCTTTCAATAAATTTGAAAAGGTTATTCGTAGTTTGAATGTACAAGTTCCTTTCCTTGAGTTGGTCAATCAAGTGCCTGCCTACACTAAATTCATGAAATAACTCCTGTCTAAGAAAAAGTCACTTGAAAATGTGCATACTGTCGCACTAACCAAAGAGTCATGCTCTTATTTGTCGCACACTGCACCCCATAAGTTAGAGGACCCGGGTAGCTTTTATGTTCCTTGCAATATAGGTACCTTCTCTATTGAGAAGGCATTATGTGACGTAGGAGCTAGTATAAGCGTCATGCCTTTGAGTCTAGTTAGGAAGCTCAAATTGACTAGGTTCGCAGTGACAGATATGACAGTACAGATGGCTGACCGATCTGCGGTCCAGCCAATATGAGTCTTAGAGGACATCCCTGTCCAAATAGGGAAGTTCTTCTTCCCCGTCGACTTCGTGGTACTTGACATGCCTGAGGATGCCCATATTCCCATTATTTTGGGTAGGCCATTTCTGCACACCGCTTTTGGTGCAACATAGATGTCGGTCTAGGAACCCTGACTTTTAAAGTGGGCAAGCATTCTATTGTTTTTGCTCAGCCATCTAAGAAAAAGGACCCCATGTGGCCTGTGACTTGTAACACGGTTTCTGACAAGAAATCGTACTTTGTGCTTCCTAATTCACCTATATTTATTCCTGTTGTAACCCCTCCGCCCCAGATTGGGAGCAAATTGGAGGAAGATTTGTCTATTTCTGATATTGCAGGAGCTGGTTTGGGGAAGGAAGAACAGCAAGTTGCTCCAACTGTAAAGAGGCCGATCATTCAAAGAGGAGGTCTTGGTTGCCTTAGCTATGGCATTGATGAGGAAGTTGATGACGAACCGGTCAAGGCACGGAAGTCCGACTTGGACTTTGATGAGCAAGAAGAGGTCATTGACTGGGGAGATGATGAAAGTGTTTATCCGTTGAGCCATACGGACGTGGAAGCTAAGAAGGGTGCAACTGCTAAGATAAGCACCAATGAGGCTACCTCTAGTAGCCAGAAGCCGACAAAGTGGGCTATTCCGTGGCCGTTCTTGATCAACTACTAGTTGATCACATGTTTTCCAAACATTTTATTTGCTTTTGTTAGACACTTTTTATTGCTTTTGTGTGCGCGAAACTTCGCATTTTATTTTGCTTGCTTAGGATTTTATATGTTTGAGACTTTGCTTTGGGTTCTTGCGTAGTTTTGGGCGCGTATTATTGTGCATTTGCAGGTTTTTTAGACCTCTTTAGCTCCCGTAATTGAGCAAATACGAAGAAATAAGGAGTACAATAGTATTTTTAGTCGATCGACTGGCTACATTGGTCGATCGACTGAGTTGCACTTTCTAGGAGCTACTGTTCCTGACACATTGGTCGATCGACTGCCGTTCTTAGTCGATTGACAAAGGACGCTGATGTACCTATTCACGACCTCTCCCCTGCTGTGTTTGGTCGATATGCGGACTTAAGGGAGTTTTCTACTCCATTTTACTTTCCGTCAAATTATTTATTTCTTCTATTTTCACAATTGTGCACAATTTTACCGCTTCAAAAATTGTCTTCTCGATTTTATGCGTGAGTTTTATTTGTCTTTCAGGTACTTTTTAGTAGCACTGCTGGCTACTGAAACCTCCAAGCTCACGCTGGTTTGGGGAGGTTTCCTTTACTGCGTTTAAAGTCTTGTAAGTTCCCGATTTCCACTTCATGTCATTTTATTTATTTTCCCGCGAATTCCCATTTCTCTTTTCTTCATTACATGATTTTGCACAATGGGGACATTGTGCGATTTGGTTTGGGGAAGGGTTTTGCGTCGCATATCATTTGCTTGCATTCACGTTAACATTCTGTTTTGCATTGTTCATTTCATTTTATACGAAATTCAAAAAAATTGAAAAATTTCAAAAATTTCCATAAAATGCACGTTTATTTTAGCATATAGGTCGAGTCGGAACGGTAGTATTTCAAGGATGATATTGCATTTTGCACCTGTTTTGCCTGAGCCTTGCTTGATTAACATGTTATTAGTAGAATCGTATAAATGCATACCTACGAGTTTTCGTTATTTATTTGCTGGACTTGAGACTTGACTTTGAAAATTGGCAAGCTACATCATATTTCTGAGATTTATAGCCTATAACTGGTGACATCTATGACCAGTTTATTTAGAAATGTGAGTAGTACTCCTTATGAGGCATGTCACATAAATGTGCATAAATATGAACTTAATCTGCTTAATACCTGTACGCATTCGGTATGTGGTTAGTTGACACATGTGGTAGAGGTTTCCCCTTATTAGTTTTGCCCATGAACCCCACACTGCCAAAAACAGCCTTTTTGTCCCATTACTACATCCTACATCTAGACTGCCCTTGTCAAGCTAGTAGTCTGTGTTCTTGGGATTGTTACTTAGTTTTTGGTAGCATATGCTCATGTTTGAGATATTGTTGGAAAGATGAAAAGGAGGAAAGAAAAAAATAGAAAAGAAAAAAAAAAGATGAAAAAATGATTCGAAAAGGAAAAAAAAAAGAGTTCTGTACTGTTCATGCGGTCGATCGACTGCCCCTTTTGGTCGATCGACTGAGGTTCGAGAAAAAGAGAAAGAATCAATTCGCATAATTCAAAATCCTTATCTTTTGGCGATTTTTGCTCCCATGTATTATTCATATTTTGTGGGGAGTTAGTTGATTACTTTTATACCCGGAGATTGTGAGATTTGTGCTTGCTATAGCACCGTTCCATTTGTTTTTGAGCAAGAAGTTGGATGTTGCCATATGGTTCCGTTTCGGTACTAGCTTGATCACCCGTACCTCCACTTTTCCATAAATGTTTTGCCTCTTCTTACCCATACCTCACATATCCACATATATACCTCGGCATGTGTCATGGTCTCTTGTTGGTTGGAATGCGTATGTACGGTTGTAGAGATTGCTTTCATATTAGACTGCAGGCATGTTCTTATAGGTCGTAGTTAGGTGAGAGTCTTTACAAAATAAATTCTTTCTATCCTCTTATATATTCACCTGTGCTTATGAGTGATTTGAGCGACCCGTGAGAGTCCAATTTGATAAGTCTCTACACGATTGACGTTCGAGTAGTTTTAACGACTCCATAACTCGTTTGCATGATTCATTTGCTAATTGATTGTTGGTTGTGCATTAAATTGGTTTAGGCTTTACATGTTGCATTTCGCTCTGAGATTGAACTCGTTCCATTAGGTCATTAGATCGAGTCTAGTTCTTGCTTGGGGACAAGCAAGGGTTTGGTTTGGGGAAGTTTGATGCGTGTCTTTTATATGATGTTTTACATCCCATTTTACACGCATTTCAGAGCTCATTCATGTAGTTTATGCTACATTTCTCACTATTTCTGTCTACTTCCGTATTTTTGTACATTATTGCAGAAATGTGAAGAATCGACCGGAAATCGAGCTAAATCCATCCCCGAGTATCTTGCATTGCATTTGACGTGAAGTATTCGCTTAAGGAACGAGCTTGGTGCGCAATTCAAGGCCCAAAAGACAAATCCACGAGATTATAGAAGTCAAGTAGCAGCTCAAGCACTCGATCGACCACTATCATCAGTCGATCGACCAACCATCGGGTTCCAGAAGCTACTGTTCATTGCTATTCAGTCGATCGACCAGTCCTAGCAGTCGATCGACCAAACTGCTATTCCAGACGAGAATTAAAAGACCATGAATCTTGAAGCCCAAAGTTATGTTAGGTTTAGGAAATAATATTATGTTAGTTGCTATATAACGTAACCTAGAAACATCAGTTTTAAAAATCAAGTTTTTACATTAAGTTTTACATACGGTTCTTAGAAATAATTAGGGTTTGGGAAACTATTTCGCATTGGATTTTCGTTATGATTTCATTCATTCCGTTACGATCCTTCTGCAATTTCGGTATTCACTTGCTCTATTTTCAGTTCATCTTTATTGCATTGATAGTATAGGAATTGTTAGTTAGTCTCCCGAAACCGATTTATCTTTATTGTTAATTGTTTGTTCATTCGTTTTAAGCATGAAACCTTCTGTCTATTTCGTTAATTTCATTGTTGTTATTATCATTAGTATGAGTAGCTAAATCAATTATGCTAGGATGTAGGGGAGTTGTAGTGTAGGCGGCAATATAAAGAACACGGCCTGATTCGTGTGTTGGTCGATCGACCGCCATACCTGGTCGATCGACTGACCACGCGAGGTTTTTATTTTCGTTTTATTTGTTTAAATTCTTAATTCGACGAATCGAGTGCACACGACTAGTTTAATGCTTAGGATAACACTGACCCATTAGATCGAGAGATAGGGACAGTTGTTAGATCACCAATTAAAATGACTAAACTATGCTAAGATCGAAAGATAGGTAAATTTTAGATTATTAGTTAGTTTTCAGGACGAGAGTCAGTATTAGTGATATTAGGGACTTATAGCGAGATCGAAAGGTGCTATCTGTTAAGAGTGGACCGAGAGGATCTCTTTATTTCCCGCCTCATGTGTTTGAATTAGACTTGTTTAATATGCTGCCGCCGAAACTATAATCAACCGACCATGCTAGTACCTCTTTTATATTTGATTTTATATATTTCATTAGTCTACTTTTCTTTTATTTAGCTATAGACCAAACCCAATCAAACCCCCACCTTTTGTTACTTTAGACCGAATTTAAACAACTAGAAATTACGTCTGCCTCTCTGTGGTTCGACCCGGCTGCCGCTAGCTATAGTTGTAGTTGGAGATTATAAATATTATTCGGGCTCTTACTCTCAGTGTTACTCAAGTTAGAGCAGACAACAAGCTGAATTTTAAGAATCTTGAAAATCAGGTGAGTCAACTAGCTACTGCTGTCAATCGGTTGGAAGCTAAACATTCGGGTGCTCTACCATCTCAAACGGTAGAGAATCCGAGGTAGAATATAAGTGCGGCGTCCTTGAGAAATGGAAGGTAATTGGTAGAAGTAGAGAAGCCTAAAGCTAAATCTAAAGAAGCTACAATCCAAGAGGAAGAGGAGATTGTGATAGAAGAGGGAAGTTCACAAGTGGTTAAGGAAGATATTGTGGTGCCTAGTTCTATTGCTAAGGACCCACCGGTCCAGATTTATATGCCCACACCACCTTTTCCTGAAGCATTAAAGGATACTCGCAAGAAGGAGCATGACAACGATGTTTACGAAACCTTTCGTAAATGTGAGGTAAATATTCCCCTTCTAGAGTTGCTAAAAAGTGTCCCTAAATATGCAAAGTTTTTAAAAGAACTTTGTGCTATTAAGAGGAATAATAGGCTTAAGGGAGTAAAAAAGGTAAAGGTAAGTGAACATGTCTCGGCAATGTTTCAACAAAAATCGCCCACTAAATGTGGAGACCCGGGAATGTTCACAATACCTTGCACTATTGGAGACACCAAAATTCATAACGCTTTTTTAGATTTGGGTGCCTCTATTAATGTAATTCCCCATTCCATCTATCAATTATTAAAACTTGGACCTATGAGTAAAACAAATATTGTCATTCAATTAGCGGATCGGTCCATTGTTTATCGAAAGGGAATAGTTGAGGATGTGTTAGTTATGGTAGATAAGTTGATTTTTCCTACTAACTTTTATGTGCTAGATATGGAGCATGATAGACAAGTTGCCTCTATACTGTTAGGGAGACCATTTATGAAAACTGCAAAAACTAAGATTGATGTTTTTAGCGGTTCTCTTACGATGGAGTTTGATGGTCAAGTGGTGGAGTATAATATTTTTGATGCTATGAAATTCCCCACTGATGACCATTCTTTATGTCTTTATGATGTGTTTGAGCCATTAGTGCAGGATACCTTTGATTTTGACAATCCAGATGAGTACCAAAAGCTACTAAGTTGACAGGAGTATCATTCATGCACACGGAACCACCCCCTTTACAACTAACCGTGACTAGTGAAACATTGTTACCGTCTATTTTGAAGGCACTTATTGTAGAATTAAAACCACTCCCAGATCATTTGAAGTATGTGTTTCTTGGTGAAGGAGATACATTGCCTGCAATTATCTCTAGTAAGCTCACCAAGGAACAAGAAGTAAGCTATAGGTTGGACTATTGCCAATATCAAAGGCATAAGTCTATAAACTTATATGCATCGGATTCTTGTGGAGTATAAGGCAAAACCGGTAAGGCAGCCGCAACGGCGGTTGAATCCTCCTATGATGGAGGTTGTGAAAAAGGAGGTATTAAAGCTGCTAAAAGTAGGTATGATCTATCCTATTTCTGATAGCAAGTGGGTTAGTCCGACTCCGGTTGTCCCTAAGAAAAGTGGAGTCACTGTTGTAGAGAACAAAGATGGGGATTTAGTACCTACTAGAGTCCAGAATAGGTGGAGAGTGTGTATAGATTACTGTCGACTGAACACGATATCTAGGAAAGACCATTTTCCCCTCCCTTTCTTTGATTAGATGTTAGAGAGACTCGCTGGAAAGGTATACTACTACTTTTTGGATGGATATTCAGGTTATTTTTAGATAGCCATTGCTCTTGAGGATCGGGAGAAGACTACTTTTACATGCCCTTTTGGCACATTCGCGTATCGGCGCATGCCATTTGGGTTGTGTAACGCACCCACAACATTTTAACGCTGCATGATTAGTATTTTCTCCGAGTATGTGGAGATATTAATTGAGGTATTTATGGATGATTTTATTGTGCATGGTGACTCTTTTGATGCATGTTTAAATGATTTATCACTTGTTTTGAAGTGTTGTATTGAAACTAACCTTGTACTTAATTCTAAGAAGTGCCATTTTATGGTTGAGTAGAGTATAGTTTTGGGACATGTTGTGTCAGGTAAGAGGATAGAGGTAGATAAAGCTAAAATTGATACAATTAAGAGTTTGCCTTATCCTACTAATGTGCGAGAAGTTCGCTCCTTTCTTGGACATGCAGGTTTTTACAAAAGTTTCATTAAGGATTTTTCCAAGATTGCACACCCATTGTGCAAATTGCTGCAAAAGGAGGTTGACTTTGTTTTTGATGAGGCTTGTAAGACGGCATTTGCTCGGTTGAAAACCCGTCTTACAACTGCTCCAATTATTCAAGCCCTTAATTGGTCTCTTCCTTTTGAGATCATGTGTGATGCGAGCGATTATGCTCTTAGGGCGGTCTTGGGTCAAAAGAATCGGAGAGCTTCTCAGGTTATTCATTATACATGTATGACCCTTAATGATGCTGTACTTATTCAAGCCCCTAATTCGTTCTTATTTTCTTGGTACAAAAATTGTTATTTATACAGATCATGCTGCACTTTGCCACTTTATGACGAAAAAGGAAGTAAAGCCAAGGTTAATCCGCTGGATTCTTCTCCTTGGTGAGTTCGACATTGAGCTGAAAGATAAAAAAAGGTGTAGAGAACGTGGTTGCAGACCACTTGAGTTTGTTGGTAAGGACTGATGACCATGACCAAGGATTAGAGGTGGTAAAGGAAGTTTTTCCTGATGAAACTTTATTTGCTTTACGTACTATAGAACCATGGTATGCTAATATTGTTAACTATTTGGTCTCTAACAAGTTTCTTACTTGGTTTTCAAAAGCTCAGAAAGATAAGATTCGTAGTGACGCGAAATATTATGTGTGGGATAATGACCCATATTTATGGAAACATTGCTCTGATCAGATCATTAGACAATGTGTTTCTGAGAATGAGATGACTTCTATTCCCACTTTTTGTCATTCTCATGCATGTGGTGGCCACTTTGGGTCCAAGAGAACAGCAAAGAAGGTGCTCGATTGTGGTTTCTATTGGCCACCTGTTTTTCGAGATGCTCATGGGTTTTGTAAGTCTTGTGACAACTGTCAAAGAGTGGAGAATATATCCGAATGCAATGAAATGCCTCAAACCCCATTATTTATTGTGAAATTTTCGATGTATGGGGGATTGATTTAATGGGACCGTTCCCTAACTCTTCCGGATTTATTTACATGTTGCTTGATGTTGATTATGTATTGAAGTGGGTAGAAGAAATACCCACTAAGACTGATGATTCTAAAGTGGTTGCAGATTTTATCAAATCTTTCATATTCGTTAGGTTTGGATTTCTGAGAGCTATAATCAGTGATCATGGTACGCATTTTTGCAATGGAACAATTGGTGATTTACTGAAGAAGTATCATGTTACCCACAAGGTTTCGACTGCATATCACCCACAGACTAATGGCCAACAGAGGTGTCTAATAGAGAGGTGAAGTCTATTTTATAGAAGACGGTTAACCCCAACCGTAAAGATTGGAGTCAACGCTTGGAAGATGCGTTGTGGGAATACCGGACCGCTTATAAGATACCCATTGGTATGTCTCCATACCGGTTAGTGTTTGGAAAGCCGTGTCATTTGCCAGTGGAGTTGGAGCATCGAGCTTATTGGGTATGGAAGGGTTTCAATACAAGCTTGGTAGGAGTAGGCGAGAGTAGAAAATTGGAGTTGCAAGAACTTGAGGAAATTTGAAATGATTCATATGAGAATTCGGCTATTTACAAGGAAAAGACGAGATTATTACATGACAAGCTGATATCTAGAAAGGAGTTCACCATTGGTAAAAAAGTAGTCCTTTTTCAATTTTGTTTTAAGCTATTTCCGGGTAAATTAATGTAGCGTTGGGTTAGACCGTATGTAGTTACGGATGTGGCATTTCATAGAGCTATTGATATACATAGTTTGGCTACTAACAAGGTTTTGAAAGTGAATGGTCATAGATTAAAGCGTACCTACGAGGGGTTTCAAGTTGAGACGGTGGAGAGTTTGACTCTCTACGAGCTTATTTATGAAGATTAACCCTCGCCCCTAAGTTAAGCAAATGACTATAACCAAAAGCGCTTACGAGAGGCAACCCGTTTTTTTTTTTGGTTATTTATTTCAAGTTATCTTATTTTCAGTTAATTTATTTCGTTAATTTTAATTGCATTATTTCAATACTAATGGTGTTCTTTTGTCAGGTCGGAAAATGCTATGCCATTTGTGGAGTGTTGAGAGTTCAGAGATACAATCCCAAGTCGGGGATTTGAGTGACATTAGCGAGGTTAAGACGGAAAAAAAAACCGAAGAAAATGCTGCACAGTACACCGCACACCTAGCTCATAGGCGAGCCTCCTCACGAATTTTTAGGCGACTCTCCCACCACACGCTCACCACCTGGGCTACTATCCCACCACCCGCCTATCACCTCCTGTTTCTTTTTAATCCCTTCCCTATTTCACAACATACACACATACACACATCCATATTCAAAAAAAAAGAGAGAAAAAGAAAGAACAAACGATAGAACAAGAGCAGCAGCGACGACACCACACCCACACTCTGTAGCCACCACCACCTCCGGCCAAAACCACCTCGGTCGGCCACCACCTACTCGTTGGCAGCATACGCAGTACACCCGCTACTGTTTCTTCTTCTCTTGGGTTCGAAATTTGCCCTAATTCACTCGGAATTGACGAAAAATAATCATACTTATATAATAACAATTTGATAGTTGGTGAGTTTCTCTCTTAAATTCAACTTCAATTTTGGTTTTCTTTGAATTAGATTCATTGCTGAACCTAACTTTAGTCTACTAAGGTTGTTATTATTAGTATTGAATTTGTGTGGAATTGAAATTAGGTTAATTTGTTGAAGTAGGTGAATTATTGGATGTTTTTCTGTTAATTTGTGTGCCATTGTTCATTCCTTGTGCTTTCTGGAGAATGGGAGATTAGATTTTTGAAATTGGAGGAGGTATTAGTAGAACCTAGAAGGTATTTATGGAATTATGGACAAACTCATGACCAAGGGTGGGCTTAGACCTTTATTAAGGAAATGTTGTCCTACTTACAAAGTTTACACTTATGAATTCTCGGCAACTTTGGAGAAACAGATGGATGAGAATGGGAGATGACTGGGATTACATTCAAATTTGGTGGGAAGGAACGAGAGCTTGATTAAGATGACTTGCGTTCAACCCTTCACATCGAACTACCTCATGATGGGGAATTCTCTTTGCTCACTGAGTCACAATGGAAGAACTTTTGGGAAGCCATTACAGGTAAAGAAAACAAAGAAGGCCACTTGAGCAATTTGATTTTCCATCCATTTCTTCAATTGTTACACTGTTTTATATCTATGACATTTTTGGGCCATAGTGAACCCACTAAGATTAACATGTCCGAGTTGAGCTACTTATGGGCAATGATTCCTGAGGCCAAGGGTATTCCGGATTGGGCTACTTTGTTTGTTGGTACGTGCCTTCCTATTAGAAAGGCTGCTGCAAGGAAGATTTATCAAGGGGGTATGATAACTCTGTTGTGAAACTATTTCAATATCAAAATATCTGCTTCTTGCTTGGAGGTAGTAGGTGACTGTGGTTTTACTTTGGATGGCCTCCGTGGTGCTTACATGTTTCGTATCAAAAGTAGAAGGCAGTCGTGAGGCCTTTGGCATTATAGTTTGGACCGCATATCTTACGTAAAACTCCCTAGCCCTGTGGGGGATCCTCTTCCATTTGGTCCAAGAGCGAGCGATTTCTACATTACTCGGGATGGTTCTATTCCAGACACTGTGTTTGGGTCAGAGGATGAAGGATATGTGGATGTAGCTATGCTGGAGAGGGATGAGAGACTTGCTAGTGAGGACAAAGAGGTTGGGGACTAGTGGACCGAGTCGGTACAAGAATCGACTCTTTCTGAGGGAGGTGGATGGGGCGATTTCTCTAGTTGGTGTACTATGGTGGATCGATGGGGAGACACTGTTGATGCTAGTTTGGTTCAGTTGGGTACTCAGTTATGAAGGCTAGAGGATCGATTGGAGAGCCACGATGATAATATGGAGGAGATTGACGACCATCTTTTGGAGTCCTTGGCTTATCAGCGATCTTTGCATCAGTTCTACTTGAAACGTTATCCTGGTGAGATTTCTCCTTTATCAAAAGAGATGTTGGCTGGCATACAAGAGCGAGAGGCAGCAAGGGTAGCTAGGAGAGCGGCACGTGCAGTGCGGCCCACGACCGTGCGAGTCCTTCCAGTTCTCATTGACTCATTATGGTATGATCTTCTTTCTTACTTATTTAAGTGTCCTTTGAAACATTGGGGACAATGCCATTCATGTGTGGGGAAGTAGATATATTATACCATTTGTATTATATGTATCATTTTATTTCATGTTTCGTACTTTAATTATTCATTAAAAAAAGAAAAAAAAAAAAGAAAAAAATAGAATAGGAAAAAAATGAAAAAATGGAAAAAGAAAAAAAAAAAGAGAAAGAAATGTATCCCGACTAGGTGAAATGTAACACCCCCTTCTTACCCGACCAAGGTAATGGGGAGATGTTACCTTCTCTGTTTCCTGAGGCGACAAATCGGAGATACGATAAAGAAATATTTATTATAAATGACAAGTTTAGTGATTACAAACCATAAACTAATGAATAAATTAAAACTCATGGCTACTATACTCATCTAACTAGTGATACTCATCTCGTGACTCATCAAGCTCGTCCCATCTCTTGCGTACTATTCAACAATCTGTATCTAACCTGCTCCCCATATGGCTAAAGGACATCATATTGATCAACACATGCCACCCCAAAAGAGACAGGTGATAAAACACAGACACACAAACGTCAGTTTCAATGAACAAATAAAAGACGACACAACTAAAGTGTGAACATGCAACATGACTACCAATGTGAATGATATAATACTAAAAGACCACCACCAGAGTACCGGGACACGCCCAGGTATACCGACAACCACACTAGTACCGGCACATGCCCAGACATACTGATAACCATAGACAGGTACCGGGACACGCCCAGACGTACCGGGTCCGGAAGCCAACCGGATCCCCTACCAGACGCCGTGTCTCAACCACACGCGTCTCTCCAAACTAAAGCCATTAATGTGCACATCCCTCTTGGAGTGGAAAGCTCCAAGAGGTGACTCAAGCGTAAGACGGTATCCCAACCGTCTTACGCCTCCAAAATAATCAACAACAACAACTACAACCACAACAACAACAACCACAACAATAATTCCTGAAACATATGTAATGACGACCAATGCATGAATCACAACCAACATATCATAATTGATGCGTGCTTTTTATATAAGGTTTTTACCCTATATTTACACGCATTTTTGTGTTATTTATGTGGCATCTAGCTACGAATGCCCCCAAATAGTCTACTTTGGTTTGTCTTGTAATATTTGTAGGTATGAGCCGGAGAGGAGCATAATCGAGCCTGAACCTGTCCCGTTTGCATACATTAAGAAGATAGAAGAATCGGATCCCGGAAATTGTCACCTAAGGATGCATGAAGTTGTTTCAAAAGATGTTTTGAGTTCATCCACATTGATACAGTGCTACTATGCTCGATCGATTAAGTTGACTGTTAAATCTGGTCGATCGAGTAACCTTTGATGCTGAAAACTCTCGATCGAGTACTTGCTTTACTCGATCGAGATGGGTGTTTACTGAGTTCCTCGGTCGAGTGCTTGCTTTGCTCGATCGAGATGTTTGACTTATATTTGGCTCGATTAAGTGGTATGTTTCTACTCGATCGAGAGTCTTTCATGATTATGCAATCTTTAAGATTTATCTTTCGGATATTTTATTTGTATCTTAGAATAAATAAGGGAGGAGAGAAAGACGGAAAAACTCATCTCTTCTCTTGGCACTTTACTCCTTAGACCTAAAAACTCTATTGCTAGGAATTACATTGTTCGGTTTTTTCGATCTTGAATTTGTTTATTAATTATTGCAATTATCGTTCTTGTCTTCATCTATTTTATTTATTGCTCTTTCTTTTGTTTCTTTAGTAATTAATTATCATGTTCAATATATTAATCTCGTTTGTCTTTATTGATTTCTCAATTTACGTTATGTATAGCTAATTTCCTATGCTAGGACATAAGGGGAGCCATGGTAATTAGGGAAGATATGATTAGGTGATTAGGCTTGGCTAGAATTAGGTTTGTGTTGTTAATCATTGCATTTAATAGCAAATAGCAGCTTGAGTCGACGGATTTAGCTAGTTGATTTGATACGCCTTGACCTAGATCGGAAGATTGGAAGGGGTAAGACCTGCAGTGAACATTAGGAAATTCTAATGAGGGTGAAAGCCAAGTTAGTAATGTTTTAAGGCGAATAGCGGACCGGAAGGACCTTTTCATTACCTGCAGACCGAGCTCAAGCTAACCTTTCACCTTAGATTTGATCTCTAGAAAACCATGGTGAACCGACTGTCCTAGCTGTTTTCTCTCTTTGGTAATTTCTTCGTTTATTGTTTGTTTCTTTATTGTTCTCTTCCCCTTTATCTCCATAGTTTAGAATCAAACAATTAACCGCCAAAGAAACGGTTACTTAGGTAGACTTAATTTAGCATACATTGTTCCCATCTCCCTGTGGATTTGATACCCGACCGCCTCTACTACATTTTATAGAGACCGATTGGTTTTATTTTTGATAGGGTTGCGACAGCCGTGTCAATTTTTGGTGTCGTTGCCGGGGAGACGGTGTTATTTTGTTTGCTTTATATTAATTTTGTCTCTAGCCTCAAGGAATTTATTCCTTGAGACTATTCTCATATTTTCCTCTAGTGCTATAGTTGTTTTACAGGTGATCCGTCCTAGAAGAGGGCACTGTAATATCTGATGTTTCACAACTTCGTTTGCTAAAATGCCTAACATCGCTAGTCACTCGGAGCCTACAGTAGATTCCTTACCCAAAGGTTTCCTACTTCCTACTACATATGCTGGTACCTTTGGAATTCATCCATCCTACATTCAGTTGGTTGAGAAGAATCTTTTCAAGGGAGTAGCTGGTGATGATCCGTGTAAGCATATGGAGTTGTTCACTGATTACTGCTCCACCATTCCTTTAGTTTCTTGGGTGACACAAGATAGGGTCAATGAAATTCTTTTTCCTTTTTCTTTGACTGATGACACCCGGGATTGGTTGAGAGATTTGGATAGGGAAGCTGCTGGTATTACTGACTGGAATTCCCTAGCTTTCACCTTTTACAGAAGGTACTTGCCACTACAGCACACCAACACATTAAGAGGCCAAATCACTAATTTTATACAATTGGCCACTGAAGATTTGAATGAAGCTTAGACTAGGTTCAAGAAGCTAGTTCGCTCTGTACCTCATCTTGGCTTCCAACAATGGTTCTTGTGCAACCAATTTTACAATGGGTTGTATGCCGATCAAAGAGCCATATTGGATGTTGCATCTAAAAGGAGATTTCAGAAGAATATTGAAGACAATATGGGATGACATCTTATTGAAGACATGGCCATTCGTGTAGCTGAGTATGGAAATCCCAGAGGAGGCAGGCGAATGAGTGAAAGAGATGGTGAATCTCTTGTAGCTGAGGTAGAGATTCATAACGCTAGGTGTGACGAGTCTGAGGGTCCGCCAATTTCGGGTGATCATGAGCAGGTCCATGCTATGATTGAGCAAGAGGTATTTTGTGGTAGATGTGGTGCGGAAGGACATGATCCTATTACTTGTATAGCAGAAGTAGAACGAGTCCATGCTTACCAACAATATAAGCAAGGGATTTCGTTCTCTAAACTTTATGAAGATTTAGCCATATCAAGTATCTCAAGTCCCACTAATTTGATGCCACAACAAGATAATTCTTCTTCTACAAATACAGAGATTACGGAGTTGAAATCCTTGGTGCTATCTTTGCCACTTCAACTCCATAAAAATGCGGAAGACAATGAGAACTCCATAGAGAAGTTGAAATATCAATTCACACAATTTGCATTCGAGCAAATGAATCATGCGAATCGATCACCTCCTTGCGACTGGATTAATGCAATTAATCTCCAAAGTGGTCTTACCTATGATGGACCAATAATGCCGGAAAATGCTGATTTATCTGTTGACGGAAATCCGGAAACTGTTTTGGAAGATCAATTTGATGAAGACGCTGCTGAACCTCGTCAAAGTTCTCGATCGAGTGATTTGGGCACTCGATCGAGCAATTCCTCCTTTGAAAGTTCTCGATCGAGTGATAAAAGTGCTTGATCAAGTAGTGCCGAAATTGACGACCTTGATCGAGAAGGTTATGTTCCTCGATCGAGCAGATCCCAAGAGAAAAGGTCTCGATCGAGTGATAAAAGTACTCGATCGAGTACATGCAATAGCGAAGACGCTGTTTCGAAGTCTAAACACGCTGATGTATCATTTTCCCCTACCGCGGAGATGCCAAGTTTAGACAAAGGTAAAGGGAAAAATAGCAGACCCACTTAATCTTACCAGAATTCTTTATCCGAGATGTCTGAAAGATGCTAAGGTTGAGCGACAGTTCGGTAAGTTTGTGTAGGTGGTCAAGAACCTTCAGGTAACCGTTCCTTTTACCGAATTAATTACCCAGGTAACTTCGTATGCGAAATTCATGAAAGATATTTTGACGCATAAGAGAGAGCTTAGTGAGTTTGAGGCTGTGGCCTTTATGGAAGAGTCTAGTAACTTAATTCTTAATAAAGCTCCGCCCAAATTAAAAGACCTGGGTAGTTTTTCTATTACCTGTGTAATAGGAAATGAAGTAATAGAAAAGGCTCTTTGTGATTTAGGAGCCAGTGTCAGTGTCATGCCTTACTGTGTTTGCAAGAACCTTAATATGAGTCACCTTAAAATTACTAATATCACCCTCCAGATGGCCGATAGATCAGTTAGACGACCCTTACGCATCCTAGAAGACGTGCCTGTCAAGGTAGGCAAATTTTTTATCCCAGTAGATTTTATTGTCTTAGACATAGCTGAGGATGCCAGGACCCCGATTATATTGGGAAGACCATTCTTGTGTACAACTGGGGTTATTATCGATGTCAAACAAGGGCGTTTGACTCCTACGGTGGCGGATGACGCTATCACATTCAGTTTGCCTTGTACACTTGCTAGACCAATGATAGAGTATACTTATTATTCATTTGATATCATTGATGAATCTGTTTACGTGGTCTGATCGGATTCCATGATAAGGGATCCACTGCAAGCTTTGATGTTGTTAGATGACTGTGAAGATAACCCGGAGAACAATGACGCTGTGTTGGATCTGCTTTAAGCTGTAATAGATGAGCATGAAATCACCAACGTTGAAGGATAAAAGGTAAAACAAATGGTAAACACTTCATGCGCTATTGGGGTAAAGGTACATGAGTGTAAGCCTTTTCCTTCTCATCTTAAATATGCATTTTTAGATGATATTGAGCAGTATCCAGTCATTGTTAGTGCTAAGCTTGATGATAAGCAGCTAACCGCTTTGTTAGCTGTTCTTAAGAAAAACAGAACGATGGGTTATTCTTTGGACGATATTCAGGGCATCAGCCCTGATATTTGTATCCACAAGATTGAGCTAGAGGAAGATGACAAGCCTTGCAGACAAGGTTAGCGCAGGCTGAATCAGAAGATGCAGGATGTTGTGATGGCTGAGGTAATGAAGCTACTTGATGTAGGTATTATCTTTTTTGTTGGTCATTCTAAATGGGTGAGTCCAGTTCAGGTGGTTCCTAAGAAAGGAGGAACTACTGTGGTTAAGAATGATAAAAATGAGTTGATACCTACTAGAGTTGTGACTGGTTGGCAGATGTGCATAGACTATATAGACAACCGAATGCCGCCACAAAGAAGGATCACTTCCCCCTTCCTTTTATTTTTCGGATGGAAGAAATGTTAGCCTCTCATAAGTTCTTCTGTTATTTAGATGGATACTTAGGGTTCTTTCAGATCCCTATTCATCCGGATGATCAGGAAAAGACTACTTTTACTTGTCCTCAACGTGTTTTTGCTTATCGTAGAATACCTTTTGGTTTATGCAATGCTCCAGCTACCTTTCAAAGGTGCATGATGGAGATATTTTCTGAGTATATAGAGTCTATTATGGAGGTCTTTATGGACGATTTCAGCGTCTATGGGATTAATTTTGATAATTGTTTGTCTAACCTTGATAAAGTGTTGCAGCGCTGCATTAAGGTTAATCTTGTGCTTAACTGGAAAAAATGTCACTTTATGGTCAACGAGGGAGTTGTCTTAGGGCACTTAGTTTCAGATAGGGGCTTCGAGGTTGATCGAGCAAAAGTGCAAGTGATTAAGCAATTGCCTCCTCCTGTTAATATTAAAGGAGTGAGGAGTTTCCTTGGACATGCTGGCTTTTATCGCCGGTTCATCAAGGACTTTTCTAAAATTTCTAAACCACTTACACAATTGTTATTAAAAGATGCCCCTACTACAAATGGAGGACCGGTGAAGGCTACGACGTCATGTATCGTCATTTGAAGGTGGCCCATGGCATTACTCGTGAATTATACCCGTGATATTTAAATCGAGTCTGTCAATTCCAATGATTTATTCCGTCGTCATTATTCAAGTCAAATAATTATGTAATTTAGTTACGGAGTTATCGAATGTATGTCGTTTCTATTACGGAATAATATAAAGCTTTTCGATTACGATTGCAATTTCGTTGTCACTATTTTTTTTAGAAAAAAAAAAGTCATAAGGGTCCATCAGGCCCGGCCCGACCCAACCCGCTTCCAGCCTGCCCCCAACCGGCCTCTGGCCTGGCCCGGGTCAGACATCTGCCCAGGCCAGCCAAGCCCGCCTCCCCCCTGGCCTGTTCAGGGCCTAGCCAGTTCAACCCGGCCCGATAACAGGTCTACCGAGGATATACCAGAAAACAGTAGTTGACCAAAATAAAATCTCGCCATCAACATCCAGTTTCGAGATCTGAAGTGGAGGACGATCAAGATTTGGCTCCTCCACTGATCTTCACCAGCATCGCACTCCACATCTTCCTCCACAGGATCAAGTTTCGTCTCAAATCGCAGTGGAGTAACCCTAAGATTAGGTTTCCTCAATGATTTGGGCGAATTCGATTTTGTATTATTCATACTAGTACTAGCAGCAAAAATAGGCGACTTTTTTTTGTTTTTTTTTTTGGTGAATTATTTACTATTATTATAGAGATTATTAGTGGATTTCTTATACTTCCCCTTAGAGAAGTTTAAGTCGTCGCAAAGAAATTAGAGAATCCTCTCTTTAACTTCTCTGTCATCTCTCAATAGGTATAACAAGTGTCCCATCATTTACAAATTGCAACTAGCTCATTCGTTAATTTTTAATTTGTCATTGGTATGATTGTATTCGATCTCTCAGCACAAATAAGGTTCATAAAGGGTGATAGTTATATGATCGCATCTACAAAATGAAATATTTTTTTAAATTTTTTCTATGTAAAGTTTAAAAAATAAAGTCATTATTCAGAATATTGAAAACTTTTAGACTTTAACGAGAATCAAATTGTTAGTATTTTTAACAATAGTAAAACTAAAACTAAGTATGACTATTTTGGGTTCGATAATATTGTGATACAGGAATATATGTTGATGCTCTGTATGCAAAAATAAAAATAAAAATTGAGGAACTATTCACTGAACTTGTTACTCTTTCAAACAGTCTTCATTTCAGGAAGGCTTTGCAATTCAGTCTGGTATCCGGGGGTCAACATGGTGTGCATTTCAGCTCTCTAATAGGGCACCAAAATCACAAGGCAAAATAGGGCACCAAAATTTTGAGTTCAATCCCTCCAAAAGGTCAAACATACACAGTGTATTATACATTTATCCTCTTTGTTTCCCACTTTCCTCCAATTCTTTGATTTTTGTTTTATTTAATTGGTTCACACTACACGGTTGTACACTAGTACACATCAGTCAAAATTTTTAAAGACATTTTTATCTTTCTTGATTTTTGTGTTTTTTTTCAAGGGATGATCTTTATCTTTCAATTTTTTACAGTAATTATTACATAATACGGTATTATATTGTGAGACACTTTTATTGTGTAAAAACAACTCATTAGCAATGAGCGAATAGTTATTTTATAAAAATAAACGTTTCATTGTGTGATACCGACATTTTTGTTTTACATAATCTCGGATTCTTATACTTGGTTGTACCATGCTTATGGTACAATTGGATGTATAATCCTATTTGTGAAATTGTGCAATTTTCTCTAATAGTAACAAACTTTTTTTTTTCTTCTTTACTTTAACAAAAATTTAACTTTCATTATTTAGTCTTTTAATAATTACTAGATTTCCTGCACGTGCATTGCACGGTAATTAAATAGTGGTATAATTTTATGTGAGCTGATAAAAAATGGAAGTTTTTGAATCTGAAAAATATGTCTTTTTTCATAGAAAATGCTTACTATAACCAGTGTCAAACATCTCTTCTCTATATAGTAAGGAGTGGAAATAAACATTCAAGCACACATAAAATAAAAAAAAATCAATTAGAGACTTGTGTCTTTTGTATTGTGACTTGATATATATATATATATATAAAACTGGGTTAGAGCGTTGTGGATGCACCACGTGTCCTATACAGCCTTAATGACAATCATTAATTACAGCTAATCATTTAATATAAGCATAATAAATGCTGTATAAATCTCAGCAAAATATTAATTATAGTTTAATAAATTTATTATAAAATTACATAAAAAAATTACGGTAATTTGATTCTAAATTTAGTAAAAAATTATTTTGATAAAAAATCTAAAATGTAAATAATTATGTTCATTGCGAAAAATGCTTTCAATTGAGTATAATTTTGATTATATTTATTGAAATATTTTGATATGTAGAGATGATTAAAATGAGTGTCTCATGATATTTTACATTTACGTAAAAAACATTTTGAGAAAGTTATAAAACTTAAACCATTAAATCCGGTAAGAAAAATATATATGAGAGAGTCATTGTATTTATTAAAAACAGAACTTAAAGAAAACTGGTAAGAGATAAGTTTTTATAGTATTGAGAATGAAAAAAATTAATTATATTGCGAGAAATTGAATATATATAAGATTTTAATAGGTTTAAATAGTGTGATAAGGAGTATGTATTTACACAGTAACACATTGATCGCGAGTACATTTAAATAAACAAAACAAAAGTAATGATTATTAAGTAATATACACTACAAAATAAACACGGTAAACTGACGGAAAAAAAACCGTCAGTACAGCCTCTTTTCCGTCAGGAACAGCCAGTCCTGACAGTTTTTCCATTATGATTGAAGCGTCACTAGAAATGGTCACAGAAAACAGATTTCTGACGGTATTTCCGTCACATGGTAGCCTTCTGACGGTTATTCCGTCAAAATATCAAATTTAGGCAAGTCAACAAAATGTTGACCAGTGTGACGGAAAAACCGTCAGAAATGAGACATTCCTGACGAAAATTCCGTCAGATAAGACAACAAATTTGTTGACTTCTGTGACAGTATTTCCGTCAGGAGATGCCCCATACTGACGGTTTTTCCGTCACTTTGGTCAACAAACTGTTGACTTCTGTGACGGTTTTTCCGTCAGAAGTTACTCAATCCTGATGGTTTTTCCGTCAGGACTTATCTGGGCAGTAGCTGGAAACAGCGGCTTGCTGCCCAGCCACAATGCGGATTTTGCATTGTTTTTACGCACCAAACCTGCAAAAACCAAATACAACCGTCGACCGCCAAGCGGGAATCCATTATCATGTCGACCGCATGAGCGGGAATCAAGAGTAGACAACGAAAGCATCGATAGAAAACCGAACACGATTGGAAGACTGAAGTTATTACATAAAAGTTAAAGGTCAAATTTTTACATATCTCATAAAATAATATCTTTTACATACCAACTAAACTACTAAAATCCATAACCATAAATGTCCTAAGGTAGCCTTAACTAAACTACCAACATAAGAACATAGACGACGGTACTAATAATTACCTAGAGGCTCAATAAAGTCACTACCAAAGCCATGCCCGCCATCCTCATTGTCTTCTCTACGGAAAGGGCGGGCGAAACCGGAGCACGAGGAAGGGGGTTGAGATGCGCGCATCTCAGCCATTGCTTGTTTCATTTCTGCCATTTGCTGAGCTTGGAGACGGACTGTTTCTTGAGTGGCGCGCATTTGTTCCTCAAGACTTTGTCGTTCGGCTCGTTCATTGTTTATTTGGGTGGCAAATTGAGTATACTGGGTAGGAGTGTAAGAGAATGATCGACGAGTACCTTTATTAGACGAACGTTCATACCATTGTTCGGCCGCTACATCACCGTTCCCGAAAAATCTTCCACGATTGTCAAAACCATCGACCGCTTTGTAGAACGAACGGTACTCGTTTGTAGCCTCTCCGGGGGGCGTTGATCGACTCATCTCTTCTGGATAAACGGCCTAAAAGAAAAACAAATAAGGAAAAAATGATGTTATATTTATAAATGAGGAAAATATAATAAGTATTAACATTATGAATTAGAGAAATACAATAAATATTAACTTACGTCGGTCTTAGCAGCTCGAGGATTAACCCACTCGCCCTTCTTGTTTTTCTTGGTCTTTGTAAACAACTTGTATGGTGTGGCCGACTCACCCTGAAAGTAGCATAAAAACGTAAATTGATTATATTCAGCAATCAATACTTGTAACCAATTTGTGAAAAATAATAAATTTGGAGGGAGTATAATACTTACCAATTCCTTGAAAGCATCGGAGCAACTCTTACGGCTAGAGTATGAGTGCCTAGTGCTTTCCCGTCCTTAGCACCCGACATTCTATTTGCCTTATTTATCTTAGAACTTTTGGCAAATTCAGGGTCTTTTTCTTCTCTTTCCTTCAGATTCACCCACCAAGAGAGCGGTACCCAATCGGGTTTGTTCTTTAGATACTTGAGTCCATTAATAAGCTTGGTAATCCGCCTCGTGACCTCCTTTTGCCAATCATGCTTAGGGTCATACTCTTTATCGACGGACTTCGCATGTTTCTATTTCAAAAACAAGTGTTTAATTAGTAATAGAAGATGACTTTAATTAATAAAAATAAAATAAAAATATTAACGTAAAGTAAATAATAGGTAACTTTTAAATTACCCTAAACCAATTCCACATCTTCAAACGCTGTGCTTGGCTCGCCTCACTCCATTTGGTGAAGTACTCTTCATCTGAAATGTTATTTGTGAACAACCAACTGACATATTTTTTTATGCACTTGTCATTCCACCTGAAAATTAAAACAAACATATATTGAAAATTTAAATAAAATGATTTGAATGATATATATTTCATAAAGCTAAAAATAAATTTTAGAACACTTACTATTTACCATCTTGTTTGTGTTGTGATAGAATTATCTGTATATTATCTTGTTCTGGATTAAATGTCTCAACACCCTCGTCATCATCATTATCAATCTCATCGTTCTCCTCGTTACGGCGACTTCCCCCACTACTGCTCTCTATCAACTTTCGAATGAAACCTGCCATATACTGTTGGACCTTTAGTCCTAACTAATTGTTTTGATAATGACAGTAATGATTTGTATGTGGACTTAATATTATAAACATGTGCGTGTAATTGTGTTCTTAAGTCTTAATATAGAAAGGAACAATTACAATGATGCAAGCTTGAAATTTGGACCAAGAAGGTACAACTTCAAATACACTTGATCGATGTATTCAAGCAAGATCAAGATTAGAAATCAACCACGAGACTCAAGATGAGAGACTTGTGAAGAGACGATTCGTTTACTGAAGATCTACTGAAGATTAGATAGTATAGGTCGTCATCCGGTAATGGTTTTACTTTGTTTGATTTAAAGGTTATTGAAGTTATGACCTAATAGCCATAACTTCATTGCTAGACAAAAATGATGCGTTAATTTTTGGAAAATATATTTTTAATGGTTTATAAAAATAAGAGAGTATTTATTTTAATTGGAATTAATTAATAAGAATTTAAGTTGAATAAACTATTGGTTTGTAACACGATATTTATATCGTCATGCAACCTAGGGCTTTAACTAAATTCTATCTCGATTTGTTGTGGACTATGGAAGCAATAGTGGACCGAAGGAGGCCTAAAGGCCGGCCGAACCCTAGGGAGGCCGAAACCCTAGGTGGCCGAAACCCTAGGAGGCCAAACTCCTTCTTCCTTTGCTTCTTACTTGTTCATCAAGTAGTTTAGGGATTTATTATTCCAGAACATTCCTATGCCCTAATTCCAGAACATTCCTAAACCCTAATTCTCTACTACTATAAATACTCTCATTCATTTGTCATTTAAACGTGACACACACATCTACACTTTTAGAGAGAAAAATATTTTAAGAAAAATAATTTGAGCTTTAATTCTTATTTTCCAATTTGCTTATACAAAAATTGCGCATCAATTTTGTCAATCACTCGAAGAGAAATCGTTATAGGATACTAAGTACACAAGATATTGTACTCACTCGCATAACGTGAGATTAGTATTTATCGTTGTACTTTTCTTATTAACGTAAGAGCAACCTAGAGTATTTAGCGATACTCAATCTGAGTTATAATCATATAGTTGATTATACGAGTGGATTGATAATTTTTGTAATCCGTAGAAAGGTACTAAAAATTATTAATCGAGAATAGTGGACGTAGGTTTCGACTTGTGAAACTGAACCACTTCAAAAATTCTGTGTGTCTCTCTTTATTTTTGTTATTTCGATTTTGCATTTATTATTAGTAATTTAATTAGTTGATTTAATCAATAAAATCAAATAATTATTTTATATCATATAGATCGAAAAAGCGGTCACCGTTTTTAATACTCAATTCACCCCCCCCCCCCCTCTTCGTATTCGATCAATAGACTCCTCAATTGGTATCAGAGCCTCGTGCTCTTCATAAGCCTAACGGCTAGAGTCTGATCTTTTTTTGAGTCTATTTATCTTTTTTCCGCTGCATTTATTTTTTATCAAATGGATTCCAAACACCTAAAGTGTCATATATTCAATGGGAAGAACTATGGTTTATGGAAAAATATGATGACCCACTTCATTAAGGAAAATGACTGGGAGTGCTGGTTGATTATCAAGAATGGTACGAATAAGATCTTACTTGCAACCAGTAATGGCACTACCGTCGAAAAGAAAGAAGAAGACTATATTGAGGCGGATTATAAAAAGGCTGAGAAGAATTCAAAAGCAATAAGCTTATTGCAAAACGGTATGATTGCTACTGAATTCGATCGTTTCTCAACCAGTTCATCTGCAAATGAAATATGGGATGGTCTAGAATTAGCCTATGAGGGAACCACTGTTGTCAAAAAGCAACGTATGGCATTACTAATGCGAAAATACGAGCTGTTTGCCATGGAGCAAAACGAGTCAGTTGATAGCATGTCCTCTCGCTTTTCTAGCATCATCAATGAGCTAAAGAATTTAGGAAGAACTTTTGACTCCGGGGAAATTGCTAGAAAAATACTCAGAAGTATGTCTCGCAGATGGAGATATAAAGTATCTGTCATAGAATAATGTAAGGACCTAACTTCGTTATCCTATCAGAAGCTACTTGGAACCTTAATGGCTCACGAGATTACTCTGAATCAGGATGAGGAGGAAGCTGGCAGATGGCCTTACAAGTTGAGTCTAGTAAGATTGATGATTCTTCAGATATTAAAGATGAAACTGTACTGTTTGTTAAACGTCATAGGAAAAAGCCCTTCTTTCAAAATCAAAATAAGACAAATAACAAATCAAAGCAAACTCCTAAGTAAACTTCTGAGTCAAAAGGGTCTTTCTCTAATCGTGGATGTTTCAAGTGTGGTGATAATGATCACATGATCAAAGATTGCCCTACATGGAAAAAAATTAAAGACAAAAATCAACGTGACAAAACAAAGAAGGAATTCAAGCAAGTTATGATGGCATATTGCTGGGGAGACTTGGACTCTGAAGATGGCGAATCCGAAGAAGAAGAAGAAACTGCCAATTGATAAGTGCATATTTTATATACTTTTATCCCCTATATTAGCTCCATTTTATTTGTTGTTTAGCACTTATCATAGTGTCATGAGCTAATATTTGTTGTTCTAGTGTATTTGCTTGTCTTAACATGTTTTTGTAGGAATCTAAGCATTTAGAGGCTTTTCCTATCATTTTGTACATTAAGTCCACTAAGCTAAACAAAACCTAATATTGGACTAGCATGGAAGTGTTTGAATAGGTGTTTGCATGAAGATTTGTTGGATTGAAGTGAGAATTGCAAATGTTGCCAACAATCAAAGTCAAAGCCCAATGTTCAAGTCCAAGTCAAGGTGGAAATCATAAGATTCCAACAAGCTTAGGATGCTCATTTGGATGTTCATAGAAGGATTTATGAAGCATTAACCGGGTGCATTAAGGATCATATATCGCAAACATTGGATTCCTCAAGCAATTAAGTGCGGAATTAAGAGAAAATACCCGGAAAAACACGACCCCGATCGGGGCCGCATGCATCTAGGATATTTACGTTTCTTTCTCCTCTCCTATAAATAGGAGAGGTATTCTAAGGCTTTGGGCATCTCAATTTTACGTCTCACGTTTGTTCTTCATAGCCTTAAGCAATATAATCTCTCAATAGTTTTCTCATTAGTTTACAATTTAGTTAAGCTTGTAGTTCATCAAACATTTGGTTCTAAGTTATTTCAAGCATTTGGTTTAATTTATTCTTCCATACAAGTTCTCTATTATTAAGGTATTTCTATTTCTAGTTTACATTTTATATATCTATTTAGTTTATACTAGTTTATAATTTAGCACTCTAATTAGATTACTCTAGTTTATTTTATTTCACATGTTAAAACATTTAGTTCATATAAATCACTCGACCATGTTTATCATTTTTCTTTATATAGTTTACAATTTACACCTTAATATGAGTAGCTAAATCTCTTAGTCTAAGGGCTAGGAGAGCCATGCAAAATCAAATATATAACATGTTTAAATAGGTTAATAATAATATTGTTTAAATTGCTTCTATCACATGTTTGTGCCATAATGTTTAATCTTTGTTTAAGGCCTTATTCAATTGATTAAGTTTGTTCATTCGTTCTATAAGTCGAGAGGCATGGAATTGAATTAGACAAAGCATGTATAGTAGGACGACCTAGTCATGGACGAGAGTTTCTCTACGACCCGGTCTATGGTTGACACTAATATTGTAAGGTGGGTGTCTCTAAGCCTAAGCAATTGACAATGTTATTAGTACCGAATTTATCATGATCGTATATTTACCCTTGCATGTGTGACCCGAACCCCTTAGACTCTCTTTTATCATATAATTTACATTACAATTTTTATTAATCATCAAACAAAACAATCAAACCAAAATTGAAGTCGACCTTGATAAAAATCTACCCACAGCAATTCATAACGTAATTCCCGTTTCCTTGTGGTTCGACCCCTATTACTACATTTATTTGTGTTTAGGGAATTTATCTTTGCATAGGTACGCGATAAACCTATCAAATTTTGACGCCGTTGCCGGGGAAACGGTTTTATTGCTTTTTGAATTGTCGATTTTATCTTGTTTTCCTTTGTCTTGAGGAACACTTGTTCCTTAAGACCGTGTTCCTCAAGACCGTTACTTATCACTTCTCTAGAAATTGTTGTCTTATGCCCAGGTCCTCTCGTAGTGGAGAATTGCTTTCACCGGATTTCGATCCCGAGAAAACATTTAGGAGAAGACGACGTTTTTGGAGGGAAGTGAAAGAAGCCACTCCTCCCATACAAGTTGAAAGTGCTAGAAAGTCTTACTTAAACGATCTAGAAGCCTTTGAAGAGGAGGAGGTTTCAAGTTTATCATCCCCACCATCATCACCATCTACTACCAAAAAGATGGTGAAACTTTCCAATCACTCAAAGCCCACCGCGGCCATGCTTCCGGCCGGAATCACAACCAATCAAATCACCGCGCCGGATGATGCGTGTCCTAAATATGATGTTTTACACCCTATTTCACACGCATTTCAGAGCTCAATTATGTAGTTTATGCTACTATTTTCCCTATTTCCGTCTACTTTCGTGTTTTTGTATAATATTGCAGAAATGTGAAGAATCCAGCGGAAATCAAGCCGAATCCGTCCCTAATTACTTAGCATTGCATTTGACATAGAGTAAAGACTCGGGAAGCAAACTTGTTGCGCATTTCAAGGCCTGAAAGATGTATTTGCGAGAGTTTTAGAAGCGGAATACCAGCTACAGTGCTCTATAGACTGACCTACATGGTCTATAGACTGTCAGAATGCTTCTCGACAATGCAGGCTGCTTCAGATGGCTATATCTTGAGTTCTAGATTAAATAATCGAGTGATTTCAATTGGGGGTGAAATCTTATCTTTTTAGCTTTCCAACGCCGCGTAGAACGCATGATTTGACCAAGTAACGAAGACATGACGACTGTTTTAAGATCGGTGCGCGCTGCAGGAATCGTCAGACTGCAATTCTGTACAGCGCATGTCGTCGATCGACTGGCCCCATTGGTCAATCGACCACTCCACGAGCTGATGCGCAATTTAAAAGACGAGAGACCGAAGCCTAATTGTAATTAGTTTTAGGAATAGGTTATGTTATTTTCCTATATAACGTAACTTTACCTGCTGCTTGACACATCTATCATTCATTAGCTTAGTTTAATTCAGTTCCTATAATACATTAATGATTCGTAGTTAGAATTCTCAACAAAGTTCTCATCTTATTTTCGGATTCATTTCTTATTCCTTTGCTTCGGTAACTTTATTCCTTAATTTCAGTTTACTTTCAATTCTTCCGTAGTTTAGTTCTTGCTAGTTTAGTTTTCCCAAAGCCAATTTATCGTTTCATGTTGATTATTTGTTTAGTTAATTCAATTATGAGTTCATTTGCTTTAGTTGTTAATTTTACTTTTATTATTATCGCTAGTATGTCTAGCTAAATACCCTTTGCTAAGATGTAGGGGATCTATGGTGTAGATGGCATTAGAATAGGTGACCCCGAATTAGGGCATGGTCGATCAACTGGCTTAACTAGTCGATCGACTAAGCCGTGTGGTCGGTCGACTGAAGTAGTTGGTCGATCGACCAGACCGTGTTTGATTAGCGTTTGTTTGATTCGTTAAGTGCAATATTTAACAATGAGACCGAGAGGAGACTTGTTAGATGCTTAGTTTTGACCAACCCGTAGATCGAGAGATAGGGAAGGGCATTAATTAATGAATTAAGACGACTAAATTGCTGAGATCGAGAGATAATGTAATTTAGGCTTTAGGAATCACTAATCGGGACGAGAGCTAGCATTAGTGAGACTTAAGGACTGGTAGCATAGGCCGAAAGGAGCTACTAGTTAACTTGGACCGAGAGGACTTGTTTTACCCATCCTACGCGACTGTATTTCGGACTTACCTAGGATTATGTGCCATCGTAGCTATAGTGAACTGACCATCTTAGCATTTCTTTTATCATTGTTTACCATCCTTATTTACTTTTATTTGTTTATTTAGTTTATGTTTTTAGACTTAGCTATAATTCATATCAACCCCCCCCCCCCCGTACCGTTAGACTGAAATAAAAGCAACTATAATCTCCCTACCTCCCTACGGATCGACCCTTACTACCACTTGCTAGTTGTAGTTTGGTATTATAAATATTATTTTTGGTGCACACAACGACAGGCATCAAATTTTGGCGCCGTAGCCGGGGAGGCAACGCTAGTTTTAGTTGTTTTTAATTTTAGTCTTTCTTTCTTTAGTCACAGGGAACTTTGGTTCCTTGAGACCGTACTCATGTTTCATGTTCTAAGTTTTCCACATGAAGAGGATGAAATATTTGGTGCTTATTTAGCCAGAGTTTGGGAGTTTATTGAGCCCAGATGAGATGCCTTTTCTGATCTCCAAATATGCTGCACTATTGTCCGGCATATGAATGACCTTACGCGAGCATACCCCGAGTCTATAGGTAAGTGGGATTTCGAAGGAATCCCCGTATTGAAGTATTAGAATTCTTTAATTGGTTTGCTACTGAATCTCTTAAACCCAACTTTTCTCTTCATGTTGACTCAGATGAGGGGGTGGGTGAGACCTTAGAAACTGATTTAGGAAATGCTGACGGAGAGATAGAGGAGACCATTAGCGTGGTTGATAATCCTTTTTATGAGGATAGTTTAGAACCCCTTTATTATTCTTGCACTGATAGTGAGGACGATTTGGAGGATCTCTTTGAGAACCTCCAACTTGATGAGTCTAACGAAAAGAAGAGTGAGGAGGAAAATTTTGACAGTCTTGAGGTTAATTGGGATGTGTATGACGATATTATAGATGAACCTATTATAGAGGACCCGATTGACCCATTTCACTTTACCGCCCCTTTCATTTGGGATGATTATCCACCTTCTCCTTTAGATGACCAGATTTCTCCACCTCACAGTTCATACCCGTCTGAGCATCTTAATTCTACTCGCGTTATTTTTGAGTCAATTGCTCCTGAGCTCTCTATTTCTCCACCTGTGGTTAACTTGAGCTTTTATATTCCGTCTTAGCTAGAGGGCAGAATTATTTTGTGGATGATTTTAGGAGCTTCCATAGGAAATTTGTTAGGCTTAAATGTTTTTACATTTTGATTTCCTATGTTATTTCTATCTTATGGTGCTACTTACAGTTTTGTGTAGCACATGCGCAGATGTATGATAGGTTGCTGAGAGCCTTGAGTTGTTTTGTTTGGGCTCCATTAGAGTAAGCTGCTGAAGAAAAAGAGGTCGAGCGGGACCTGTCTGAAACCAGCGCTAGCCGGGAGGCAACCCGGATGTGATTTGTTTAGTTTTGCGAATAAAATTCGTAGTTGTTTAAAAAAATAAATAAGAACTCTTAGTGTGTGCTTAGTTTAATTTCAGTCGTTAGACTGTTATAATTGGGTTTAGCGCAATTTTGGGCGTGTTTTTATGTGCATTTACAGGTTATTAGACCAAGTTAACTCAATTCATTGAGTTAATCCGAAGAAAGAAGCTGTTTCGTCAAGTAGGTCAGTCGATCGACTGCCCTCAGCAGTATAGTACCCTCTGATCATCATGAATTGGTCGATCGACCAGGACCATCGGTCGATCGACCACTGTAGCTGCTTTACTTCTTTCTTCAATTTAATTCTTTGCACGTAATTTACCGCTTCATTTTTGTTTTCTCGGATAATGCGCGGTATATTCTGTCTTTTCAAGTACTTATTGGTAGCACTGCTGGCTACTGAAACCTCCTAGCTCACGCTGGTTTGGGGAGGTTTTCTTTTGCTGCGCTTAAAGTCTTGTGAGTTTCCGAGCTCTTACTTCATGTCTTTTTTACTTAATTTTATCGCAAATTCCCGTTTTCCCTCTTATTTCATTATATGATTTTCCACAATGAGGACATTGTGTGATTTGGTTTGGGGAAGGGTTTTGCATTGCATTCATATGTTTTATTGCATTTCTGTTTCACGTTTGTTGCACTTCAGTTTGCATTTGTTATTTCATTTCTCTTATATATACAGAAAATCAAAAAAATTGAAAATTTCAAAAATTCAAAATGCACGTTTATTTTAGCTTATAAGTCGAGTCGGAACGATAGTATTTCAATGATGACATTGCATTTTCAGCTATTTTATGCATAAGCCTTGCTAATTGACATGTTATTAGTAGAATCATTTGCATAGTCTACGAGTTTTCGTTAAATTCTTGCTGGACATGAAACTTGACTTAGATTTTTGGCAAACTACATCATTTTCTGAGGTTTAAAGCCTATAACTGGTGACATCTATGACCAGTTCATCTAGGATTGTGAGTAGTTACTTCTTATGAGACATGTTACATTAATTTGCATAAATATGAACTTAATCTACTTAATACCTGTATGCATTCGGGTTCGTGGTTTGTTGACACATGTGGAAGAGGTCATCCCTTTATTCATTTTGCCCATAAGCTTCACACTGCCAAAAATAGCCTTTTTGTCCCGTTAACTACATCCTACATTTAGCCTGCCTTTGTCAAGCTAGTAGTTTACGTTTACGGATTGTTACTTCATTTTTGGTAGCTAATGCTCATTTTGAGATGAAGTTGGGAAGAGATGGAAAAGGGAAGAAAGAAGAGAAAAAAAGAAAAAAAAAAAAAGAAAAATGATTCGAAAAAGAGAAAAAGAGTGCTGTACTGTAGAGGACGGTCGATCGACTGCCCATTTCGGTCGATCGACTGAAACCCGAGAAAGAGAAAAATAAAAAATCACATGGTTTGAATATTTATGAGTTGGTGATTTATACTCCCATGTTTCATTTGTATCTTATGGGGAGTTATTTAATTACGGAGATTGTGAGTTTTGTGCTTGAAAATTAACACCGTTTCGATTGAATTTTGAGCAAGGATTTGGGATGATTTATTAATTTGGTTCCCTTAGTTACTAGCTTGGCTTTTAACTCTGTTTTTATCCAAATTCGTCTTAGCCCTTCTTGCCCATAGCCTCACATATCCATATTTACCTCGGCATGTGTCATGGTCATCTGTTCGGTTGGAATGCATATGTACGGTTGTAGGGATTACTTTCACATTATATTGCAGGCATGTTCTTATAGGTCGTAGTTAGGTGAGTGTCATTAACAAGATGAATTCTTTCTATCTTTTACATATACTCACCTGTGCTTATGTGTGATATGAGCGACCCGTGAGAGTCCATAATGATAAGTCTCTATAGATGATGGTTCAGCAGTTTTTACCAACTTCATAACTCGTTTGCATGATTCATATTGCTAATTGATTGTTAATTCTAGCATTAAACTGGTTTAGGCTTTACAGTTTGCATTTCGCTCTGAGATTGAACTCGTTCCATTAGGTCTTAGGATCGAGTCTAGTTCTTGCTTAGGGACAAGCAAGGGTTTGGTTTGGGGAAGTTTGATGCGTGTCCTAAATATGATGTTTTACACCCTATTTCACACGTATTTCAGAGCTCAATTATGTAGTTTATGCTACTATTTTCCCTATTTTCGTCTACTTTCGTGTTTTTGTATAATATTGCAGAAATGTGAAGAATCAGCGGAAATCAAGTCGAATATGTCCGTAAGTACTTAGCATTGCATTTGACATGGAGTAAACACTCGGGAAGCGAACATAGTGCGCATTTCAAGGCCTGGAAGATGTATTTGCGAGAGTTTTAGAAGCGGATTACCAGCTACAGTGGTCTATAGACTGACCTACATGGTCAATAGACTGTCAAAATGCTTCTCGACATTGCAGGCTGCTATAGATGGCTATATCTCGAGTTCTATAGCAGATAATCGAGTGATTCCATTTGGAGGTGAAAGCTTATCCTCTTAGCTTTCCAACTCCGTGTAGAACGCCTGATTTGACCAAGTAACGAAGAAACGGCGGCTGTTTTAATATTGGTGCGCGCTGCAGGAATCGTCAGAATGCCATTCTGTACAGCGCATGTGGTCGATCGACTGGCCTCATTGGTCGATCGACCACTCCACGAGCTGATGCGCAATTTAAAAGACGAGAGACCGAAGCCCAATTGTAATTAGTTTTAGGAATAGGTTATGTTATTTTCCTATATAACGTAACTTTACCTGCTGCTTGACACATCTATCATTCATTAGCTTAGTTTAATTCAGTTCCTATAATACATTAATGATTCGTAGTTAGAATTCTCAACAAAGTTCTCATCTTTCGGATTCATTGCTTATTCCTTTGCTTCGGTAACTTTATTCCTTAATTTCAGTTTACTTTCAATTCTTCCGTAGTTTAGTTCTTGCTAGTTTAGTTTTCCCAAAGCAAATTTATCGTTTCATGTTGATTATTTGTTTAGTTAATTCAATTATGAGTTCATTTGCTTTAGTTGTTAATTTTACTTTTATTATTATCGCTAGTATGTCTAGCTAAATACCCTTTGCTAAGATGTAGGGGATCTATGGCGTAGATGGCATTAGAATAGGTGACCCCGAATTAGGGCATGGTCGATCGACTGGCTTAACTAGTCGATCGACTAAGCCGTGTTGTCGGTCGACTGAAGTAGTTGGTCGATCGACCGGACCGTGTTTGATTAGCGTTTGTTTGATTCGTTAAGTGCAATATTTAACAATGAGACCGAGAGGAGACTTGTTAGATGCTTAGTTTTGACCAACCCGTAGATCGAGAGATAGGGAAGGCCATTAATTAATGAATTAAGACGACTAAATTGCTGAGATCGAGAGATAATGTAATTTAGGCTTTAGGAATCACTAATCGGGGCGAGAGCTAGCATTAGTGAGACTTAGGGACTGGTAGCATAGGCCGAAAGGAGCTACTAGTTAACTTGGACTTACCTAGGATTATGTGCAATCGTACACGACTGTATTTCGGATTTACCTAGGATTATGTGCAATCGTAGCTATAGTGAACTGACCGTCTTAGAATTTCTTTTATCATTGTTTACCGTCCTTATTTACTTTTATTTGTTTATTTAGTTTATGTTTTTAGACTTAGCTATAATTCATATAACCCCCCCCCCCCCTCACTGTTACCGTTAGACTGAAATAAAAGCAACTATAATTTCCCTACCTCGCTGCGGATCGATCCTTACTACCACTTTCTAGTTGTAGTTTGGTATTATAAATATTATTTTCAGTGCACACAACGACAGGCATCACCGAACTTCGAGATCAAACCGGCTTTCATTAGCCTTGTGGAGAGGAAGCAATTTGGGGGAAGTCCTTTGGAGGATCCCAATTTGCATGTGCAAAACTTTTGTGACTATTGCTCCATGATCTATCAAACGGGCGTCACCCAAGCCCAAATAAGGGAAATACTTTTCCCTTTCTCATTGAAGGACAAGGCCAAGCTTTGGATCAATAGCCTTGACCGCACCGCCATGGGAATCACCAATTGGGAGACTTTGGCCGTTGCTTTCTATCAAAAGTTTTTCCACCGGAGAAAACTCAAACTTTGAGGAGCCAAATCACCGGATTCCGTCAACAAGCTCTTGAGAGCTTATATGAGGCTTGGGAGAGGTACAAAGAGCTTCAAAGACAATGCCCACATCATGGGCTAGATGATTGGTTTCTAGCAATAACATTCTACAATGGATGTTGTGCCGAGTCCCGAAAGATTCTTGATTCCGCCAACAATGGGCGGTTTGATCAAATTGACACCGACCTTGCTCATGCCACGATCGAATCTATGGCGGTCCATGATGCTCAATATGTCAATTCCCGAGTTGTGCCATCCCAAGGTAAAGATGAATCCTCTAACAACTCCATTTTGCTAGCCCAAATTGCCTTGCTCCAACAACAATTGGCGGAAAGAGATGCTAAAGATTCCATTCAACAACTAAATGTCGTGTCTTCAACAAGCCAAATCATAGTTTGTGATGGTTGTGGAGGTGCGGGTCATTATGCCGCTCATTGCCGAGCTCCTATCGAAGAGGTAAATGCTTTTCAAGCTCTAAGACAAAGTTTATATCCACCGGGTACATTTTCCAACACTTATAACCCGAATTCAAAATTTCATCCGAACTTGTCTTACACTAGCAATAATGTGCTTAACTCTCAACCCCCACCACAACAAAATGCCTATGTTCCTCAACAACAAAAGTATATCCCTCCACCTGGTTAATAAAATCAACAAAGGCCCCCACAAAACAATTACCAACAAAATCCACCACAAAATACCCAACAAAACAATCAAGGAGTTGGTAAGCTCGAGGGCATGATAATCCAAATGCAAAGGGAACTATTGGCTCAAATTCAAAAGAATGATCAAGCTCATAGTGCCGCGGTCAAGATGTTGGAACAACAAGTAGCTCAACTAGCCGCTTCTATCTCTTAAAGGAAGAATGGTCAACTACCTCCCCAAGGTGAGCAACCAAATGAAACTGTTAATTCTATTTCCTTGAGAAGTGGTTCAAGCTATGATGCGCAATCCATGACTTTGGATGAAGAGGTGGTTATTAAAAAGGCCAAGCTTGGGGGAGATGACAAGAAGAAGGCTAGTGAAGAGCCTCTTGTTAAGGATCGTGTGCCATTTCCTCATCGATTGTTGATGCTTAAGAGGAAGAGCAAGCTTGATGCCATGAATGTTGAGCCCCCATTGCCCGAAGATAATGACAATGTGATTGTTGAAAAAGTCTCTCCTAATGCTAAGGAGAGTGATGTCGTTACGAAGAAGGTGAGTATTCCCAATGTGAGTGAGAAAGATGTGGAGGATGCTCCTGCCAAGGAAGTTGTTCAAGTACCATTTCCCCATCGTCTATAAAAGCACAAGGAGGAAGGTAAGTTTGCTAAATTTTTGGAAGTTTGTAAGAATTTGCAAGTCACCATCCCGTTTATGGAATTGCTTACCCAAGTCCCTTCCTATTCAAAGTTTATGAAGGAAATCCTCTCAAAGAAGCGATCCTTCAATGAGGTTGAGACCATTGCTTTCACCGAAGAGTGTAGTGCACTCTTACAAAACAAGTCTCCCCCGAAACTTAAGGACCTCGGTAGCTATTCTATTCCTTGCACTATAGGCAAATATACCATTGATAAGGCCCTTTGCGACCTAGGTGCTAGTGTAAGTGTCATGCCCTATTCCCTTTGTGAAAAACTTAACATGGGTGCTTTAAAATGCACAAGTATTACATTGCAAATGGCGGACAGTTCTTTAAAGCGACCTCTAGGTGTCTTAGAAGATGTTCCCGTCAAAGTCGGCAAGTTTTTCATACCTGTTGACTTCCTCATACTTGATATGGCCGAGGACTCACAAACCCCAATTATATTGGGAAGGCCATTTTTATGCACCGCGGGTGCGTTAATTGATGTGAAAAATGGGAGGTTGACGTTGGAAGTGGGGGATGACTGGGTCTCCTTTAGCAAAAACAACACCATTAGAAGCCCAATGTTACAAGAGTCTTGTTATTTATTTAGCACTGTGGACTCTTCTTATGCCTCTACTACGCTTGAATCTTTACTAATGGATCCGTTGGAGGACGATGTGGGTGTTGTTTGTTTTGTAGGTGATGATGCTAAGGGCACTATTGCTAAGAGTGCCAAAAAGAAGAAAAGGAAATTTTATTTGAAAAATTTCAAATGGTTGTGGAATGCTAAAGGAGCTATGAAATGGAGCTTGGTTGGAAGCAAGCTCAATGATGAAACTTGAATCAATAAGCTTCTTACGTCGTGTGGGACGTTAAACCAGCGCTTCTTGGGAGGCAACCCAAGCTTTTTATTTGTTTTTATTTATTTTTCTGCAATTTATTGTTTTTCGTAGTTTAGAAATAAAATACTCGACTTGACGATGTTTCTTTTTGTGAATTCTAGGTGAAAAATGAAGGAAGAAGAATTAGAAGAGATTATGGCACGCTTCCCCATGCAAAAACCCCATTCGGGGACGTGGTTTTGGAGAAACGAGAAGGAATTAAAATCAAATACGGAAAAAAGTCAAACCTAAAGGAGTAGTCAACCCCGATCGGGGTTGGTGGCCCCGATCGGGGTCGTGGTTCTGTGACTTCCTAGCCTTTGCTTTATACGGGTAAAAAAAAAAGATAGATTTCTTTCTATTATTCAAGCATACCCGACGGTACTCATTTCCTCCTTTCTCTCTCGTTTCTTCACATTTCCTCACTAAAGATCACAAAGAACATTTCCATCCCCCGAATTCATGCTAGCTTGGGGGAGGCTAGCAAGTCGAGTAAGCTTTTCATTGCTTTACATATTATTTTAGGTCTTGCAACCCATTAAACATAACCTCTAGTCCTTCTTGTTTTGTGCTTTGAGCCATTTTTATGGTTTGATTGGGTATTATGAATTGTTGGCACATTGAGGACAATGTGATGTTTAGCTTGGGGGGAGATATTGCATTTGACTATAGTGTAGTTCGCATATAGTGTAGAAATTTTGAAAATTTTTGAGAGAAATTTTTGCTTTGTGCTTGCTTGTAGCCTACTTTCATCTTTGCTTATCCTAATAATGGCTTGTTGCTAATGATTTATTCTTTCATGTTGGGATATTAGCTACATGGGGATGTCTTGACATAGTAGGTAGGAGATGGAGAATGAACCGAATAGGCTTGATCTTGACTTGTGGCAAGCTACAAAATGGTAAGGTAGAGCCTCTTTTTGACCGATGCATCCATATCCGGTCTCTCTTAGGTGAGTGTAAGTGTCTCCTTATAATGTGTGTTTCATCAAAACGCACAAATATGGTTTTCATTTCATCTCTTGGTAAGCATTCATTCATTTGTTATAGCATTTTGGAGCCATTCACATGATATATTTGCCTTCTTGACCCCTTCACAAACAATGTTCTATAGCTACATTATAACTTGTCTGCCTTGTTGAGCTAGTAGCTTGTTTGGTCTTGTTTGGGTGCTCAATTGGGATTTGTTTCAAAGTTATGAAAATCATGTGAGCTTGGTCTTAATGCTCAAGAAATAAAAGAGAGGAAAATGAAAAAGAAAGATGAAAGAAAAAAAAATGATGAATTGAGAAAAATGGAAAAAAGAAGAAAAAAAGTTGAAAAAAGGAAATGGATAAAGCATGGAAAAAACGAGAATGAAATGAAAAAAGAAGTATGAATTGAAAAGAAAAAAAGAGAAGAAGAAGTTGATGTAAGAAACTCTCATACATTATTCATATATTTTGGAGAGTTTTCTTATGATTTGAATTGCAAATTGGGATAGAAATGAGATTGAGCACCTTTACAATTTGGTAGTTGCTAGCTTGACTTAGCTCCACATTACCATAATTCATTTGTTCCCCCTTCTTACCCATTACATATTGCCTTCTTCCTACCCATTTGGCTTCTTTATTATGCTTGCATTTGATTGTTTTGGCTTACTAGTTTTGATTGATCACCATATTAGATTGCGGGCACATTATTATAAGTCGAGGATAGTTGAGTGTTTTTCACAAAATTGTCCTTTCACATAAAAGAGTTTGAGTGCACCTTGAGACTCCATAAGTCAAAGGATCATGCAAGAGCTTAAAGGTTCATTCAAAGTTTTCTATGCTGCGCCGTCGTGTAAATCTCATCCATATCTTGCTTTATCCCTTGCCCATGTTGTTTCGGGTTTTTAAATCATTATGCTTAGCTTGTTTGGGATATTGCATTTGATGGGATATGGTTTCTTGCTTGAGGACAAGCAAGAGTTTAGCTTGGGGGAGTTTGATAAGTGCATATTTGATATACTTTCACCCCCTATATTAGCTCCATTTTATTTGTAGTTTAGCACTTATCATAGTGTCATGAGCTAATATTTGTTGTTCTAGTGTATTTGCTTGTCTTAACATATTTTTTTAGGAATCTAAGCATTTAGAGGCTTTTTCCTATCATTTTGTACACCAAGTCCACTAAGCTAAACAAGACCTAATATTGGACTAGCATGGAAGTGTTTGAATGAGTGTTTGCATGAAGATTTGTTGGATTGAAGTGAGAATTGCAAATGTTGCCAACAATCAAAGTCAAAGCCCAATGTTCAAGTCCAAGTCAAGGTGGAAATCATAAGATTCCAACAAGCTTAGGATGCTCATTTGGATGTTCATAGAAGGATTTATGAAGCATTAACCGGGTGAATTAAGGATCATTTATCGCAAACATTGGATTCCTCAAGCAATTAAGTGCGGAATTAAGAGAAAATACCCGGAAACACACGACCCCGATCGAGGCCACCCAACCCCGATCGGGGCCGCATGAATCTAGGAGATTTACGTTTCTTTCTCCTCTCCTATAAATAGGAGAGGTATTCCAAGGCTTTGGGCATCTCAATTTTACGTCTCACGTTTGTTCTTCATAGCCTTAAGCAATATAATCTCTCAATAGTTTTCTCATTAGTTTACAATTTAGTTAAGCTTGTAGTTCTTCAAACATTTGGTTCTAAGTTATTTCAAGCATTTGGTTTAATTTATTCTTCCATACAAGTTCTCTATTATTAAGGTATTTCTATTTCTAGTTTACATTTTACATATCTATTTAGTTTATACTAGTTTATAATTTAGCACTCTAATTAGATTACTCTAGTTTATTTTATTTCACATGTTAAAACATTTAGTTCATATAAATCACTCAACCATGTTTATCATTTCTCTTTATATAGTTTACAATTTACACCTTAATATGAGTAGCTAAATCTCTTAGTCTAAGGGCTAGGGGAGCCATGCAAAATCAAATATATAAAATGTTTAAATAGGTTAATAATAATATTGTTTAAATTGCTTCTATCACATGCTTGTGCCATAATGTTTAATCTTTGTTTAAGGCCTTATTCAATTGATTATGTTTTTTCATTCGTTCTATAAGTCGAGAGGCACGGAATTGAATTAGACAAAGCATGGATAGTAGGACGACCTAGTCATGGACGAGAGTTTCTCTACGACCCGGTCTATGGTTGACACTAATATCGTAAGGTGGGTGTCTCTAAGCCTAAGCAATTGACAATGTTATTAGTACCGAATATATCATGATCGTATATTTACCCTTGCATGTGTGACCCGAACCCCTTAGACTCTCTTTTATCATATAATTTACATTACAATTTTTATTAATCATCAAACAAAACAATCAAACCAAAATTGAAGTCGACCTTGATAAAAATCTACTCATAGCAATTCATAACGTAATTCCCGTTTCCTTGTTGTTCGACCGCTATTACTACATTTATTTGAGTTTAGGGAATTTATCTTTGCATAGGTACGCGATAAACCTATCACCAATCTTTGTCTAAGTAGCGTCAGTCTTGACCTATTCTCCGAAAGCGACAATGAAAGCAATGGTTCAAATGCTAAGATGTGTCTTGTTGGAAATTCAGATTCAGATTCAGAGGATGAAGAGGTAAGTTTTCTTGAACTTAAAAAGCGAGTTAAGAAACTTTCTAGGGATAATTTAATTAAGTTTTTTGAACAATCCCTTGATCATTGTCATGAACAAAGTCTAGAGTTAAAAGACCTTAAGGAACAGATTTTAGATATTGCTGAGGAAAACCAACTTCTGAAAGCCAAAGCCAAAAAGCTCAAATCTAAAGTTATGGCCACTCCAGTTCTAACTTCAGACAAGACAAATGCTGAGAAAAACGCTCTTGAATCAAAACTTAAGGCTAGTGATGTCATAACTTCAGAGCTTAAACTCAACATTAAGCATCTTCAAGCTAAAGTTACAGCTAGTGATGCTATAACTTCTGAGTTGAAGAAAGTCAATGAGATTTTAAAAGATGAGCTTAATGGCAAAGATAGTGTGGTTTCCGAACACAAGAGAGAAATTGTATTTCTCTCTAAGCAATTGGAAGAAGCTAGTAATAGTATGTCTAAAGTTAAGGAACAGCATGAAAATGAGAAACGTGTCTTGAATGAACGTTTTGATAAATTTCGTGAAGACTTTGAGAAAGGTAACTCTTCCAAGGATTCAAATATAGATCATTCGAAATGTGAAAAATAAATTGAGTCCTTGAAAGAATTGCTCTTACATGCACGAAAAGTTCATGATAAGTGGGAAGGAAGCACAAAGGTTTTAAACTTCCTTACTGAACAATCTGATAATAACATGAAGATGGGACTTGGTCATGAATGCTATAGCCGTAGAGACCATGATAAATGCAAATCTAATCCTTCTGATCACGATTTCAGAAAAAGAAAATATGTTAATCTTCCAGAATACTTGATTTGCAATTACTGTGGCTCTACTGGACATATTCAAGTCAATTGTGTCAAACTTGCTTGGGATAAGAAAAAGAATGTCGAAACTGTTAAGACTTGTGATTTCATAGTTGAAGATGATGTCTCAACTATAGATGAATCTAACGACAACAAAGAACGCAATAATGAGTTTAGATGGACTTATGATATGGCTTTTGATTACTCATCTGTTCCTTCAAAATCAAACAAAATAAATGAGAATCGAAAGCATACATTCAAGCCTAAAGTTCATAACTCTAAACCTAGAGCGTCTCATGAAGGTAATAGACCTAGAGCTACTTTTGTTAGAACAAAACCTAGAGTACCTTATGTTTCGATTGTTAGACAAAGACTAAGACAACCCAATGTTAAAGCCAAAAGAATAATAAGACAAGTATGGGTTAGAAAGGATCAAATATATAGAGTCACTAACCATAAAGGACCCAACTTAGCTTGGGTACCTAAAAGTTGTATTTGATTCATTTGCAGGTAATAGTGAAAGAAAATAATCTATGGTATCTCGACAGTGGATGCTCGAGACACATGACAGGAGACAAAAAACTTTTTCTTTCACTAGAGCCCTTCTTTGGTGGAAAGGTTACCTTTGGAGATAACAAGAAGGGTAGGATTATTGGAGTAGGAAAAATTGGAATCTCAACCTCCCATTCAATCGATAAAGTATATCTGGTAAGTGGTCTTAAACATAACTTACTTAGGGGGCGTTTGGTTGGGGGGAATAAGGAAAGGGAAAGAGAATAAAAATGGTTGATTCCTTTTGTTGTTGTTTGTTTGACACAAAGAAAGGGTAACCCATACCCCCCTTACCCCCAAAACCATTCTCATCCTTACCCCTCCCCCCCTTGGGTAAGCCCATAACCCCATAATCCCTTCTTCCTCCTACTCCCTATTTCCACCACTCCCACCAACACCCACCACACCCTCTCACACCGTCAACCACTGCCACCTACACCCTACACCCACCACACCGACACAACCACCACCAGCGATGCCGCTTGTCCACGCTACCCCATATCCTCAACCACTACACACCACCCCAACACCTTCAGTAACTCTCCAACCCACCAACCACCACCAACACCTTCCTCGGTCACACCACTGCAACCGCCCGACGCCGGCCACATCAGATCTGGTGTTTTAAGGGGTGGGGGAGGGGTTTTCGAAGGATTGTGGTGGATTTTTAGAATGAATAAGGTGTTTGGGGTCGGGATTGTGGTGTTTGTTGAGGGCGTGAGGCGCGGTGATTAGGTTCGCCGTGGGGTACCGTGAGGAACATCGTCGGCGCCGCTACTTGTGGTGGTGTTGGTGTAGATAATGGTGGCAGGTGGTGGGTAATGGTGGTGGAGGTGGTGGATGTTGGCTTTTAATTCCCTTTTCCTCTAATTGTCAACCAAACACCCAAGTATAATATGGGTGATCCCATTCATTTCCCTCTCTTACCCTTTCTTGATTTCATTCTCTTACCCTTTCCTGCACCAAACGCCCCCTTAGTACTTCTCAATTATGTGATAAAGGAAATAGAGTTGTTTTTCATGCCGATGTTTGTCGTATCATAATTGAAGGTACTAGTAATGTTTTACTTGAGGGTCACCGTATGAGGAATGTGTATATGATTGACTTAAATGTTGTCAATACAAATTCCTTTTCGTGTATGAAAGCAACCTGAGATGAGTCTTGCTTGTGGCACAAGAGCTTTGCACACATTAGTCCAACTATTTTAAAGAAACTTAAGTCCATGGATTTAGTTGAAGGCTTGCCCTCAATTAAATTCGAGCAAGAGACAATGTGTGACTCATGTGCCCGCTGCAAACATGTTAGATCCTCTTTTAAACCTAAAAGAATAGTTAGCACTAAACGACCACTTGAGATGGTACACATGGATTTATGTGGATCTATGAGAGTTAGAAGCCGTGGTGGATCAAAGTATATATTTGTTCTAGTTGACGATTACTCAAGGTACGTCTGGCCAATCTTTCTTTCCTCTAAAGATGAAACTTTCGATGAATTTGTGGTATTAATGAAGCTTGCCGAAAATAAATATGATAAAAAGCTTATTTCGATTCGGACGGATCACGGCACGAAATTTGATAATCAATTGTTTATAGAATTTTGTAGGGAAAATGGTGTGGGGCATAACATCTCCGCACCATGTACCCCACAATAAAATAGTGTCGTAGAACGTATGAATCGAACCCTAGAGGATATGGCTCGTACTATGCTTTTGTGTAGTGGCCTTCCTAGAAGTTTTTGGGCAGAAGATGTTAGTACCGCATGCTATGTGCATAATAGAGCTATGATTCGACCTATTTTGAAAAAGACTCCCTATGAACTTTTAAGGGGGAAAAAACCCAATATATCACATATCCGTTTCTTCGGGAGCAAATGCTTTGTTCACAATAATGGAAAAGACAATTTAGGAAAGTTTGACCCCCGAAGTGACGAAGCTGTTTTTTTGGGATATTCGGATCATAGTAAAGCTTACAAAGTGTTCAATAAAAGAACCTTGCGCATAGAAGAGAGTGTTCATGTTCGCTTTGACGAAGATAATGTGTTTGATAAAGTTGAACAGGAAGAAGAGGATCCAGATGAGCCCGATTTCTTTCTAGCAAGAAATGAGCCCTTAAATGAAGATAAAGATATTCAAGGTATCAATGATGAACTAGATAATTCTGCAAACGATCCTAAGAGAAGTGATGAGTCCGTAGTTAATGATACTATTGACCCTTCCTTAGATAAGGAAAAAGATCTTGAAGTTATACCTAATGATGATGTAACTTCCGATCCAAATCATGAAATTTCTAATGAAGTTAGTGATACTTCTGAAGAGAATCCCGAGTCCAACTCAGGGGGAACAAATCATGATTCCACGTCTGCAGATGGTTCGATTTCATCAAATGATAAAGAGCCCAGAGTTCTCAAAAAGTGGAAACATCAAAGCTCCCACCTTTTGAACAAAATCCTAGGGGATCTAGAACAAGGCATTAAAACTAGAAGGTCCTTGAATAATTTTTTCTCGTTCTTTTCGTTCCTATCAACCATTGAACCTACCAATATTAAAGAAGCTATTGCTGAACCTGATTGGATAACTGCTATGCAAGATGAGCTTTAACAATTCGAACGCAATAAGATATGGCACTTAATGCCACGACCTACTGATCGAACTGTTATTGGTACAAGATAGGTGTTCATAAATAAATTGGACGATGCAGGACTTATTACAAGAAACAAGGCTCGACTAGTTGTCCAAGGATACAATCAACAAGAAGGGATCGATTATGACGAGACTTTTGCACCCGTAGCAAGACTTGAGGCTATTCGTCTCATTATTGCCTTTGCTGCTCATAAAGGAATGAAATTATTCCAAATGGACGTTAAGACTGCTTTTCTTAGTGGCTATTTGGAAGAAGAAGTTTATGTAGAACAACCTCCCGGATTTTTAGATAGCAAGTTTCAAAACCACATTTATAAATTAGACAAAGCTTTATATGGTTTGAAACAAGCTCCAAGGGCATGGTATGACAGATTATCCAAGTTTTTGTTACAAAATAATTTTATAAGAGGATCTGTCGATAAAACCTTGTTCCTAAAATCCGAGGGTCCTAATTTAGTTGTTGTGTAAATTTATGTAGACGATATTATATTCGGTTCTACTAATGAAAAATTGTGCAAGTATTTTTCAGATCTAATGACTTCTGAGTTTGAAATGAGCATGATGGGAGAACTGAAGTACTTTCTAGGTTTACAAATTCAACAAACAAAGGATGGTATAAAGATTCACCAACAGAAATATATCAAGGAACTGATTCGAAAATTCGGTATGGAAAATGCAAAATCATACGATACACCTATGGTACCTGAAAAGAAGATGACTATAGATGAACGTGGTAAGTGTGTCGATGAGACTACATATCGAGGTATGATTGGTTCACTTTTATATTTAACTGCAAGTCGTCCTGATATAATGTTTAGCGTATGTGTCTGTGCGCGATATCAATCGTGTCCTAAAGAGTCACATATGATTGCAGTTAAACGTATCTTGAGATATTTAATTGGTACATCTAATTTATACTTATGGTATCCACTTGAGTGTAATTTCGATCTAGTAGGGTATTCAGATGCAGATTATGCAGGATGCTCTTTAGATAGGAAAAGAACTTCTGGGTTTGCTACGTTTGTTGGACCTTGTATTATCACATGGGGATCAAAGAAACAAAATTCAGTTTCAATGTCTACTGCTGAAGCCGAGTATGTATCTGCTGGACTGGTATGTTCTCAATTACTTTGGTTAAAACAACAACTATGTGATTATGGTATTAATGTAGGTCGTATGCCTATTATGTGTGACAATACGAGTGCTATAGTAATTTCTAAGAACCTTGCCCAGCACTCGAGGACCAAACATATAGATATTCGACACCATTTTCTACGAGATCATGTAGAGAAAGGCAACATTTCACTTGAATTTTGTAGTACCGAAAGGCAATGGGCTGATATCTTGACTAAGCCGTTAGCTAGAAAACGCTTTGAGTTATTGAGACTTGAGGTTGGTTTAATTAGTGATAATTAAATCCGTCATAATTATGTCTGGGAACCTGAATGACTGGCTAGGAAGATGAGATTGTACGTTTGTGTCCGTATATTTTTGTTGCAAGTTTAATTATGTTAAAATAATGTTTATTTTACGTGTTATATCTTGCTTATGTGTATGGTAATATTTTATATTCTGCATAATCACATTTCCTTACAAAAATTCGATAAAATCTACAATAAACTGCTTAAATATAATAAAGATATTTCTATCTTATTATATTCCTACACAAATCCTGCCTAAACACCATCAGAAAAGATTCTTTCCTAATCTTACACCAAAGAGGATTCTTTTCTTATTATTGTCATATAAGAAACAGGAAATAGTACCCAAAAAAAAAAAAAGTGCCGAAAAAAAAAACACGAAAAAAAAGGTGCCGTGAAAAAAAAATAAAAAAAATGGCACGAGAAAAAAAAAAGGAAGGAAAGTGCCGAAAAAAAAGGGAAAGGCATTACAAAAAATAAGGAAATTGGTATTATTCTCTATCTTTAAGGAATTATATTCTTACCAAAACATAAATTCCTTGTGCTATATATACCCCTTTAATCTGTCCATAATTCTCATCAATTCTAATCATCTAAAACCCTAATACCTTTTGCTAAAACCTTCAAATTTCATAATGACAAATCAACCTACACCCGTTTTCAATCCAAGAAACATGTTGTTGTTAGAAAGAAGTAAGCCAATCACCTCCAAGAACCACGCGCTCCACCTCACCGGCCGACACCCCACGCTCCCCACGGTCCGCCGTCAACCTACCCGACAACCTCACAAAAAGACGAAAATTGATTAAGGGTAAGGGAAAGTTGGTTTCGGAATTTGAGGTAAGTTCAAAGACTGAGAACTATGTACTTCAAGATGGTTCTTCACGTACTCTTTACGCACATCATATGGATGATTACACCAACAATGGACTGAATAATCTTCGATTAACTCAAGTAGAATGAAGGGATATCAATCAAGTTGCTCAATATCGCATTCACGCAGGACGAGTATATTCGATTGATTGGTTAAAGAAATATAAAGCACTTGGGTTTTTCAGGAATTTTCTCAAAGATCAAGGATGGGAAAATGTTGTTGCTGTAAGTGGTCATGTCTTTCCTATTGAGGTATATCAATTTTATGCTACTGTTCAATTTAAGGAAGGAAATTTACTTGTTGTGGTTAATGAGACATCCATACGTGTCTCAACTGGTGATTTTTGCGACTTGGCTCGAGTTCCTGGAGGAGGAATCGAAATTAATCCAAGCGTAGAATGGGGAAGTATGACACCTGAAAAGAGGTTGATAGTGAAACGGTATTTAAAACAAGATGCGACTTCGTCTGAAACTATCTTAACAACTAAGTTGTCGCCAACTTTGAGGTTCTTTTTTAACTTTATTTGGACTACCATTGTGCCTCGCAAAGAAGGTAGAGATAAATTCGGGGTTCATGAGATGATTATTATGAAGGCTCGGCTTGAAGGAGAAAAGGTTAGTCTACCATTGCTTGTGTTTCATAAAATTATACAAGCTAGTGTAATGGCTAAGATGGATGATTTAGCTTCTACTTTAAGTTTGCCTTATGGGAATTGTATCTCACGAATTTTAGAGAAGAAATGAGTTATTGGGAAGCATAGTTATGGAGTTATTACAAATGACGAGATGAGCGATCTTTATTTATCTTATTTGAAGCTCGTTATTAATGGCCCGGAATTATGTTTTGAATCAAAAGGAGAAAAAGGAGGAAAAAGCAATGTGAGTTTTGAGATGTTGGATTCTAAGATGGAATCGAATTTCACTTCTATTCTTGGAAGGATTAATGAGCAAGACAAGAAATTAGGAGAGTTGTTTGATCTTATTAAAAAGGAAAGTAGAGTTGATACTAGTGGACCAAGTGAAGTTAGCTTGGCTCGTCTAAACACCGTCTTGTCATGGTTTGACACAAAAATTGACCATGCTCTTAAGGCCGTCGTGCGAACACACACCAAGTCTACTCATATGAGAGAAGGTTTGGATAGTTTGGTTAAGTTTGGTGATGAGCTCTTGCAATCTGGAAAGGAGATGAGGTCTGAGATGCAAACTATATATGAAGCAGTTAAAGCTATGACTTTGAGGATTGGTAACTTCGATACTCGATTGACTGCCCAAGCTGCACTCCTAGACCATTGTCATGCGCGACTCGAGGACTTGGAATATCGAACCCGTCCTAGGTCACACCCGTCGAGCCCTCGCTACCCTTGACCATCTCGCCCAAATCCATTTCACCTAGCCTTATCTTTTTCATTCCTTTGTTCACAATAAAAATCCATTCATATGGATATTAGCTTTTTCAATTCCGCATTTTATTCCTTGTGAGATTGCGGGTTTATAATGTTATTATGCAAATTAAGAACTAGATTGCGTTTAATATAATATATTTTTCATGATTAATTCTTGTCTCATAATATATTATTCTGGTCGTTTTATGTTTGTTCTTATCTTTTCAATGATGCCAAGAGGGGGAATTGTTTTTATGATTTGCGACCGTCTCAAGTTAATTCTCTCAAGGCGTTTGATACGTGCCTAATGTATAGTCTTTTTGGCCTATTTCAGCACGTATTTCTATGCATTTATCTACTATTTTTATAGTATTTTGCCCCGAATTGGCTACTTTGGTGTATTTTATCCTTTTTATAGGAATGATCGCGAAAGTGGTGGAACCATGCTCCTTTTCGTCCTTTTTGCATGCATTTAGAGGAGACGGGATTGTCCCAGAGTGAGATGTTGCACCTGGAAGCGTCGTTGCACGCATTACGAGGCACTTGGGTGAAGACGTGAGCTGAATTGAAGATCCAAGTGGTCTATCGAGCTGTTTGGTGGTCGATCGAGTGGTCCCTAAGCTCCCCAAGGCTCGATCGAGCTATTCCTTACTCGATCGAGTAAGATGCACATGATCCAGGCCTCGATCGAGTGACCTGTTGGTCGATCGAGGGCCTTCTGTTGAGACATTGGTCGATCGAGTGGTGTTGTCTACTCGATCGAGAGGATTTCGACTTCGTGGGCTTAATCAGTCCATGTTTTATTTCCGCATAAACACTTAGGGGTTTTGGCTATTTAACCTATGTTTTACTAGGTTATTAGGCATTCATTCTTACTATTCCTTGGACTATCTCTTTTACTATCTTTCACATTAGAATTACTGCTACTTTCCTACGTTACTTTTTCTCCTTCTACTGTTGCTTGCATTTTGGGTTTCTTTCACTCGGACTCGGTTGTTCTTTACGCCGGAATCGCTTAGATTGTAATCTCCCTTCTTCTCTTAATAATAATTAACCTTTTGTTGCATTGTTTTCTTGTTATTGTTATCATTCTTTCTGCCCTAATTTATATTATTGCATTTTATTGTTATTTCGTTATGTCTTCTGCTGGAATCTTGTTTGCTGCTAGTTCCATTAATAATATGAGTAGCTAAACCCTTCCATGTTGGGATTAGGGGATCTGCGGTAGAATAATGACGACGCAGTGAATGAATTAGACGAATTGACATAAGAGACTCTGTCACTATAGCAATATAACTGTAATTCTCGACCTAGTTGAGTGCACGCTTCTATGTCACCCATTAATCTGCTACAATTAATCCTGGATCGAAAGATTGGACTAAATAGGCCTGCTATAAACAAGAGACTACCCTAATGAGGACGAAAGTTAAGTTAGTGGTATTTTAGGGTGGGAAGTGGACCGAAAGGACCTTCTAATATCCGTCTCGCATTAGTTAAATCTGAGTCATTTACCGCTAAGTTGTTGTACTACCGTAGTGAACCGAGTTCCCGACATGTCCCCCTCTTATTGATAGTTTTAACCCATTTTCCTGCTTATCTGTCCTTCTCTTTATTTCTCTTCCTTCAACTCCGTAGTTAGAACCAAAAATTCAATCAACCCCAATTGTTACCATAGGATTAGAAATAGATAGCTGTAGTTGCATTACCTCCCTGAGGATTCGATACTCGACTGCCTCTACTACATTTTTAGTTGAGACCGTTAGGTTTATTTTTGACAGGTACGCGACAGACGTGTCAAATTTTGGCGCCGTTGCCGGGGAGGCAATTGTTTAATTTACTAGCTGTTTATTTTTAATTCTTCTTTTAGTTTAAGGAACATCGTTCCTTAGACTATTCTCATATCTTGTCTGTAGTTTCGTCTTATGCGCAGGTCGCAAGGTGGGCCACTACTACCTTTTGATCCCGAGATTGAGAGATATCTGCGCGTAAAAAGGAGACTATTTCAAGAGCAACAGGCAGAGGAAGAGCCTAGTTCTCGTGGTAACTTTTACGAGAACGAGCTTTTCGAAGACAATCCACCGTCTTCTCCAGTTTCCAATTCATCACTTGAGTCTATCACTTTCCCAGAATTTCCCAAAATGGCTGAGGAAGCAACCATTGCTAGTCACTCCGAGCCCACGGCTGACAATCTCTATAAAGGGTTCGAATTACCAGGAGATGCTAGGAAGTTCGAACCGAAGCCTTCTTACATTAGCATGGTCGAGAAAAATCAGTTCGGGGGAGCTGCGAAGGAAGATGCAGCTCAGCATATGGAGACCTTCATTGATTACTGCTGCTCCATACCCCCTCCAGCTGGCGTGACAGCTGATCAGATCAAAGAAACTATGTTCATCTTCTCACTCCGCGATGCTGCAAGGGAGTGGTACAGGGATTTGGACCGAGCTGCTCACGGCATAACGGATTGGAATACGCTAGCATTAGCGTTTTATAAGAAGTATTTCTCTGCTTCGAGAACCATCGCCATCAGAGCTCAGATAACAAGTTTCAAACAAGGGCCCGACGAGAACTTCCACGAGGCATGGCTTCGTTTTAAGAAACTAGTGCGGACCATACCGCACCACGGTTTCGAAAAATGGAGTCTGTGCAACCATTTTTACAATGGTTTATATGATGATCAGAGGGCTATACTAGATGCGGCAGCCAACGGTCGATTTTCTGACAACTTGGGGCCGACGAAGGGATGGAAAATCATAGATGATTTAGCCACTCACAGGGCTGAATACGGGAATTCAAGGGGAAACCAAAGGAGAGCCGTTGAATCTTCTTCAGTGGCCGCATTAGAAGCCCTTACTGCTAGGTTCGACAAGTATGAACTAGGGGGAGCTCTCAAGCCAGGGATGTACCAGGTTAATGCCATGACAGACGGTCCTTTCGTCTGTACGAGGTGCGGGGTAGATGGACATGTCGCTGATTATTGTCCTAGTCCTTATGAGCAATGTGCTGCCTTTCAACACTACAGGCAAAACAACACTCATTATGAGCCGAATATCCACCCCAATTTGAGGTGGAGTAACCGAAACAACGTACTCAATCCCACCGCCCCTCCAAATCAGTCGCAACAACCATACATCCCTCCACATCAGAAGCAACAAGGCTATCAGAAGCCTCCGTCCTTTAACCCTCCTAACCACGGTTCATCTTCAAGTGGGGTGAGTGAAATGGGCGAGTTAAAGTCTATGATGCAAGCCATTACGAAGCAGCTTCATGCGAGTGATCAACAAAAAAGCACAAGTGATCAACAGCGAGACGCGTCCATAAAGGCACTTGAGACTCAAGTTGCCCAACTCGCCGCGAATCAATCCTCGAGGAAGCCGGGTCATTTACCGACTCAAAATGAGAAGAACCCAAACGAGACGGTACATTTGATAGAGTTGAGAAGCGGTCTTTCTTATGAAGGACCGAAAATGAAGAAATCGGACACGAAATAGTCAGAATCGATGATGAACAAAGTGTTCTTTTAAGAAAAAGGGGCTCACGACGAAAGCGATTACTCGATCGATCAAATCGGTGTTCGATCGAATGGAAATGGTGAAGAATCTGGTTGATCGAGTAGTCTTTCTGCTCGATCGAGTGAACTGAAGTCAAGATGGTCGATCGAGTGGGAATGTTGCTCGATCGACTGAAGTTCTTGAAGAAGGTGCTCGATCGAGTGAACACATTGCTCGATCGAGTGATATTGATGATGGGAAGCTTATTCGAGAGCCTGCTAGTGCTCGTTTAAGCGAGGAATTACCAGAAAGGCCTCGTTCGAGAGGTAAGAAGCGTCCAAAGGATACTGAACTTGCTCCGTAAGACACTTTGGAAGCGAGAAATAAGGGACTCGAGATTCCAATTCTTCCCTTCCCGAGGCGGCTATCAATACCAAGATTAATCAACAGTTTGGCAAATTTGTTGAGCTTTTGAAGAGTTTGGAAGTTTCCGTGCCGTTCACTGAATTGCTGACCAAGGTACCCTCTTATTTAAAATTTATGAAAGAGATTTTAGCACGTAAGAGGACCATTAATGATAATGAGATCTGTAGCTTTGATCGAGATGGGGTCAACCCTATCTCAAAATAAGCTACCTCTAAAGCAATCAGACCGGGTAGTTTTTCGATCCCTTGTCACATAGGAATGCAATTGATTGATAATGCGCTATGCGATTTAGGCGCTAGCGTAAGTGTTTTACCATTGTCTCTAGCTAAGAGACTTGGTGTGACAAAACCGAGTTGCACCAACATGATCCGGATGGCCGACCGTAGTTTATCACGGCCACTAGGTGTAGCGGAAGACGTACCTGTTCGGATCGGGAAGTTCTTTATTCCCGTCGATTTTGTCGTCTTAGATATCCCCGAAGATGTGCACACCCCTATCATTTTAGGGAGACCATTTTTGTCCACCGCCCGTGCGGTGATAGATGTCGGGGAAGACTTTGACCTTCCAGGTAGGGGACGAGGAGCTGACTTTCCATCAGTCCAAGTTCCGGAGGGCTCCCATGCAAGCTCAGCCTTGCAATGCCCTTTCTTCTGTTGACCCTATTATTGACACTCCAGATGAAAATTTGGAGAATATTGCTGTTATTGCTAACCCTCCGCCTCATACTGAGAGCAAAAAGGAGGAAAAATCGTCTTTCCCTTTACTGCAGTACAGGATGAAGGCAAGAAAGGAGTTGTCAAAGGACGTGGTACAACCATTATCAATCGAACTGGAGCAAAGGATGCCAAGGAAGATGACAGAGGGGCGAGGACGAAGACAGTTCGCACCTACATAGATGGGAACTACATTCCTCCTACTGTCGCAAACAGTAATTCAAGCTCATGGAAATCAAAGAGGACGGTCGCCGATCGCCAAGTGACGTCCTCCAATCGAAGCCCACGAAGGGGCTACGAGAGCGATGGGAATTAAACGGGGAAATGCCCCGTGTAACAAAGTGTAATAGATATTCGTTTGAATTTCTTTTGAATTTATTTATTACGCTTTTAATTAGGACAATTAGTTTAGACATTTTTTTTTTAGCGTAGATCGAGACTATAGACTGTGTTTCTGCATATTTGGTATTTTGGGATGTGTTTGGACGTGTTTTATGCAGGTTTGGGAAATGTCACGCATTTCGAGGAAATAAAGACGGAAATTCGAAGAAGTCTACACAAGGAAGTCCTCGATCGAGTACTTTTTGTACTCGATCGAGTGAAAAATGGTTCGATCGAGCTCGTTGTTACTCGATCGAGGAAGGCCACAGAGGAATTGATCGATCGAGAGGACTGTTACTCGATCGAGCAAAAGGGACAGCAAAAGTCCTCGATCGAGTGATTAAAACCACTCGATCGAGTGAGATGAGCAGGGACAACGGGAGTTTTCTTTCTTAAAACTCTTTATTTCCCTAATTTTATTTCATTTCACTCATAATTTCCGTCTAACCCCTCTCTAATGTGCGATTGATTTATCCCCAAATCCCCAATTTTTGCCCAAAATCATCAAATCCACCACCTACATTCTATCACTAGCACTTAATTCTTCAATAGCCCCTTATATTCACCCTCTTTTGTGCTCGTTTTTGCGGATTTTAAGAGGGATTAGGGTTTGCGGTTTTTCAATCGAAAATCCGCCTTGGTTGATTGTTTCTTTTGAAGTTTAATTGCTTTGTAGGTTAATCATCATCAAGTAAGTGTTTTCTTTCACACTCTTTGCATTTTTTCTTCATTTAATTCAAATTTATTTGAGGTGATTGAATTAGGGTTCGAAAATTCCTTGTCTAGTCGAATTTATTCGATTTAATTGTGTTTAATTGCCCTTGATTAGCTTGTTGATGATATTTTCGCAATTCCTCCCTGTTTTTACATATTAAATTCGAATTTCGCGCGATTTCCGCGACTAGGGTCCCTGTAAGTCGAATGTGTCGACTGTCAGTCGGTTTTATGTTGCCTTGCTTGCTTAACTTCAGTCCATACTCATTTATAACTGTTGTTAACTGCCGTTACCGTCCCCTATCGCCTTTATATGCTGTGAATTATTAGGAATCTCGCGCTGTGAGTGGTTATTCTCGACTGCCCAGAGTCATACATGCCACCATTTCTGGTTTTCATGCTGTATTAGCCCTTTTGCAGTCACTGCTTTATCATATTATCACCACTCACTTGCCGCTTTTCGAAATTTTTGAGGAATTGTTTGGTTTTGATTGCTGTACGTCGATTGTTTCGACCAATAGGGCCATCCTTTTTGCTGTCACATGTTGGTTAGCGGTTGTTTTAGCCACGGTTAGCAGCATCTTCTCTTATTCGTGCCCTTTGATACTTTGCAGGATAGACGCGAGTTCTTTGCCTTCTACTAGTACGTCCTCCCGGCTCGTCCGTGAGCGAGTCGGTGGTCCCTGCTGTTGCCACGCTCCGCCTTGGTCACCACTGCAGCACTGGTTCTACTTGTCTCACTTCTTTGGACAGTTTACTCCGCGGCTAGCTCGGCGGGAGCTCGGTCCAGCTACACCACCACCACTCCTACCGGGCCTTTCTCCTTGCCGGATCGGGGACGCACTCCTCGTCTCCCGCAGCTGGTATGCTGCCACCGAGGCCACATCGCGGGCTAGCCGCTTAGCCATCACTTCCAGCCCTCGAGGTCATTGCTACGGAGAGGGCGCTCTCACACCCCTACCGAAGATGCCCACGGTCGTTTCACTTCGACGCTCACCGGAGCGGTTAATTGCTTTACTTCGTTGCCCTCTCTCCCCCACCCGTTTCCTTGCGCAGACTGACCTAGAGACCTTAGGCATTTATGAGGAGGTCTGTAGTTTGTTGAACGGGACGGGTATGTCGGGTCTGATTACCATGCATGAGGCTACTATTCGCACCCTTACGTACGAATTCTTTAGCTCCTATTCCTTCGACACCGAGTCTTATGATGCTGACCACTCCAGTTCCTGCATTTCCTTTCGACTCCGCAATGAGTCGCACCACTGGACCTTGGCCAAGTTTGGCCAAGTTTTAGGCCTAGTTAGTGACGGTCCCACCGCCCCACCTCGAGACCTCCTTCAGCCACTCTGGGCTGCTCTTTCTCACACTCCCTTCCACTCACGGAAGGGAGCTCACATTCACTTACCTCGCGCCCGTTACTACTTGCGTCATAGGAGAGACCATTTTTGGGCGCCCTGAGTCCAATAACGTGACCAACTATGAGCTAGCGATTCTCGCGGGGTACCTCAACATTGACTACGGTACCCCGTTTGTTCTCAACATTGCCTATCTGGTAGCTCAGCATTGGAACGGAATTGGGACTCGGGTCAAGACCGCTGTTGTCTGTGGCGGGCTAGTGACTAGGATTGCCCGCCACCTTTACCCCACTGACCCTTCACTTGCTGCACCCGATAGGGATGCTTCTTACCTTGACCTGGGTGCCATGGCTGACTTCGCCTGGTTCCCAAAGGCGAAGGGGAGTGCGAGGACGTGGAAGATTTGTGGTTCCACGTCTGTTACCTTGCCGTGCTCTACCCTTCCGCCACTTTTACCGCTCCCTACTGCTGCTGAGGGAGCGAGGCCACCTCCACCTACCTACCACCTTACCTTCACCCCTCCTTCTTCTTCTAGGAAGAGGAAGCGGGAGGCCGGAGCATCCTCTAGCTCTCAGGCTCCGACTCAGGCCCAGGCTGGACCTACACCCACGCCTCAGCTTACACCCACTCAGACTCATACTCCACCCCCACTTGACCCTCCTTCTGGTTCGGTTTTTCCGGCCAATTTTGTCTGCCCTCCTGTTTTAGAGGCGCCCGAGGTCATGGACCAAGGGCGTCGTGATGCCGTGCTTTCGGATATGTGCAGGTACATTACTGAGATGAGACGGGATATGGCTTTGGCTGTATTCCCGCTCTACGAGTTCCATATCCGAGCCCGGCGACCGATTCCAGAGGGGTGGCCGCATCCTTCCTTCTACCGATACCCAGCGGACGGGTACCCTCCACTTTCTTCTGACTCAGAGGAGGAGCCGGAGGAGACAGCGGTAGCACGAGAGGTGCGATTCACGGCAGAGCAGCGGCACGCCGAGCCGCCGAGAGGAGGAGCGAGTGACCCTCCGTTCGTGCCCGGTCCGGAGGATCACCGGAGATGACGACGAGTCTCCCCTTGTTTGTTGCTGGTTTGGGGAGACCGTTTTTGTTGAGTGGGAGTACACGAGAGACGGTCTGCCGACAACGAGTAGCTTCGGTCTACTCACTTCCCCGATTTTACGTGGTTTGGGGAAGTGCGTGTTTTGTATGTTCTCTTACTCTTTTTATTTCGTCTCCTTTAATTTTCTTTTATTGGTTGTATACTCCCATCCCCCATTTTTCTGCTGGTGTATGCTGGAGGACAACGAGGGCGTTGTCCGTTTTGGTTTGGGGAGGGTATTGCATCCTTTTGAGTCTGCATCTGCATTTGTTTTGCATTCACGTTTAGTTTTTCAGTTTGCATTTGTTGTTTATTTTCAAAAATCAAAAATCCAAAAAAATTAGAAAATTTCAAAAAACTCAAAAATATTCACGTTTAATTTTGCATATAGGTTGAGTCGGAACGGTAGATTTCCGTGATGAAATTGCACTTAACTTGTCATACCACTTGAGCCTTGCACTTTATTGATGGTTTTTAGCTTTGTCAATACGCATAGTCTACGAATTTCTGTTCAAATAATAGCTGACTGTTTAGACTTGACCTAATAAACTGGCAAACTACTTAAAAATTCTGAGTTTTAGAGCTATAACTGGTGCCATTCATGACCAGTTCATTAGGAATTTTGAGAGTAGTACTCCTTGCATAGCATGTTCGTCTCATTTGCACATTTATGACATTCAATTTCTTGTCAAATGCACATATTCGGGTCTGCGGTTGGTGTCACATGCAGGGAGGGTCTTGCAAATTCCCCCTTCTTTACATCTTTCACCCATTTAGCTCCACATTGACCAAAACTTGCCTTTTTGACCCATTAGCCACATTCCAAACTGAGCCTGCCTAGTCAAGCTAGTTAGTCTGTCCTTTTGTGGTATGTTTTCCGTTGCAGTTTGGTCCGTAATCCCCGTTTGGAGTTGGTGTTTGTATTAAGGAAGGAGGAAGAAAAAAAATAAAGGTACTGAAAAAAAAGAAAAAAAAAACAGAGAAACGTGAAAGAAAAGAAGAAAAAAAAAAATGAAAAAAACATGATGAGATTCACGTACAAAAAGAAGAAAAAAAAAAGAGGAAAAAAGTTGTGAAAAAGTTGGACCCTCTTGTCAGAGTTGAGAAGATGTTCGAAGATGTACAATCGACAAGAGGGTTGGTTGTTCCAGTTAGTTGTCTCAGACGGTGTTTAAAAAAGGGAACTTTGTGACCGTCTAGCTCCTCCACTCTTATTCTATATTTTTTTGAGGAGATTGTGCTTTCAGTCTAGTGAGTTTTGTGCCAAGTGAAGGGCACCTGTGTTAGTCTTTCAGTCAGTTTGAGATCCGGATGGTTTATTATGGTCCTGTTAGGAACTAGCTTGACGCTTTTACCTCCACATTTCCATAACTTGTTTTGCCTTTTCTCACCTGAACCTCACTATTCCCATATTAATTGCAAATCCTCGGCTGTGACGGACATTATTTGGTTGGAGTGTGTGCATTAGCACTTGAATTGTTTTTCATTTTTGTTGCATGCATGCTATGTAGGTCGCAGTTAGGCGAGTGACTGTCTTTTCTTCTCTCTTTTACATATTACATTTGCCCTTTGCTTCATGAGAGAAGAGTGACCACGTGAGAGTCCAGTTTTGTTGGTCTTGCAAGGTCGATAGGTCAGCTTTATTTATGAACAGCTTATAATTCGTTTGCGTATTGACTGCCTAGCTTTAACTATTGATTTCTGTTGCATTAAATTGGTTCAAGTAAACAAGTTAAGCTAGCTCTGAGTTATCATTTCCGTTCCATTAGTTTTGTTTTGAGTTTACTCGAGGGCGAGTAAAGGTTTGGTTTGGGGAGATTTGATACGTGCCTAATGTATAGTCTTTTTGGCCTATTTCAGCACGTATTTCTATGCATTTATCTACTATTTTTATAGTATTTTGCCCCGAATTGGCTACTTTGGTGTATTTTATCCTTTTTATAGGAATGATCGCGAAAGTGGTGGAACCATGCTCCTTTTCGTCCTTTTTGCATGCATTTAGAGGAGACGGAATTGTCCCAGAGTGAGATGTTGCACCTGGAAGTGTCGTTGCACGCATTACGAGGCACTTGGGTGAAGACGTGAGCTGAATTGAAGATCCAAGTGGTCTATCGAGCTGTTTGGTGGTCGATCGAGTGGTCCCTAAGCTCCCCAAGGCTCGATCGAGCTATTCCTTACTCGATCGAGTAAGATGCACATGATCCAGGCCTCGATCGAGTGACCTGTTGGTCGATCGAGGGCCTTCTGTTGAGACATTGGTCGATCGAGTGGTGTTGTCTACTCGATCGAGAGGATTTCGACTTCGTGGGCTTAATCAGTCCATGTTTTATTTCCGCATAAACACTTAGGGGTTTTGGCTATTTAACCTATGTTTTACTAGGTTATTAGGCATTCATTCTTACTATTCCTTGGACTATCTCTTTTACTATCTTTCACATTAGAATTACTGCTACTTTCCTACGTTACTTTTTCTCCTTCTACTGTTGCTTGCATTTTGGGTTTATTTCACTCGGACTCGGTTGTTCTTTACGCCGGAATCGCTTAGATTGTAATCTCCCTTCTTCTCTTAATAATAATTAACCTTTTGTTGCATTGTTTTCTTGTTATTGTTATCATTCTTTCTGCCCTAATTTATATTATTGCATTTTATTGTTATTTCGTTATGTCTTCTGCTGGAATCTTGTTTGCTGCTAGTTCCATTAATAATATGAGTAGCTAAACCCTTCCATGTTGGGATTAGGGGATCTGCGGTAGAATAATGACGACGCAGAATGAATGAATTAGACAATTGACATAAGAGACTCTGTCACTATAGCAATATAACCGTAATTCTCGACCTAGTTGAGTGCACGCTTCTATGTCACCCATTAATCTGGCTACAATTAATCCTGGATCGAAAGATTGGACTAAATAGGCCTGCTATAAAAATGAGACTACCCTAATGAGGACGAAAGTTAAGTTAGTGGTATTTTAGGGTGGGAAGTGGACCGAAAGGACCTTCTAATATCCGTCTCGCATTAGTTAAATGCGAGTCATTTATCGCTAAGTTGTTGTACTACCGTAGTGAACCGAGTTCCCGACATGTCCCCCTCTTATTGATAGTTTTAACCCATTTTCCTGCTTATCTGTCCTTCTCTTTATTTCTCTTCCTTCAACTCCGTAGTTAGAACCAAAAATTCAATCAACCCCAATTGTTACCATAGGATTAGAAATAGATAGCTGTAGTTGCATTACCTCCCTGAGGATTCGATACTCGACTGCCTCTACTACATTTTTAGTTGAGACCGTTAGGTTTATTTTTGACAGGTACGCGACAGACGTGTCAGCGTTCTATAGTTATAACTTTGAAAAAGATTATTAGTTTTTGCGCTCAACTGTTCTATAATTTGGGAAGTATTATGTTGAGGGGGAACTAGACTTAGACACAAATCATAGGAGACTTGTCATCATCAAAAAGGGGGAATTTATTGGACCTTTAGTCCTAATTAATTGTTTTGATAATGACCGTAATGATTTGTATGTGGACTTAATATTATAAACATATGCGTGTAATTGTGTGCTTAAGTCTTAATATATAAAGGAACAATTACAATGATGCAAGCTTGAAGTTTGAACCAAGGAGGTACAACTTCAAATACACTTGATCGATGTATTCAAGCAAGATCAAGATTAGAAATCAACCACGAGACTCAAGATGAGAGACTTGTGAAGAGACGATTCGTTTACTGAAGATCTAATGAAGATTAGATAGTATAGGTCGTCATCCGGTAATGGCTTTACTTTGTTTAATTTAAAGGTTATTGAAGTTATGACCTAATAGCCATAACTTCATTGCTAGACAAAAATGATGCGTTAATTTTTGGAAAATATATTTTTAATGGTTTATAAAAATAAGAGAGTATTTATTTTAATTGGAATTAATTAATAAGAATTTAAGTTGAATAAACTATTGGTTTGTAACACGATATTTATATTGTCATGCAACCTAGGGCTTTAACTAAATTCTATCTCGATTTGTTGTGGGCTATGGAAGCAATAGTGGACCGAAAGAGGCCTAGAGGCCGGCCGAACCCTAGGGAGGCCGAAACCCTAGGAGGCCAAACTCCTTCTTCCTTTGCTTCTTACTTGTTCATCAAGTCGTTTAGGGATTTATTATTCCAGAACATTCCTATGCTCTAATTCCAGAACATTCCTAAACCCTAATTCTCTACTACTATAAATACTCTCATTCATTCGTCATTTAAACGTGACACACACATCTACACTTTTAGAGAGAAAAATATTTTAAGCAAAATTCTTTGAGCTTTAATTCTTATTTTCCAATTTGCTTATACAAAAATTGCGCATCAATTTTGTCAATCACTCGAAGAGAAATCGTTATAGGATACTAAGTACACAAGATATTGTACTCACTCGCATAACGTGAGATTAGTATTTATCGTTGTACTTTTCTTATTAACGTAAGAGCAACCTAGAGTATTTAGCGATACTCAATCTGAGTTATAATCATATAGTTGATTATACGAGTGGATTGATAATTTTTGTAATCCGTAGAAAGGTACTAAAAATTATTAATCGAGAATAGTGGACGTAGGTTTCGACTTGTGAAACTGAACCACTTCAAAAATCATGTGTGTCTCTCTTTCTCTCTCTCTCTCTCTCTATTTTTGTTATTTCGATTTTGCATTTATTATTAGTAATTTAATTAGTTGATTTTAATCAATAAAATCAAATAATTATTTTATATCATATAGATCGAAAAAGCGGTCATCGTTTTTAATACTCAATTCACATCCCCCCCTCTTTCGTATTCGATCAATAAACTCCTCATATACTAATCATTAACAACAGAAATTGTCAGTTGAATAAAAATCGTTAGTACAAATTGGAGTGTCATGAACAATATAATAATAAATAATTAACACCGCAAATTGGTTGTCCAACAAAAATGAAGTGTCATGATTAAAATGCTTCAATTTGATTCAATGATTAAAATTCATACATAAAAATGATTTCATTAAAATTCATACATTAATATAGTAGAATTACAATAACTCCCATCACTCATCACTATCACTATCACTATGAATCAAAAGAGGTTCATCATCATCTGAAAAAAGCATTCCGACTTCTTCCTCTTCTTCCTCATTTTCCTCTATTCTATTTTCTTCAACTTCAACTTCATTATCCTCTTCTTCTCCTAAATCCCCGTCATATTCCCTTTCACCCATTTCCACAACCACTTCATATTCATCTTCAGTTTCTGACTCTTCCACCAAAATTGGTGAAGATGCGTGATCATTGACAACCACATCCTCTTGGAAGACAATTTCGTCAACAGGAGCATCAACATGTGATCTTGCCTTGATTTTAAAAACCGCGGACCATTGCTGATTACCTTTCTTAGTGGTTGGATAAGGAGCATAACAAACTTGATCGACTTGAAAAGCTGCCACGAATGGGTTATGTCCACAAAACTTCTTTTTCTCATTTACATCTACAAGTCCGTATGCCTTATGGATATTAAGTCCTAGTTGAGAATTATCAAACCAATCACATTTAAACAATATCACCCTATACACCCTTTTCTCGGTATAATAACCAAGCTCAATTACTTCATTTAGGGTTCCATAGTAGTCCAAACCTTCTGTAGAATTCACACAAACCCCATTACTTGAGGTAGCTTTCGAGAGATCAACTCCCTCCTTATAAGCTCGAAATTTATAGCCATTGATAGAATATCGTCTCCATGTCTTCACCTTGCTACTAGGACCAAATGCTAGAGCTACTATTAAAGGGTCCTTTAATCTATAAGACTATCAATAAAACAATATGTTAATTAAGGTGTTATATATATATATAATCTCCATAACTAATGATATGGACAAACAAAATAAATGGATTGGTATATGATAGTATGAGTCAAACGTATTACTTACTTCATTTCGTAACCATTTCGGATAACTTTTGTCATGTTTGCTCCAAACATCTTCAGAGGACATAACATCAGGAAATGTGAGTTTGATATGTGTCTCAAATTCCCTATATATAGCAGGAAAATGTTTTAATTATGTATTACCTATAATTTTGATCTAATTTGATAATTAAAAATGTATTGAGTAATGACAAAATAATAACTTACTTTTCATAAGGCTCTAACAATTTCCCACAATTCCTTAGCACATAAAAATGAGAATCTTCATACTCTTTCTGACTCAAGTGCCTCTGAATACATTTCCCAGTTGTAGTTCCCATGTCAGCATTGAATAACTCGGGTAATTTCATTGAATCTATGTCGTCATCGGAATTCACGCCAACATCTAAATCTTTCGCTTTTGTGTCAATGTGACTTTCAAAATATAGAGAACAGAAATTTGCAATTTCCTCTAACAAAAAAGAATTGCATATGGAACCCTCCACCCGAGCTTTGTTGCCAATCTTTCTTTTTATATGATTAATAAATCTCTCAAATGGATACATCCATCGATATTGAACAGGTCCTCCAACCTTCGCTTCATAAGGTAAGTGAATTGGCAAATGCTCCATGGAATTGAAGAAAGATGGGGGAAATATCTTCTCTAACTTGCATATTATCTCCGCAATGTTATTCTGTAGACGTTTCGTAGAATCAACTCTAATCGTTGAAGTACACAGGTCTCTAAAAAATTGGCTGATCTCAGTTATTGCATTCCAAAAATTAGTTGGGAGCAACTCTCTCAAGGCAACAGGGAGTAGCCGTTCCATAAAGACATGACAGTCATGACTTTTCATGGAATGCAACACCTTATTTTTATGGTCAACACACCGACTCAAATCTGAAGCATAACCATCCGGGAATTTCAATTTAGCAACCCATTCACATAGAGCCTTTTTCTCCGTAATTTCTAAAACAAACCTAGATGATATTGGCCGTTTATAACAAAGTTCATTAAAGTCTAGTTTTTCCTTAGGGCCAAATTTAGTTTTACCTGGTACATCCATCATCGTGTTGATAAGTTGTTCGAAAAGGTTTTTCTCAATGTCCATAACGTCTAGGTTGTGTCAAATTAACCACGTTATCCAGTAAGGAAGTTCCCAAAGTATGTTTTGTTTCCACCAACCTTCATTCTTGTCTTTCAATCTTTTCAATTCTCGATCAGAAGCATCAACTATTTTTGGCAAATCCTTAACGGAATCCCACACTTCATCACCTGTTAATTTTGACGCGGCTATGCGATTCTCAGTTTTTCTGTTCTTTAGAAAATGCTTACAATTGTTGCGGAAAGGATGATCAGGTCTTAAGAACTCACGGTGACAATCCAACCAACAAACCTTTTTGCTATTTTTAAGCCAAAAAGATATATGTTCTTTTTCTTGACAATAAGGACAAGCACGGTACCCACTTGTGGACCAACCTGAAAGCATGCCATATGCCGGGAAATCATTGATCGTCCACATTAATGCAGCCTTTAATCGGAAATTTTGTTTCTTAGAAACATCGTAAGTGTACACGCCGGTTTCCCAAAGTTCTTTCAACTCTTTAATTAACGGTTGAAGGTACACATCCAAATTTGTCTTAGGGTTCTTAGGACCTGGAACGAGCAGAGATAAGAACATAAATTGCCGCTTCATACATAACCAAGGAGGTAAGTTGTATGGAGTAACAATCACAGGCCAACATGAGTAATTCCTCCTGAATTGCCCATAAGGATTAAATCCATCTGTACACAAACGAAGCCGAACATTACGAGGCTCACTTGCAAATTCTGGATGCTCTCTATCAAAATGTTTTCATGCTTCTCCATCACTTGGGTGTGCCATTGTCCCCCTTTCTCTTAATTGAGAGTTTCTATGATGCCAACTCATCTCACATGTTATCTGCTTGGTTGCATATAATTGTTGTAACCTTGGTTCAATCAGGAAATAAGTTAACGGTGTACAAGGAATTCGCCTCCCACTTGAATTTTTTGTACTTTTATACCGAGATGCATGACACTTTGTACAATCCTCAAGATTAGCATTTTCCTCCCAAAAAATCATGCATCCAGTAGGACATGCATCAATCTTCTGGTGGGGTAGTTGGAGTCCCTTAAGCACATTCTTAATCTCATTAAAATTGCGCGCCATGTCATTATTCTTTGGAATAATGTCTCCTACGAACGACACAAACCCATTCGCGCATCTAAGAGATATGTTATTCTCACATTTGAGTGTTACCAACCTAGCTGCCGTTTGCAACAAACTCATATTACTTCCCTCATACACTGGTTGTTCGGCTTTTTCTAGCATTTTATAGAAGGAAGAAACTTGGGGGTTTGGGGTTTCATAACGCACTTCTTCATCGCTAAGGTCGTCGGGATTCAGTTGTTTTTCCATTATTTGTTCAACATTATCACGTAATGCATTTTCCACGAGCTCACGGTAAGGATTTTCACTAACTACGATACTACTTGAACTTCCTTCGGTAGGCATTTCCTCACCGTGATACGTCCATACATAGTAATTATTGGCAAAACCATTCGACTAAAGATGATCTTCAACTACTTTTTTCCCTTTAAAAGCTCTGTTATTGCATTTCTTACACGGACATCTTATTTCACCAAAATTCTTATACATACTACTTTGTTCCACGAAGTTAATAAACTCTTTCACCCCCTTTACAAATTCAGGCTTCGGTTTCTTTTTTTTGTCTAATCTTTCATACATCCATTGTCGTTCTAATCTTTTCATGTTTATATATATCTACAATTCAATTTGTTTGTATATATGTCATAAAAACACAATAACAACCAAAAATAATACTCAAAAAACATTATCACCAACAAATAACTATTGTCAACAAGTAGTCTTTTTTTTGAATTGGGTCCTTATCACTCCAACCTAAACCCATCAATATACGTTTCAAGTCACTAGCAAACACACACTTGTGATATATTAATGAGAAAAAAATTCGGCAGCAATTCCCCTTAGTTCTCCAAATACACAATGTAGAATAAATAATTACTCCACATATGCATTCAGAGAACATTAAAGGAATTGTCACCGAGCTCTTTCCTCATTAACAAATCACAAATACATGTTTACTACTTAAGTGAGTTGAAACGTACAAAGACAGTCCCAAAACGGGGACTATTCAAAAATTACTCCTAATGAGTAATTTTTGAACGGGTACTAAGTCAATGTGAACATTAATTTCAGTAATATTAAAAACAAAACATACAATGACTACTTTCTCAATAATGTCAATTAACAAAAACTAAGTAACATGACTAATTTTTCATTTTAAATATCTAATCTAATTAACATTAATTCAAATTATCATTTTGAAAACATTAACATTACACAAAATTTAACAATTCACAAAACTACTACTAACTATTACTAATTAAGCTACTACTAACTACTACACAAAATTTAACAATTCACAAAAAACTACAACAAAATGACTTCTATCCTAATTCAACATGCATCAATACCAACTAATACTAATTAAGATAATTAAACTAATTAAACAAAAAAAATTAATTAAAAATAGATTAAAAATACCTAATTAATTTTACTAATAAGTAAAAAGGAAGGATGAGAAAGAAGGTGGAGGGGTGGATGGAACCGGCGGCGGCGGTGACCGGCAGTGGTGGACGGCGGCGGTGGACGGCGGCGGCGGCGGCGTGGCGTTAACCTATACAAATAATATAAATAAAGACAAGAAAAGGAAAAAGGAAAAGGAAAAGGAAAAACAAGAGGTAAATGACAAACCTGAGGTGGTGGTGGTGGTCGGCGGCGGCAGGAGAGAGTGGTGGTGGTGTGGTGGTGGTGGTCGGCGGATTTGGAGAGAATAAAGTAAAAAAAATGATTTGGGGGAGAAAGTAAAATGACGATGAGAATGCTGTCGCGGTATTTAAAAGAGTCCTGGCGGAAATACCGTTAGGATTCCGCTTTTTTGGAGACTACTGACGGAATTTCCGTCAGATAAGTCAAACTTTTGTTTGACTTATCTGACGGAAATTCAGTCAGAACTCTCCAAAAAAGCGGAATTCTGACGGTATTTCTGTCAGGACTTTTCTCTCAATTATTGCTGGTTGGGCAATAATTGAGGGGAAATAGATTGACGGAATTTCCGTCACAAGGGGCATAATTCCTGACGGCTTTTCCGTCAAAATAAAATGGCGCCTTTGGTTTTTTAACGCGCCAGTATAGTATGACGTAATGTGACGGATATTCCGTCACTATCACACCCCTGACGGATTTTCCGTCACAAATCCCTTAATATTTTTAGATAACTAACGAATTTCAAATTCCGTCACATATACCGTCAGTTTTCCGCGATTTTTTTTGTAGTGATATATAGTATTATAACCGACATGGAAAAGTAGAAAACACGTTACAATTTTCTTTAATATCTTCAATTAAATATGTATTCGTCAAGTATAAAATATTTATTATGACTAACTAAATATTACTTTAAGATAAATATTTTATATGTTATCTTTTAAATACTTTTAAGTTAAACCTCAAAAAAATAATATTTGGGAAAGTTCAACCTATTTTATTCACAGGTAATTTATTAAACATCATTGTAGAAAAATAATACAATTGATAGTTGTTTAAAAAAAAACAAAAGGTGCAAATTTCTTATAGATATGTTTTACACATAGAAATTGCAACACACAATCAAAATTATTGAATAAGTTGAGTTTGGACACTATATGTTTAATACATAATTATCATACCATTATACATAAAAAAATATAAATACATTATATTATATTCACATCATTTTGAACAAATATTAACTGATTCGGGACATAATGTATCATTAAATAATATAATTTGAGAACTCAATGTTTAGTTTGATCATGCATAATTAATTATCACTTATTAGTTTTAATAATTAAAATTGTATGTATTTTATTTTAAAAGATTGAAGTTAAACCTAAAAAAATTAATTTATTTTTATTTATAGAAAAAATATTAAAGTTCATATATGAATTATATTATTTTTATTCAATTATAATAAACCCTATTTAAATATTAAAACAGATCGCGCAAAGCGCGGGATATTACCTAGTATTAACTAATTGTCGACAATATTTGTTTTGCAGTAGAATTCATCTCATATTGCAAAATACACATGATCATAAGATAAATAATAGGATCCTAATAATATCCTAATTAAATATTTGTTAAAAACTATTTTTTTTAAGCGGTTTAAAGAAGTTGGAGTTATTTAGAGTTCTGCCGAAGCATAGAATATAAGAGAGGTAATAGGCACCAAAATAATGAGTACTTGATAGCCAAAAAAAAAAAAATAATGAGTACTTGACATAAAATCAAATAACTCAATTACCCAAGAAAGTTATAGATTGTTGTGTTAAAATAACTAAATAAACTCAATTAAAATAACTTGTATTATAGTTTCTTGTCCAGGGAAAGAAAAAAACTCAAATTTAAAATAAAATAAAAGTGTAAATTGATAATCAGTACCAATATAATCACCATTTTTCATGATCAGTACCAACATAAAATTTAATTGGTAAACAGTACCAACTTAATTGCTCTGATCAGTAAGTAGTACTAAATGGCCGGAAACTGCCACTCATTCACTTAGACTCCCCTAAAATGACGAAAGTACCCTTATTTTAACCTTTTACCCAATCATCTTCCTCTTATTTCATTTCGTTCAATCCAGACTTACACAGTACACAATTCATTCACTTCATCCTCTCATCACCATTATGTTGGATTTGGACTTCCATTAGTCGGTTTTCTTATTTATGAAAACGGGTTGAATGTGACCGGTAAAGCCCACTAAAGTTATATGATCCATTGGGCCTAGGTCATCTCGATCAAGATATGGTTAAGTACATAGTGTGATGGTGCTAGATAAGTGTAGGGCATTTTATTATACAATGTGGCGGCTGATGGGGGCCCAAATACAGTTCTATTATGGCTAGGTCTCTCTTCCTGTCTAGAATACCTCTAACCTATATAAATAGGTTATTGGGTTGACATGCCCCATTGATTGTCAACATAAGGAAAACCTAGAAGAGGGAGGAGAAGATCCTAGTATATTAATCATCTTATTACTTATTATTATTATACGCTTCAGACGATCTGACTATTACTTCCGCTAAAGGTATGTACCCTATACAATGATCCTTATAATTTATCGTATCAGAGCAGGATTGTATTAGGGTTTTATAATTGATTTTATATTTCGTTTGATCGGCAATTACTCTTTTCCTTAGAGTTCTTAAATTACTCGATTTTCTTCCATATGCGTTTTCAAATAATTACTCCGTATTAGAATGCATGTTTATGAATTTCGGATTTAAGATGACATGTCGGCTCTCCTCTCTTTGAGTGTTTATCATGTGCTCTCTGAGTCTTTGCTTTTAAGGTTTCTTAAATTTCTAATACGACAATTTGATCAAGTTTTTCTTTTATGTGCTCGACCATCACAAAATTATCTAGTATGTCATTTAATTATCATCACCAAAATCATACATGCAGAATATGATGCATCCATGTATATGTTAAGCATACATGAACTAATAAAATTGCGGCTATTTAGTCTTTTATAAGACATTGAATTGGCTGTGTATTTTTCGTTTGTGCATCATGAATTCTTAATAATTCTTAATAACGTAAACCGTACAATAAACTGGTTGAGTTTTACATAGCCAAATCTATTGATACTGTTTGCCTGATTGAATTTTTTAATTCCATGGTGTATATCAATGAAAAATTAAAATAGCATGTATGTAAATATATGGGTATTGTTTCGGTGATTTATTTTAATTGCGGTGGGTAGCTTGGCCAAAGCGGGCTATCTATCAATATTTAAAATAGATCATAAGGATTCCGGAATGAATGTTTTTGCTTCTTAAATTAGTTTCTATAATTTCCTGCCCAAAGGGGGAAGTTGTATAAGTTAATTTAAGTAAGTGGTTGAGTAAATACAAGTGTAATAATTTGATTTCTTGGAAATTTATCTGCCCAAAGGTGATTTATTTTTGAGAAATTTCCTTGTCTATTTACTTGGAGGTAGTTATTATGTCTTGTGTATTCTGCCCAAAGGGGAATGCATGAGGTATAATATGATTCCTGTTGAAGGTAGTTATTGTGTTTTGTGTATTCTGCCCAAAGGGGAATGCATAAGATATAATATGAATTCCTGTGTGAATATTGCGACTCCCCTAGCATATTCTTTTATAAAGTTATAAAGTAAAGTATACCCATATCATGCTAATATTGGACCTAATCTATTATTTCAGTCCACAAAATTTCTTTGAGTAATGAAAATTGTGCCATTAAGAGTATAAATGAGAATACTTTTGTTAAGTGGAAAGTGATGTTAAGTTGGTCATTGGTTTATTTGATTAATATATGTATATATCGACTTAACTGGGCACAAATCTTTTGCACTCGTACATGAGAGTACTCAAGCTTAAAATAACTATCACCTTAATAGGTGGGAAATGGTACATGAATTGTGTATGTTTATATTCAAGAATTCGATGTCTGGAAATTTCAAGGAATTAATGGACTGTCTCATTAATTTAAATCGTGTATGATGTGATTAGTAGTAATGCTGTGCATATCTTATCATTTTGCTAAAGATAAAGTACTCGTTGTTGAGTTTATTCCTTGTCGGTTAAATTCATAATTCTCTTCCCGAAAAGTAGTCACTTCAAAATAGCTTACTGCCCCAAACTGATACATGGACTGTCAAGGACTTATTTTATATGAGTGAGTATTGAAAAAGAAAAGGAGATAAAGTAAGAAGTTGTGAACTTATTCATTAAACAATTATTTTCAAAGGGGAGGTCAGGTAACATTTATACAAGAACACTAAAGAGAATAACTTCCAAAAGAACAAGTCTAACCCTTAACACAAACTTGGTCTCTATCAAAAGTATAGCCCGTGTCATACTTCTAAGGGTAATGTGGTAAAGAGTCATAAAGAATCTAGTATTACTATTGGACTTGCCTATTTGTCTTGCGACCAGACTAGTCATAAATTGATAAAGAATTTAAAATGCAAAGGCTAGTTAGCAAGGATAATGACAGATAATTTATTGGCCTCAGTTTGTTTTGAATCATGTTTAGCAGATGTGTCACCTCATTCTTGATGGTTAGATAGTGGTTCATTTGTTTATGAAAAGTATTTTCCTTAAAGGGTTCCAAAGTAAATAAACATCAAGTGAGGTTATAGTCAGCGTGTCCGCAATGAATGGCGGGAAACTTGATGTGGATTTCATCAGAACAGTTGTCTTAAGGCTTAGTTCATGATTTTATTTGACTCTAGAAAATTTTCTTTATGTGTCGTATATGAGACGAAATATGATTTCTATTTCGTAATTTGACATGTGTGGATTTCTTTTGGTCACTTAATTAAAAGGTTGAATTGTTTCATAACTCTCATATGATTGGAAATGTTTTCTTTTGTGATGATTTGTATTAATCTAGATTGGACTTGATTTCTGGTGATGTTTTCTTGAATGTTGAGAGTGTTGGAACTAAAGTAGATTGACCAAAGATTTTTATTTTCTTTTATTTTATGGCATAGGATTCTTAGCCATGTTTCTAAAGAGAAAATTCATGGACTTGTCAAATGTGAAATCGTACCTGGACTTAATTTTAAGGAACTCTTAAAAGATATTCACACTAACATTAGTAAACCACTACTATTTGTAGAAAGACGTTATATGTCACATTCATTGATGGTTGTTCTAGATGTGGTTATGTTTACCTTATAAGTAGTAAGTCTAAGGCTCTTGTTATGTTTAAAATATTTATTGTCAATGTTTAGAGCTTGTTTTGTATGACCATTAAGACTGAAAGATGAGACCTAGTTGGAAAGTTGTTATGTCAATTTAAACATGGTGATTCGTGGTTGTATATGAGTTTTTTGTTTTATACTTATTGTTGGACATTATTCGATGCCAAGTCTTCTTGAACAAAACGGTGTGACTGAGCGTTGTAATTGTACTTATAAAGATAGGGTGAGGAGTATGATTCGAGATACAAATTAACAGTTTATAGCTAAAGTAAAGCTTTTACATCTGCCTTATATTATCTTGGACCCAATACCTACCTCACAACTTTAATTTGTTTTTTAAAGTGTCTTTTGAATTATAAAAAAAAAAAAAAAAAGGTTGAGTTTGAACAATTTAGAGTTGGGATTGTTAGTTAATTTGAAAATTTATATTTGTAATCTTTCTGGAAAATTTTGATCCCAAAAACACTTCTAAATTCTTTGGTACTTATCATGTAAATTTTAAAGTTTAAGATTTGTAGAGTATATAACAGTTAAATTTTCTAGAGAATGATTTAGAGACTTGTTGTTGTAACACAAGACCCGTTTGTCTCATCATGTGTTTGTTACTCTTCTACTTATGCATTAGAAAAATATTTCTTCTTCTTTTTCTAATGGGGGAAGTATGATGACCAATAATATTAGTTCACAATCCTTGAATAATTTGTCAGATGTTGTTGTAACTCTAAGCTGCTTTTAAAGAGAAATCATGTATTTACGTATGGTGATTTTGTTGTCTGTATCGGGGAAGTTGATTATGACTTGAGTGAAATAGTTTAGATTATAACCTATAAACAAGGTATTTATTTTGTGCAAGCAGATAAATGAAAAGAGGTTATATATGTATGATGAGATGCAATCGATAAGACACATAATAAAGTTTAGGAGTTAATTGTTACTCCAGTGAGTTTTGTTTTTTAATCCAATCGGGTGTAAAGTGAATCTCTAAAATAAAGTTGGATTTTGAAGGTGTTGTTAAGAAACTTAATTAAAGAGATTTGTGACAAAGGGTTATACTAAAAGAGAAGGTGTGAATATCAATGAAACAGTTTCACCTATTACTTCAAAGGATTCTTAGGTCTTTCATTGTTCATGATTTAAAGTTATATTAAAATGGATATTCTCATTGTTCTTTTTTGAATGATTTTGTTGAGAAAGTTAAAGAATATATGGTATGTAAATTGAAGAAATCAATTTATGAATTGAAACAAGTTTCTTGTCAGTGGTATATGACGTTTTATAAATTTTTGAAGTTTAATGAACTTGTTGAAATGTTAATGATATTTGCATATATTACAAGATCAGTGGGAGGATATTGAATTGATATTCCTTGTTCTTTATGTTGATGTCTTTCACGTGTTTGTAATGATCTTGGTTTGTTGCATGACACAAAATCAAATCTTTTCATTGTCTTTGACATGAACGATTGGGGGAAGAATGTTTTGTGCTTGGTATTAAGACTGTGTGTGACTTGTCTAACAGAATGTTAGCTAGGATTATCTTAAGGGAGAAATAAAGTTGAATAACCTGGTGTAACTCTCATATTTAAAAGTGACAATTTAAGTAAGAATGAATGTCGTCCTTAAAGTATACTTGATGAGAACACTATGTAGGAAATTCTTTATGATAGTGTTGTTTATAATTTGATGTATACTGAAGTGTGTATTAGACCTTCGAGGCTGTGTTTGATGATGTGAAATCCGGTATAGGATTTGTTTTTATGTTAACTGGTGGTGTTATCTCTTGAAAGAATATGTCTAGTTGTCTACCTCATTTATGGAGGCGATTACGACTGTTATACATCCACTCATCATGTCAAGAAATTGAGAGATTACATTTATAGCTTTATGGTCATTCTTCATATCACACAAGCTATCACTATTAGTTGTGATAATAGAGGTTTAGTCTTATGCACTAAGAAGAATGTAAAATCTGGCAAATCTAAGTTTTTGATTTGAAAATTCATAAAGTTAAAGAATGGGTTGAACTTGGAAATATCGAGTTTGTGTCTCTTTTAAATGAGGAGATGATTGTGGATCCATTAACTAAAGCACTCATGGTTATTGAGTTTTGAAAAGCATGTTAAAGATATGAGTATTATGATTTCTTTTGATGCATTGAATTAGTGGGAGTTGTAATTGAGATATTTTGGTACTTAAGGTCTTGTATGATTCCTGTAATAAAGTTGATGTTCTAATTCTCACTAAATGTATGCATGTTAAATATAAGCTTAATGCATGTATGATTATTGTTATAGTTCAATTTGTGTCTCGTTAAGAGATGTTCCTGCATTAAAGCTTTTGCCCTTAGTGGGTGTATTTTGTCCTGTAATGGATGTTGGCCTTTGAGCCATTGCCAGTTGTGGTGTATTTGCCCTTTAGGGGTAGAGTTATCCTTTAATGGATTTTGGCGGTTTAGCCATTGCCTGATTTTGGTGTATTTACCCTTTACTGGGTGGTTTAATCTCTAATGAGTATAAATATACCTTAAGTGGTATTTACCTTTTAAGGTAATTAAGGGGAATACTTCTTGAAGTGGGTCTTGTTTGAGACCGTGACCGAATGTGGTTAAGCATGCTCATCTTAAAGTTTGGATCTATTATGCTAAAACCACACTACACTTTGTCACACTTGGGACTCATGTCGGTAAGCTTTTGGTGTTGTGATCATGGAAGGTCTTGTATGACTTTAATTGTACTATGTCCGCTATGATTCACATTAAATTGCTTATTGGACCGAGTTCTGTTGATTGAGATGTTTTTAATGGCCATGTTGTTCAACCCGAGAGTCGTTTTACAAAATAAAAGTTTTCGAAATGTTTTCTTGAAACAAAATATTTTAATAAAACCAACAATGTCGCCCAAGTGGGAGAATGTTGGATTTGGACTTCCATTAGTCGGTTTTCTTATTTATGAAAACGGGTTGAATGTGACCGGTAAAGCCCACTAAAGTTATATGATCCATTGGGCCTAGGTCTCTCGGTCGATACGGTTAAGTACATAGTGTGATGGTACCGATAAGTGTAGGGCCTGTTTATTATACGATGGGCGACTGATGGGGGGCCCAAATACAGTTCTATTATGGCTAGGTCTCTCTTCCTGTCTAGAATACCTCTAACCTATATAAATAGGTTATTGGGTTGACATGCCCCATTGATTGTCAACATAAGGAAAACCTAGAAGAGGGAGGAGAAGATCCTAGTATACTAATCATCTTATTACTTATTATTATTATACGCTTCAGACGATCTGACTATTGCTTCCGCTAAAGGTATGTACCCTATACAATGATCCTTATAATTTATCTTACACATTATTCAGTGCCATCATTCCTCACGCACACATCATCTTCAACATTCATCCTCTAAAGACCCCACCCCCGACTAGAGCTCGATATTCAGTGGGGTCGTCATGGAGATCCCCATTACGAAGAGTGAGCTTGACGGCGGAGTCCAGGGGGTAATAGCGCATCGTGAAGAGCGCTGGACTTTAATTCGAGCCGTGGTGGTTCATGGCATATGGGTTTCGGGTTTCGCCATTACAATATGGAGCAGTGAAAGAGAGAAATCGGGGTTGGAATTGAATCTCGTTTCTGGGCAGTTGTGCTCGAGCCGCCTGGGCTCGGCTTGGATGTTGGATTGGGGGCACTAGGTGGGACTCGTTTCTGGGTTGCTCGGTGACGGAGATGATGGGATTGGACTGAGGTGAGTGACATAACAAGAAATTGGGAATTGATGATTTGGTGGGTTGATATGATGACAAATAATAGATGAAGATAATATGAAATAACACGACATTTATTTTCATATGATATTTGGTCAGCGTTCTCTTCACTTAATTATATTTGGTCCATTTCTCTTCGTTGCTCGTCTTGACTCGTATCATCTTGATCCGTCGTCTTATTTCCATAACTCGATTCCTACGAGCAATAAAAGAACAAAATCCAGTACCAATTCTCGAATAATAACTATAATTCGAAAAATAATTATAATAAAACTAATAATTATTAAATAATTAGTAAAAAGGAGCTATTTATCGATTAAAGCACACAAAATCGAGTCAAATAAATATCAATAATTGTGTAAAGAGTGGAGGAAGTGGCAGAGAAGGAAGTAAGAAAATGAAAAACGTAACAATGGAGAGGGAGGTGATGTTCTATAATAACATAAATGGAAGGGTAGAATGAGAATATAATAAAAAAAATCACGAAAAATTTCAAATTTTAAAATTAAGTGGCACTTTCAGGTCGGTTGGTATTACTTATTGATCGTAGCAACTAAGTTGGTACTATTTACAAATTAAATTTTATGTTGGTACTGATTATGAAAAATGGTGATTATATTGGTACTGATTATCAATATACACTAAAAAAAAATGGTATTATGGTTTTATCGGTACATGGAGCCTTGGATGGAGATAGAAGTTAACGGGGTGCTCCGCATCTGTTGTACATATACACAAACTAATTAAATAAATCAAGCATGTAGAGAATTAAATAATGGCTCCAAAAATCATGGGAATTCCTTTCAAAGTTGCGGAAAAAAAAACCATTAGTCCAATGTATATCAAACTAGTTATCAATGGACATCATGGCTAATAGCGGGTGCATCCTCTGACTATGATTAATTCACTCGATGAAATCCCTAATTTCACTCCTCAAGTTCATGTGCTTTGTATCAATGTTGGTACACTCTCCTCTACCTCTTTACCGGCTATGAAGGTCGCCGCTAAACTCGTTGTTCAACATCGTAAGCCTTGGGTGCTTGACTACTTGACCCTATTGCTGCCGATTCTTCCGCTTTCCGTTTGAAGGCTTGTTTGGATTGTCAAGCGTTCATCACCATCCGGATATTACTCTTCTTTTGAGAGGTCTAATTAATAATCCATTAGAACTAATCACTTTTCAGATTACTTGGAAGAAGATAATTTCAGCAATTAGTGTATCACCCATTGACCCCCTATATTCAATATCACAAAATAGTAATCTCATTAGTTAGCACGTAAATAAAATTAAAACCAACACAAATAATATATGTAATGAAATTCAAATGGTGTGATTTAAAATAATCGGATTAAAGTCACAAAGTAATAATTATAGTCCTAAACAGTTTGGCATAATCTGTTGTGTATTATGTGATAGCGAGGCTATGGGATTCTTGCTTAACTTGTGTCATCTTCATCAACTTCACGGAGATTGAATAATTGACCAGGCGGCTAATCTACTTAAAGTTACGGAGTATCATTTTCAATAAATCACGAAAATATATACACACGAGCTCTTAGATTAAATATATTCCATCTGTCTTCCTACAGCAACTAAAAAAAAAAAAAAAAAAAAAAAATTCATCTCGCCGTCTATTGCGGTAGTCATCGGGGGTATTCTAGACATCATGGTGTTCTAGGCTCCGGGAGCTGCTGCGGTAGATGGTATGGGGTGGCCTGACGGATTCTGGAAAGATTGGGGGACCGGCGGACGTCCACGATACTACTCAAATCGCAATAGGAGATGGAATCATTACTCTCGATGGAGACAAAGGGGAGGATTCAGAAGTGGACACCGAGGAAGTAAGGAATGGAGGCAGAAAGATGAAGTAATTACGATCTTTGTCGATAATTTAGATCCGAGGGCATCAATGGAAACGATTAAGGAGCTTTTTACACCATTTGGGGAGGTGAGTGATATCTACATATCCAGAAAATATAGGGGAACAAATCCGAACCATTTTGGGTTTGTGAAGATGAAAGGACCAGCAAGAGCATTTAGAGCTATTAGGATTTTGAGGGGAAAATGGATCTACAATTCCAAAATCTTCGTTAAAGAGGCCAGATTCAAGAAGGAGTCAAAGGACCGTGTTGGGGGAAAGGATACTGATGTATGGAAGAGCTCTGGGAACCGTCCATTAGACGGGGATTGGCGGGCTAGAAGGCACCAGCAAAATGCAGTAGAGGATGAATTAAAACCAATTGATGAGGATAAATTCATAAAAGCCAAAATTAATCCGTCTATCCTCGAGGAATTGGAAAGAAGCCTAGTTGGTGAAAGCGATGAACCAAGATCGGTGGAGGTTCTTTCTCAAGCCTTGACGTCTCAATGGTTTTCAATAACTAAGGTAAGAGATTTGGGTCCTTATAAATTCATTGTTACGTTTTCTAGCAAAGATGATATGGAGCATGCTGTTGAATCGAAAAATCCTTTACTGTTGCAACATTTTAGCCATATTAGCCCATGGGACATTTACCAACAGGGGGATACTAGGAGAATTTGGGTAGAAGTGATGGGTATTCCGCCTCAAGTTTGGTCAAGAGAGACGTGTGAGTTGATTGCGTCTAAATTCGGGACGCTAGTTTGCTTAGACTCTAGCTCGGAGAACCCTGACAGCTTTGTGTCATGTCGAATGATGGTTGATACAAACGTCATGTCCTATATTTCGGAGGTATTGTATATAAGCATTGAGGAGCAATGTATTGGAAAGTCCATCTATGTAAGGGAAGGGTCCAATCTTACTACCTGTTACATTAAACAACCGGGAGTCAATCGTATTTCGTCATCGTTCCAGTGGGATGATAGTTTGCCGAGCGGTAATGTTAACATAGTTGATCCTTATGAGGAAGGGGATGCAGTAGGGGTGGATAATGTGGCAGCAAGTGGGGTCGGTGTTCAAGTTTCCCCTGTGAGCAGGGATTGTATTGCAGAAACTGAAGAGTCAGTTACCCATATTGGTAATGTGATGTATGATATTAATGAGGAGCAAGAATTAATTGCAATGCGTAAGTCTAATACAAGTTTTGACAACTCTTTCGTACCCTTGAGTAGTGAGGAGGACTGCCCTCCTGGATTCCAAAGAGTTGTTAGAAATAAGGGGAAGAAACGAGGAGTCAGCCATCAATTGTTAAAAAACAGTAATTCTGGTGTTAGGAAAAAGATGGTGAAATCAAAGGCAAGAAACCAGCTTTTATTAAATGAGATTACTGAAGGAGTGGAGTTGGGATCAACTGATAGCATTGAGCCATGGTCTGAGGATGATTATGATTCTGATCCTGAAGTGGAAAGTCGAAAGTCAAGAGAAGTTGGAGTATTGTTGGGATTCGGCGGGGGTAAAAAGCTTAGTATTGAGGAGCTATTAAACTAGAAGTGTACTAGATGAGATGTGTTGCTTGGAATATAAGGAGCATTAGGAGTCGGGGTAAATCTACACCTATTAAGAAATAGCTTCTGGTTCTTTTGTGGGTGGCTAATAATCTTAGACGACTACGTGGTGTATGGGGGGACAAATGGAGTATGATATCTGGAAGGTAAGGTGATTTGGAGAATCTTGTTTCAATTATCCTTGGTTTTTGTCTTTACAGTTATGAAATAGGAGGAGAGTTCTTGTCGAGTTGATTGGGTAAGATCATAGTGTAATGGCTTATTCTATTTTTTTGGGGATTTTAAGGAAATTCCAGTCCTCTCGAAAATTACTACAAAGAAGCATGGAAGTCGAGTATGGAGGAGTCTTGACGACATTTAGTACGAAAATTATCACAGCAATAAGGCACCCCATTTATGTTCTGGAACCTTTGGTCAAGTTTGTGTGGTGATTGATAGATGACTCGGTACTACCCGGGTGAGTTCGAGGAGGCTGTATTGGAATGGTGTGACTTTCTTTTTGTGGGTGGTCAGTTATGGGAGCAATGAAAGGAAGATAATTTCGAGAGGCTTGAAAAGAGGTGCTTTTACGAGTTGGAATGGGGTGCAAAGATTGGAAAGAACGGTTGCCATACGCTATGGAAGAATGACTACAACACTGAAAATCTTTTAGAACTTGGAAGGAAAAGAATAGGCTTTTGACATTTAGAAAGTGGATTAAGGGTGAGATGAGAATGCTTGTAGTTGGTGTTTTTGTGTCGTATTGTGTTGGGTTGTTTTGCTTGTTTGGGACCCTACTCTCTGTAGGTCTCGGGTTTTATACCCTCTTTTTAATCAAAAAAAAAAAAAAAAGTCACAAAGTAATAATCTCATACCCTAACAAATTTTAAAATCGCCAATTAATCCAATAAACCAAGAGCTTGTGTTTTGTGTACCTGCGCATTACAAACGATTCAAAATATCATAAAACTAACTAAAGTTAGAAAGAAACAAATGCTAATAACTTTCAAGATTAACCAACATAGATCCAAGTTAGAATTAAAGTTTTTGAATGTAACTCCATGCAACTAAAAAAACAATGCACACGTTATAAAATAAATATTGAAGCGCACAAATAGTGTGGAGGAAATTAACGCGCAAATCAATATATATAGCGGCTTAGGTCTAATTTGATAACTATAAGGATTCCTATATGTAAAACTTTATCCATAGAGTTCGGTTCATAATTCATATAGCTTAGGTCTCTTTTAGGATTCTTATTTGTAAAACTCTCATAATAATCGGTGTAATCATGAACTTTGACTTTTTTAGTTCACAAATACTATCCTACAACCGGTTGTATACTAGTATTATACAAATGGTCAAACCAAGTCAACATTTAAAAAAAAAATCCTAAATCTACCAAAATCAAACGTTAAATCTCTCACACTTTTCTTAAAAAAACATTCATTACTCCCTTATTCATTATAGAAAAACATAAGCAATTGATAATAACATCAAGAACAAAAAATGTTTCTAACAATATTTTTAGGTAAATTTCGACATTAATTTGTATATTGACATGTATTTTTTGGGCATTTTCTAAGATCTCGAGTTTTGTATGATTCTTTTTTAGCTTTCGAGTAAACTTCTTGAGCTCTGTAATTTTTTTGAAGCTTTGTATTTTTCTGAGTTTACAAGTAAATGTTTCGAACTTTTGAAGATATATTCCGAGCTTGCGAGTAATTTTTTCTAGCTGTGTAAGAAACTTTACGAGCTCTATAAGAAATTTCATGAGCTTACAAACAAAGTTTTCGAGTTTCGTATGTATCTAAGAGCAATGTTATGAATTATTAATAAATTTAAGTTCACATGAGCATGACTTCGTGGTTTGACTATGAATTATAATTTTTGGAATCCATCTTACGAAAAAATCATTACTTACATAATAGTTTCATAGTTTCAAAAAAATGTAAGATTCCGAGCTTTAGAGTAATTTTTCCGAGCTATGTAAGAAATCTTCCGCATAAAGTTCTAGAGCCGCGTAAATTTGACGTATCTTCCACATGAGATTGTAACTATTGACTAAATCGTTGATTTTTTTTTTTTTTTTACAGATGGAGAATTAAAAATAGTTGAAAAAATGAATTGAGGGAGAAGATGATTGAGTAATTGCATAAGCAGTTAGAAAAATATGGAGAGAAGTTAGAGAGAAGAGGAGAGTTATGTTGAATTTATTTTGTAGGTTACAAAAATTATAAGAAGAAAAAGACTAAAGTACCATTGGTTGTATAATAGCACTATACAACAGGAGGCATAGTCTATTAACTGAAACAAGTTTACGAAAAGCTAATCACCACCATCATTCGTTTTAAGGAAATAAATAGTCTTTATTTCGATCTCAGTTACTATTGGTTTACTCTTTATGTTTATTGTGTGGGATATTTAACACAGAGGTAAACAAATGATTGGAACGAAGGAGGCATATAACAATATCAATACCCAACAAGAAGCTTATATATATATATATATATATATATATATATATATATATATATATATATATATATATATATATATATATATATATATATATATAGAGAGAGAGAGAGAGAGAGAGAGGGGTTCAGACGAGTCCCTAATTTTGGTTAAGTCCCTAAGTCCTATTCTTAGCCAATCATTTTCTGAGTGTAACTTTACTTCTTTATTAGTGTAACTTTAGTCATTCATTCATTTATGAGTGGAATTTTTAGGTTTTAAGGTCATTGTGTATATGAAAATTTGAGTTTATAAATTTGAATTTATGTAATTTTAATAAAAATATATGTAACTTTATTGTTTTACAAGTATAACTTTAGTCGTTTTAGGTATAACTTTAGTCGTTTTAAGTGTAACTTTAGGTGTATGGTAGTTTCCATGCATAAATTTGAATTTATATACTTTTACGAGTGTAACTTTACCCTTTTCAAGTGTAATTTTAGTCGTTGGAGTCGTAACTTTAGTCGTATAGTGGGTTGTATGTAAAAATTTGAATTAATATTCATTGTTATTGTAACTTTAGTCCTTTCATGTGTAACTTTAGTCCTTCAAGAATGTAACTTTAGTCCGGAGGTGTAAGTTTAGTCAATAGAAGTGTAATTTTATTGTCTTACGAGGGTAACTCTAGTCCTTGAATTTGTAACTTTAGTTCTCAAAAGTGTAACTTTATACTAAAAACTCTTCTTTCTCAACCACCACCACCACCACCATCCTACCACCTCCTACCCCAACCACCACAGCCCCACTACCACCTCCAAACCGTAACAATCAACAACACCACCAACCACTTATTACTTCAAATCTGAAAAAAAAAAGGAAGACGGCAGAACCACCACGCACTACAACACCACAAACACCATCCCCCCCCCCCCCCCCCCCCCCCACGGCCACACGACACTAAAAAAAACTAAAAATAAATGAAAAAAACCACATCCCACTACCACATCCCACGACATCACCACCCAAGCCCCCACCTGACCCACGACATCAACACCCTACCACCACCACCCGACACCTTTCACAAACCCCCAACAAACATGAAAATCCAGATCTGAAAAAAAAGGAGAAGGGAAGGGAGGCGGCAGACGTGGTGGGTAGGCGGGAGACGACAAAGATGGCGGTGGTGGTGCATGACCAAGAATGGCTTCAGGTCTGAAAAAAAAGAGGCAAAAATGATGTGGTGGCGGAGGGAAGGCTGGCGGCGGCAGGAGAAGAGGGAGAAAGAGATGATGACGTGATTGTGGCGTCGACTTGGTGGTGGCGAGGGCGGCGCAGGTGGGACGGTGGTGGCCTGGTGCATTGGCGGCCGGATTTATGAGAGAAATGTGTGTGTGTGTGAGAGAGAGAGAGAGAGAGAGAGAGAGAGAGAGAGAGAGAGAGAGAAGTGGGTGAGATGTGAGAGAAGGAGAAATGAGAGAAATGTGAGAGAGAAGTAGGGTTTGGTTTGTTTTAATCTTGGCCATACACTTAAATCTAATCTCCACCACTCATCTACTACATCTAATGGTCTAGATTAGGACTTATAGACTCAACCAAAAAAGGAGGACTTACATGATCTCACATATATATATATGTATATATATATATGTATACATATATATATGTATATATATATATATATGTATATATATACATATGTATATGTATACATATGTATATGTATACATATGTATATGTATACATATGTATATATATACATATGTATATATATATATATATATATATATATATATATAGGTAGGATCCGGTGAGAACGATCACTCCGTGAGAACGGTGAGAACAAACTAATTGTACCAATTTAAATAAATAGGTCACGTGTAACTACCCCTAAAGTAAAAGCCACTGTTACCTTCTCTCTCCCTCACCCTTATCACTTTATAACTTTCGTATCCCTCCTCCTGATTATAGCGAAATAAACGACAGATAAATTTTTTAATTAAGCCCAATTTTCAATTAAACAAATTAGACGATCAACTCCACCCCCCTGCTTCCTTCGTTTTACAGAAAAATCAAACCTCATTTTCTAATTTAGACAAATCAATTTAAATGGCAATTTTATTTTAGTTCACCATTGTTAACATTAACATCATCTTATCACAAGCTGCAGTCCACCATTCAACCCAGCTGCGACTTCGTCTCTATGACGGACACCTTTTCTCATCTTCTTACTCCTCTCTAGTCTCCCCTCGTCTTCAACCCCGCGTAAACGTCGACGTATCACCGGCGAAAGGCTCAGGCGTCAATTTGGATGTTCGTCATAACCCATCGCCACTTTGAGCTACACAAAATTAGTGTATCTGGGGTTCAATATTGGTGTATCTCAAACCAATTTTTGTGTACCTAGTAATTAATTTTGTGTATCTATGTTAGATACATTAAAACAATGGTTAGATGCATAAAAAAGTAGCGTAGATGCATTGAAATAGACGGGAAATCAACGAAGGGGAAGAGGTGAGGTAGAGTTAAGATCCGCCGTTTTACAAAACAACAATGTCGTTTTGAATAAAAAGGAGCAGCATCGGGTGTCAGAATAGGGATGCAAGGAGTCATGCTCCACCATTGTCGCGGCCACGACGGCAGGGGAAGCTGCTGATTGAACCAAAACGACGCAGTTTCGTGTAATTCCGGTGGGTATTATGTCACCAGAGTTCTTGTTGATGATGATCTTGAGTATGACGATTCATTTTCTGAACTTGAATCGTGTTTTATTCGAGCAGCGATTATAATTGCAGTGGAGGACAATTATAAATGGAATTTGATGAATATAATGATTGATGATTTTTTAACAATTCGCTTTCATAATTGGTGTGGTTATAAATGTAATTTGATGAACATAATGATGGATGATTTTTTTTAAGGTGGAGGACTTTTGATGATGAGCAGCTGGAGAGAGTTTAATTCATAAGATCTAACTAATATCAGCCGTTCATTCCTTCTCATCCAATAGATGAGGGTCGTTCTCACCGAATGATCGTTCTCACCGGATCTTAATTCTATATATATATATATATATATATATATATATATATATATATATATATATATATATATATATATATAAATTGAATCTCGTGACGCACCCTTCTTAGGGTGAGGTAGTGAACCCTTTCTAAACCATTGGATCTAACTATTATAGATTCATCAGATTATGACACCTATCCCCCTTTATTATTCCTAACTAACGACACATTCTATACATCATATTCATTTAGTATTTTTCGTTTTCTCTCTCTTCAAACCATATTCATCTTGCTTAAGCTCGAATTTCGCCATTAAAGGTGAGCTTTCGATCAATTGCCATTACTAGTGAGCTTCCCATCCGCCAATTATTTCTTCCTCATCCTGTGTCTTCAACTCGTCCTTAATTAACTCATCTTCACTTTGATTAATCTCCATTAAAGGTGAGCTTTTGACCGCCATTAAAAGTGAGCTTCACTTCGTCAATCGTCATCCGCCATTAACTCGGGTACTTTCGATTCAATAGTTTGTGGTTTCAATTTATCCGTACTTTTCCTTATGTCTTCTCCGATTAATCTCGTCTTCACCACTATCACTGTGCTTACATTCCTTATTATTTTGTTTTTATGCAGGTTTAATTGTTTATTGAGCTTTCGATTGCCATTAATAGTGAGTTTCACTTCGTCAATCGTCGACCGCCATTAACTCAGGTACTTTCAATTGAATAGTTTGTGGTTTCAATTTATCCGTACTTTTCCTTCCGTCTTCTCCGATTAATCTCGTCTTCACCACTATCATTGTGCTTGCATTCCTTATTATTTTATTTTTATGGAGGTTTAATTATTTATGGGGGTTTAATTTTGTGGCTTGTGTAGCTTTTATTTCAGAACACTTTATTATAATCATATAAATTCATAATGTGCCATGCTTTACTCGTCAAAGTTCAGAGTGCACACCTAAATAATGGCCTAGAAGTTATTGGCAATAATGATCTAGTAATCTGATCTTGAATTTCAATTGAAGGTTTCATTGAATTGATTTCAATTGTCTGCTGATTTTGTAGTTCTACACAGTTACAAACATTATTTTCTGGAACCACTTCTTATGATTGTAATGTCCCTGGGTTTGTTTTGTCACGTGAAAGACCTAGGAATGGTTTCCGCTTGATAGCAATTAGGAGTTAACTGGTTATAGTTTAAAGCGGGAAATTGAAGGTCACATTTATATGTAGGTAGTTTTAAACTTTTGATAAAGCTAGCAGCTTATGCCAAGTACTTTGCTATTCGTCAAAATTGGTCTATTGAATCTGGTTGTTTTCATCTTATCATTGTTTTGACAAAATACCATATGACGATTACCTTTTATTATTATCTACTTAATATTTGTATTTTCTCGTCCAGATATCACTATAATGTAGCCGATTCAACGCTTCGGCAACATATTGACAAGGGTAATGAAGACGGGCTACATGTTAGTTGTGTAGCCTCAGCAACCAACTTATGGGCCCTGGTTATGGATGCTGGAACAGGCTTCTCCGCTCAAGTGTGGGAAATCTCAGATATCTTCTTGCATAAGGTTGGCATGAAATATTTCTCATGGCATAAACTACAAACTTTATCTTTGAATTTATATGTTCTTGGCTGTAACTTTATGATTTACCAGGATTGGATTATGGAACAATGGGAGAAAAACTACTACATCAGTTCTATTGCTGGTGCATCTAGTGGAAGTTCCTTGGTAGTTATGTCCAGACTTTTAATGGTATATGAAATTTTTTCAATCTCCCAGGCTAAGGAGATTGACATGATTTTCATACTGGGTGGCAATGGTACTCATGCGGGAGCCAACGCAATACATAACGAGGTATGTATATTCTATTTGCTAGAATAAACCCCTTAATTAGTACAAATCATGTTCAAATAAAATATCATTCCATGACAGTTGTATTTATCTGTGCATAATGTTGTTTGCCTGCCGTCTATGTTCCATTCTGAAAAGGATTTTACAAAATGTATACTGTATGGTAAGCTATAAGCGGTAACTCATGCAGCATTAACACAAATCAAGCAAGGACAAGAATCTACTGATATTATCTCATAGCCTCGGGGTCTAATATGATTCGTGATTACTTATGTCTTTTAGATGGGAATACTAAAATCTCTTTATAGAACACATGTTTGCGATAATTCAACTGCCAATACATCACTTAAACGCTACACACTTTTGGGCGATAAGTGGATTCTTCCACACCATCACAAATTTGATGAGACAATCCACAAAGGAAATATAATTTACTCTATGATATGTTTTAAAGCTTCTATGCCGTTCTTGAATGACCTTATTGACTTGATGTTTTGCTATGGTTTATGGTTCTTGATAGCTTATTTCTGGGAATAAACATAGTTACTATGTGAAATCATGTCCTAAATACACAAAATAAAGACCCAATTTCACAAAATTGTGTCCTAGATTCACAACATTAAGTCCAGCATTCACAAAATAATCCCCAAGTCACAAAATCAAGTCCAAGATTCGCAAGATTAGGTCCAGGGTTCACAAAATTAGGTTCAGGATTCACAAGATTAGCTCCAGGATTCACAAGATTAGGTCCAAGATTCACAAAATTGGGTTCAGAGTTCACAAGTTCAGGCCCGAGATTCACAAGATTAGGTCCAAGGTTTACAAAATAAGGTTCAAACATATACCTGATTTTGTGAAACCTGGACTTGATTTTGTGAAGCTTGGACTAGATTATGTGAACCCTAGACCTGATTTTGTGAAACTTGATTTTGTCAAACTTAGGCTTGATTTTGTGAAAACTAGACTTGATTTTACTCGTATTAGACATGTTGATTTTAACAGGGAAAGAAGCAAATGTATTTATGGTTAATCTTACTTGTATTAGACATGTTGCCTAATTGATGAAGATGGGGAGCTAATAAGTTGAGAACAGTCTCTGTGTTAAGAAAAGGATGCGGAAAAGGATTATTTGCGAGAGTCTCGGAGATATTGAGTAATGTTTTTTCTATTGTTGTTTGTTGTTGTTGTATGGAGGGTAGAGGTATCCAGAACCAAAAGAGTCATTGTAACTATTCAATGGAGGTAACAAGGAGTATAATTTACGAGTTTGTTGTATTTTGTGAACTCGGATACAAAGTGACTCGGCCCAAATGATATGTTCGGCTGGTATGCAGTTTGCTTCACAGGATCCCTGTAAAAATGTTGATGTTGGCAACATGGCCCAAGGTCTTTTCCCTGATAGTGGCATTATTAAGGCTTCAACATGATGTTGTGAACTAGGGAACATGTGCTGAAAGTAAGCTAGCATGTCAATAATTTGTCATAACTTACAATCATTCATTCAAATGGAAAAACTTCTCAGGAAAGTTTGATTGCAGATTTCCCTACATGGCTTTAACTAGTACAGAGTACAAATTCTCATTTTGTGAAATAATTATATGAGGTTGATGTATCATGTTTCATGTGTTTGTTATTTGTTCATGTACAATTTACTGTTTGTACTTATCATCTATTAGCTCAAAGGTAGAGCATTATGCTATTGCGCAAGGTGTGGGTTCGAGTCCCACATAGATGAACAAATATAAATATACGATTATAATATATTTATCAATGCTAATATATGTCCAATGCCACTTGTTTATGTGTTAGATTCACAAAATCAGGTCTAGGATTCATAAAATTAAGTTCAGGGTTCACAAAACCATGAAGTAATTTGGTGAGGTCGGCCGCCTCGCCATAATTAACGGCCTCACCGGATATATATATATATATATATATATATATATATATATATATATATATATATATATATATATATATATATATATATATATATATATATATATATATATATATAGTGAAGTTCTTATAAGTCCACTTATATATTTGAGTCCATAAGTCCTCACTACATCCCTTAGATATCGCACTAAGGATGGTTGAGATTGAAAGCCAAAAAGCATATTTAACACTAATTAGGTTCTTATACACTAATTAATCCACTTTCTCTCTCTAGCTTTAATTATACATTCACTAATGAATTATTATACACAAAAATTATTTTGAGCACATTTTTTTTTTTTGACTGAAACTTTATAAAATGTTACGACATTTTCACTGTTTTAAAAGTGTAATTTCAACGGAAAAAAGTGTAACTTTAACAAAAAAAAAGCGGTTTGACGGATGTTATTTTGAAATTTGAAAATTTGAAGCAAGTTTACAATATATTTTGCGTTTTACGAGTGTAACTCAGTGTTTACGACAAATATTATTTTGAATTTTTGCAATTTTAACACAACTCTTTGTAAATTGAGTGACTTATAAGTGTAACTTTAGTCTTTTAAAAGTGTAACTTTAATCCATTAAAGTATAATTTTAATCCATTAAAGTGTAATTTTAGTCCATTAAAGTGTATTTTTAGTCCATTGAGAGTGTATCTTTAGTCCATATTAAAAGTGTAACTTTAGTCCATTAATGTGTAATTTCAGTCCATTGAGAGTGTAACTTTAGTCCATTGAGAATGTAACTTTAGTCCATATTAAACATGTAACATGAGTCCATTGAGAGTATAACTGTAGTCCTTGAGAGTGTAACTTTAATAGAGATAAGTGTAACTTTAGTAGAGAAAAATGTAACTTTAATAGAGATAGCTGTAACTTTAGTAAGAAATGTGTAATTTTAATAGAAAAAAGTGTAATTCTAATAGAAATAAGTGTAACTTTAATAGAGATAACTGTAACTTTAACTTTAAAAGAGAGTAAGTGTAATTTTAATAGAGAAATGTGTAATTTTAATAGAGAACAGTGTAATTTCAATAGAAATAAGTGTAACTTGAACTTTACTAGAGATAAGTGTAATTTTAATAGAAATAAGTGTAATTTTAATAGAAATAAGTGTAACTTTAACTTTAATAGAGATAAGTATAATTTTAATCGAGAAATGTTTAATTTTAATAGAAATAAGTGTAATTTTAATAGAAATAAGTGTAACTTTAATAGAAAAAAAAATGTAACTTTAACAAAGATAAGTGTAATTTTAATGGAGAAAAGTGTAATTTAAATGGAAAAAACTGTAACTTTAATAAAGTGTAACTTTAATAGAAAAACATGTAACATTATTAGAGGAAAATGTAACTTTAACTTTACTAGAAAATTAAAATCAAAAAGACGAATTTTAACAAGGCGAGATTAGTAAAAATATAAAACAAAACAATAAGAAAAAAAAATGGAGGCAAGATTTTAACAAGCATAAAATGGAGTAAAAATATCGCATGAAAACATTGGAGGCGGGATTTTCAAAATTTGAATTTTGAAATCATTGGAGGCAGAATTTTTAGCACACAATATGTAAATTTAAACAAATAAAATTAAAAAAACGAAATAAAAGACACAAGATAAATAACAAAAACATAAAACAAACAAAGTAGGTGAAGACCAAAATAAATAACAAAAATCAAAACAAAACAACCAAACAACGACACTGATAAACACAAAAGAAAGAGACAAAACAAAAAAACAAAACAAAAAATAAAAAACAAAAAACTTTCAGATCTGAAAAAATAGGTGAAGGAGACGAAAGTGGTGTTAGGATGTTGGACGTGCGTGTGGTGATGGGTGGTGTGGCGCTAGATCTGGCGACGATGGCTGTGTGGTGGTGGTGTCGGGAGGTGGATGGGCAGCAGGTGGTCGGCGTGGCAGGGCGTGCAAGGAGGCTGGTGGGTGTGGTGGTCGGAAAAGAGGAGGTGGGGGAAGGCGTGGAGGCTGGGTCGTGAGGGTGAGGCGGAAGAAGGCGGTAGTAGGGTGGTGAGGTGACGGCAGTGTGGTGGTGAGGTGACGGTGGTGGCAGGAGGCTGGTGGTGTAGTGGTTGTTGGGGGAGGCAGGAAGGACGGAGGGCGGAAGAGAGGAGGGAGGGCGGGAGTGTGGTAGTGGTGGGGTTTTTTTTTCAGATTTGTTAGAGAGGAGAGGGGAATTATTTGGGTTTTTTTTTGAGAGAATTAAATTGGGTTTTCGAGAGGGGTGGTGAATGAATTGTGTGAATGAGAGATAAGTGAGTAGAAAAATAAATTATATATAGTTGATTAGTATTTGTTAATGTGTTAGTAAGGTAGTGAGAGAGTGGGCTTAATTAGGCATTTATCCCTTGTTTTTTGTCTTCAATCTCAGCCTTCCATATTGCTCATCCAAGGGTTCTAAGGAGGACTTATGGACTCACACTTAGGAGGGGGACTTATATGATCTCAACACTATATATATATATATATATATATATATATATATATATATATATATATATATATATATATATATATATAGGAATGAGATCATGTGAGGATACACTATCTTTTTGAGGATTGAGGATTTCGTTACAATATCACAGGTTGTTCAATACAATATCACAGGTTATTCAATACAATATCACAAAAAAAAAAAAAACACTTGTGCAAAAAAAAATTATAATTTTTTTTTTTTCAAAAAAAAAAATTCTTTTTTTGGCACAGTCAAATTTTTCGCGATATTGTATTGAAGAACATGGGATATTATTCACTAATCCTCAATCCTCAAATATTTAAGAGTTCTCACCGGATCCCTTATACTCTATATATATATATATATATATATATATATATATATATATATATATATATATATATATATATATATATATATATATATATATATATATATATATATATATATATATATATATATATATATATATATATATATATATATATCTTATTGTAATTTGATTAAATAAGATTCTTTTTAGTAATTAAAATGTTTTTATTACTAAAATTGATTATTGTTTATGAAACAATTGAGATAAGAATAAATAGTTAATCATAATTACAAAATATTGTGAATTATATTAGCTTGACCAATTTTATACACAAGTAATTATGAATTACTAGTAAATTTGTTATTTGTAATTTAATTAATTTATATAATGATATTTAATTGTTAAATATGCATTAAATTAATTAATAACATCTTACATGCTACATGTGACATATTGTATGACAATGTTACAATTGACAAACATAAAATGGATGTCCATTTTATGGGTGGACCGAAATTGGAGGGTTTTGGGTTAGTGGGTGTTTTATTTTAATTGTTAAATTGAGACACAATCATCTTATATATATATATATATATATATATATATATATATATATATATATATATATATATATATATATATATATATATATATATATATATATATATATATATATATATATATATATATATATATATATAGTGTCAAGTTCTCCTAAGTCCCTTACATTTATTGAGTCCCTAAGTCTTCATATGGGCATTTGGATGAAGGGGATGGAGGGAGGAGATTGCATCTCAATGGAGGGCTAGAAATGAATCCATCTAATCTCCCTTCCTAATCATTCCTAAACTTCTCCTAATTCTAATCCCATCTCTTTACCCACTCCCTCATCCCTCACTAATCATTTAGTTTCACACTTTCATTTCCTCTCATTCTCTCTCAATAACAAAACCAAAACAAAACCAAAACAAAAAACAAAACCCAAAAAAAAAACCCCTCACTCACCCAAAACACCACGACCCACGACCACCACCACCTCAGCCCGACGACCCACGACCAACACCAACAACAACCCTCCTGACCAACCACCACCACGACTGCAACAGCCGACGGCCGACCACATCCACCACCGCACTTCCCTTCTCTTTTTTCTTGTTTTTCTTGTTTTTTCTTGTTTTTCTTCTTTCTTCTCTTCTTTTTATTGTTGTTGACATGCCACCATCCTTTTCTTGTTTTTCTTCTTTCTTCTCTTCTTTCTCCAAACTCACTGTGTTTTGTGTTTTTTCGGTTATTTTTTTTTTTTTTTATCATTCCATTTTTTGAGATCTGATTTTTAAGATCTTGTTTTATATTTTCGTTTTTTTTAAACGTTTTTTGGTTGTTTCAATACTTGTGGTTTTTTTTTTTTCATAGTTTCAGTTTTTTTAGATCTCGGTTTTTCAATTTTAAAATTACATATTTTCGTTTTTATTTATTTATTTCAGATTCGTTATTTTTTTTTTTTCTGTTTCGGTTATTTTTATATTTCAGTTTCGTTTTTTAATTTATTGTTGTTGATAATTTTTTTATCGTCTTTCTTTTATATAATTTCAGATTCGTTTATTGTTGTTGACAATTTTGTTGGTAATTTTTAATTTTGTTGGTAATTTATTTTGTTGGAGGAGGATGGTGAGGATAGTGTAATTTATTTTTAATTTTGTTGGTAATTTTTAGATCCCATTTATTTTGTTTCTTGGTGATTGTTGGTTGTTGGAGGAGGATGGTGAGGATGTTGTTTTTTCTTCTTTTTTTTTAGTTTTGGTATTTAAAATCTCGTCTTATTATTATATTGTCTTGTTTTATATTTTACAAATCTCGCCTGTTAATATCCGTTAAAATGACACTTTTTTTTTTGTTAAAATTACACTTTTTCTTTTAAAATGACACTTTTTTTTTGTTAAAATTACACTTTTTCTTGTTAAAATTACACTTTTTTTCTGTTAAAATTCCTGATAAAATTACACTTTTTTCTAATAAAATTACACTTTTTCGTGTTAAAATTACACTTTTTTCTTTTACAATTACTCTTATTTCTGTTACAATTACACTTTTTTTTGTTACAATTACACTTTTTCTGTTAAACTGTTACAATTACACTTTTTCCTGTTAAAATTACACTTTTTTGTTACAATTACACTTTTTCTTGTTACAATTACACTTTTTCTGTTATAATTACACTTTTTCTTCTTACAATTACACTTTTTTTTGTTACAATTACACTTTTTATGTTAAAATTACACTCAATTCTGTTACAATTACACTTTTTTCTGTTAAAATTACACTTTTTCTTGTTGGATTTACATTTTTTTCCTTTGAAATTACACCTTTTTACTTTATAATTACACCTTTTTCGGTTAAAATTACATTTTTCCCTGTTAAAATTACACTTTTTTTTGTTAGAATTACACTTTTTTTTGTTAAAATTACACTTTTTCTTCTTACAATTACACTTTTTTTTGTTACAATTACACTTTTTCTTGTTACAATTACACTTTTCTGTCACAATTACACTTTTTCTTCTTACAATTAAACTTTTTTTTGTTACAGTTACACTTTTTATGTTAAAATTACACTCAATTCTGTTACAATTACACTTTTTCCTGTTAAAAATACACTTTTTCTTGTTGGAATTACATTTTTTCCTTTAAAATTACACCTTTTTTACTTTAAAATTACATTTTTTTCGGTTAAAATTATACTTTTTCCCGTTAAAATTACACTTATCTCTATTAATGACTAAAGTTACACTCTTGAACTAAAGCTAGACAGACTAATTTGGACTATTTGGACGAACTAATGGAGTTATTTACGACTAAATTGAGTACAATATTACACAATTTGAGCTAAAATTACACATCTGTAAACCATTATAAGATCATTAGTAAAGTTTTAAGGGCACTCAGAAGTCAGAACTTGTGCAGTGATAATCAGAAATGGCTTCAATCTCGTCTTGTTGATAGTATAGTTTGATGCTTTGACCAACTTTACTTAAGAGTTCAGACTCTTGATATCCAGCCAGAGAACAGCTAGCTGATTACATCCTCAAGATATTTTTCTAAAACACAGTGTCATGAGAATTTCGATGAAAAAAGTGTTGACACAAAGGTACCTGTTGCTCAGTAGTAATGGTCACATATTTTTTGAAGCTAAAAGACGTACTCCGTAGTATCTAACACATTTTTTGAAGCTAAAATACGTACTCCGTAGTATCTAACCTTTTATTTGAGCAATTTGGATAAACTAATTTCAACACTTTGGACTAATTAACTTAGACTATTGAATTATTTGGACAATTTGGACTAACTAATGGAGTTATTTACGACAAAATTTGGACTAAAAATATAATTTTGGACTGAAAATACACTATTTACGAATAAATTTGAACAAATATAACACTATTTACGACTAAATCAAGAGTAAAAATACACAATTTGGACTAAAGTTACACAATTCATTTATTTTGCCTCATTGATATTGTGCAATTTCAATCATTGTCGACTAAAGTGTAACTTTAGTACATTGATAGTTTATATCTTTTATCATTTTATGAGTGTAATTTTAGTCCATAAAAGTGTAATTTTTGTCCAAAAAAGTGTAATTTTAGTCCACAAATATGTAACTTTAGTCTACAAAAGTGTAATTTTAGTCCACGGAAGTGTAATTTTAGTCCATAAAAGTGTAATTTTAGTCCAAATTGTATAACTATATTCCAAATTTGTGTATCTTTAGTCCAAATTGTGTAAATTACAAATAACTCCATTAGTTAGTCCAAATTGTGTAATTTTAGTCCAAATTTGTGTAACTTCAGTCCAAATTGTTCAAGCTTTAGTCCAAAAGCGTACTTTATTCATTGAGAGGGTAACCTTAGTAGAGATAAGTGTAACTTTAATAATAGAGATAAATGTAACTTTAATGAAGACAAGTGTAATTTTAACAGCAAAAAAATGTAATTTTAATGGGAAAAAGTATAATTTTAACCGGAAAAAAGTGTAATTTTAACGAAAAAAAGTGTAATTTTAACCGAAAAAAAGTGTAATTTTAACGTTAACAACTGTAATTTTAACGAAAAAAAGTGTAATTTTAACGGACAAAAGTGTAATTTTAACCGAAAAAGTGAATGAAGACAAGTGTAATTTTAACAGAAAAAAGTGTAATTTTAACGGGAAAAAGTATAATTTTAACCGGAAAAAAAGTGTAATTTTAAAGAAAAAAAGTGTAATTTTAACGGAAAAAATTGTAATTTTAACGGAAAAAAGTGTAATTTTAATGTTAAAAAATGTAATTTTAACAGGAAAAAAACTGTGATTTTAACCGAAAAAAGTGTAATTTTAACAGAAAAAAGTTTAATTTTAACGGACAAAAGTGTAATTTTAACCGAAAAAGTGTAATTTTAACCGAACAAGTAAGTTTAATAGATCCTAAATCACACAATACCAAGACAAAATTTTAAATACGAAATTTGGCAAATATATATAATAAGACGGATATTAACAAAGTGATATCAACAAGAAAAAAAAGTAAAAAATGATATTTCATAACTAATAGATTTAGTACTAAAATCACACTATAATTTGTAAGAATGTCAATAACCGAAAAAAAAAAGACCAAAACATCAAAATTGAAAAAAAAAAGGGAAATGAAAAAAAAACGGGTCAATGAAAATTGATCTATTTTAGTAGATCTAAGATTAAAATAAAAAAACTCACAAATTTAAGACAATATTATATAGCAAGACGATATAAGAAGAAAAAAACAACAAAAATAAATTAAAAAGAACACCCAAACATCAAGATAAAAAAATAAAAAAATAAAAAAATGACGTCGGGGTGACGGCGACGGTGGTGGTGGTGGCGGCGGTGGCGGTTGGCGACTGTGGTGGTTTCCGGTGGGTGGTGGTAGGTGGATGGTGAATGAGGAAAAGATGAATAAAATGATTTATTTGGATTTTTTGGGTTTTTTATTTGTTTGGTTTTTTGGTTTTTTTTTTCTTGGTTTTTTTGGAGAGAATATGAAAAAGTGAGATATAGAGAGAGAATGGGGAGATGTGATAATGAGTTGATGAATGAAAGATGAGGAGGATTAATGTAGTTAATGAGAAAATTAGAGGAAGATGGCAAAATTAGAGCATTAACCTTAATTTTTTTGTTCTCATCTTAGCCCTCCATTTACAAGATCCAATGGCCCATAATGGGACTTATGGACTCACATGTAAGAGGATGACTCACTTGATCTTATTACTATATATATATATATATATATATATATATATATATATATATATATATATATATATATATATTTTAGAAATAGGATCTCGTGCAAACTGAAAGTTCGGTGCGAACTTACGAATTAAATAGAAGCCCTTCAGATCAAATAATGAACGACCAAGATTAGACGCTCCTTTAACTCACCCCAACCCCAACCCCAACTCTCACTCTCACCCGATACTCACTCTCACAAAGCTTTCCAATATCTTCCGCCGCTCACATCCAGCCCCTCCTCCGACTGCTGTCCTCCGACCACCGTCATCGACGACCATGATCAGATGCCGCTGGCTCGCTCTCTATCACACTCTTTCGCACAAAACCACAACTTTAATAGAGTTCTCCTCAAATTCATCGCACCAATCCTCCATTTTCGATCAAATTTCATGTAAGTTTCTTTAATTTCGTAATTATTCTCATATTTTGATTAATTATTTCCATAGTTTTAAAATTTGCCCTAAATATAACTTAATTTGAAGAAGGCTAATCCTAATTATTCTCCTAGTTTTCATTAATTACTCTTTTTTTTTTTCATTTACCTGATTTGTTTTTTATTTATTTATTAACTTAGGTATATTTATGCGTTAATTTGTTAATCGTTGGGGGTGTAATTGGATTTTTTCTGCTATGTATTGTTTGAGTTTTGCTAGATACTCTTATTGCGTTGTGAATAATGTTCCTGAATGTCGTTATATCTATGCATTAATTGACGATTTGTATTGGAATTTTAATTGATTTAAACCAAGTAAATAGCCCTGGTCTATTAAATTATTTTATCTATGCGTTAATTTCGTAATTGTCATTCAGACAGTTCAGTGGCTTGACTAGAATTTTCTTCTTGCTGATGTAACAAGTTTAAGGATAAGTTGAAAGAGCTTAGGGACATCCGTGAGCCTATTGTTAGTAAAATGTCAAAGGATAATGACTAATCCAATCCAAATAGAATTACTTGTACTTGCATCGACCATGACCTTTTTTAAGCAGTGGTAGTGAAAACACAAGACGACATTAAAGTTTACATAATCCAAACACGCTCATTCATGTGAAAATCATTACAATTGGAACTTACTGGGATTTAGACTGGTGACTAAAGCGGCGGAGTTGAAGCAACAAGTAGCACCCTTATGCTTGTACTTTTTTCGTGCTTGCTGCTAGATAACTCAAATAGTTAGGTTAGAGGTGTGTGGTAATAACCTGGTGGTGTCAGTGGGTATGGGTGGTGTGGTGGTGAGCTTGGTGGATCATAGTGGAGCGGTGGATATACAAAATACCTGCCCAGATACACATGATATTACTACTAGATACACATATCGATTTGTGTATCCGACAGTAATACCATGTGTACCCGGTAATAATACCTTGTGTATCCGACACCATTGTTCTATAGAAACATTGGATAAAGCTTGAAGACTATTGATGCCGAGTTTATGTATTTTTGAGTCCATTGATTATAATTTGTCAGACCTACCTTTAGTTAGCACAACATTCCTTGTTTGAATTGAAGTGTTTCAGATAGTCAGTTTGTTAAATGGACCCTCGTGAGAGAATTATTCCCATGAGATTGTCCTTTTTTCTGTACATATTTTATTGATATAGCCTTATTTTAAAATTATTATGAGACAGACCCATATTGGATTCATCGCTTCATTTCAGTTTTTTTAACCTTTCGTATATGGAGGTAATTTGTTAGTTGAATGACGTGTCTCGTAAATTAAGTACCCACCTATTGCCACATTCAGCTTTCATTCCTCCTCGGAACGTATTTTTCGACATAATTTTTGTGGATGAATCAATGATTCCACTGGCGTTACGATTTCTTATTCTAGTTGTCATTTGTTTATTGACATGGCCTGCTCCGAACATATTTTCATTTTATCTGCATTTCAGAGTGTTTAGTTTTGGGGCTTCAGCTTATGCTTGAGTGTTTTACTGCAACTCCGTGCCCCTAAATTTGAGATTCTCAGATAAGAATATTTTAACACTGAAATTTTGTTTGCTTCTGTTTTCAATTAAGCCTCAGAAATGCAGAATTTTTATTGGCATGGAATAGAGCAAAATGGTTTACCTAGATATAGTCCTCATTCGTTACAATTGCTCGCTTCAGTTTTCTAGCATGCTAGAATGCTAGATACACTCTTATACCTTGCTAAATACACATCTATGGCATGCTAGAATGCTTGATACAGTCCTTTAGATTTCTAGATACACTCACTTACCTTGCTAGATACACTTCTTTACCTTGCTAGATGCATATATCTAGAATGCTAGATACACTTCTTTAAAATGCTAGATACACTCATTTAGTTTGATTATAGTCTTCTCTTTACTTCCTTTCGTGCTGCTCTGTTCTTGTTCGCAATACCTTCGTTATTTGGTTGTGTCGAATTACCATGGTCTTTTCTTAGCTTTATGGTGTATGAACTGTAGCTAACCTTCCTCTGCTTTATTTCATTTTCTCAGTGCATTGAAATAAGCCAAACTCCACTGAGATTCATGGTCGTTGATGAATGATGACATGATTTCGGAGCGATAAGTTCAAGTACCATTTTCGACCTTTTCAACAACCTGATCTTTAAAACCAGAAGGAATGGGTCACTGCTACCAAGAACGCCACGCAGGATCATTATGTACCGCTTCGAAGTTGAGGATTATTTGCCACTGTTTTCATCTCCTTGGCCACAGCTTTGTTCACGGTGATTAACTTGCTCATGACGGTTGTCGTAGCCCCATCCAGTACTTGGTCTATCAGCCTATCATCATGCTTGATGTTATAGTTTGTAAAAATGCTCTACTATTTACAGTCTGTATAAGAAATAGATGAGGGTAATAATTTTCATTTATTTTTTCAGAATGTCAGAGATAAAATATACAAGGATAATTTTCATTTATTTTTTGTACTCGTGGTACTTTTAGAACAAATTGTAAACATTTAAATACACTTATTTGACTTACTAGATACATCCATTTAGCTTACCAGATACACTTATTTGAGTTACTGGATACATCCCTTTAACTAGCTAGATACACTTCTTTAAGTGGCTAGATACATACCTCTAGTTAGCTAGATACACCCCTTTATATTGCTAGATACACGTCTTTATCTTACTAGATACACTCCTTTATATTTCTAGATACATTGCTAGATACACGTCTTTATCTTACTAGATACACTCCTTTATATTTCTAGATACACTCCTTTACATTGCTAGATACACGTCTTTATCTTACTAGATACACTCTTTTATATTTCTAGACACACTCTTTTACATTTCTAGATATACGTCTTTATCTTACTAGATACACTCCTTTATATTGAACCATGAGCCCATGACAGATCAAAATTCAAGATACGTACTGGTTATCACTGTTACATAAATTGTCTAATGGATCTTCAATCAACAACTTCAAACTAAACATTAGACATCTCAACACTTCCAAAATCAATTAGATAACAAAAACAGGAGAAATGGGAGGATTAAGATTTATATATTTGATTAAATACTCGAAAAACAACCGATTACAAAATCAGTATTTGCGAAAGCATTCCGTGATTTGCAATCCTACTATTTCACCATTATAAAAGCCCTTTTAACCAAAATCGAAATAACTTGCAATTAGCTACGGCTGAAGGAATTAGGTAGAGAGAGATAAATGTAAGCTAAGTCTGCAAAAGGGTGATAGAAATGACAAGGTATTCATTAATTTAGGTGTACAGCGGTATTTATATATATGTCATAAGGTAATATACATCATGTCACACTAGCTCACAACTATCATGGAATCCAAATAGAGGAGACCCGTGTATCATATACACAAATTTTGCAGACTGTATACCCGTTCACTTTGCTTAATGTTGTATTGGTTGAGACTGAAAATGTTTCGACTGCTGTTGTTGTTGGATGTGGGTTAAATCTGACCCGTGTATCATCCACCAGGCCTGGCGGAAACTTGCTGCAATAACTCCTGTACTGTGCAGGTTCAGATCAAACCTGTCGTAGAAATACTGCGCGATAATGTTGTCCACTGTCAGTTCCACTCCAAAACAGTACCCACAGCATAAAGCTGTGATCCAACCCCTGTAATTCGCCACTCCGTGTTCTATAACCTTGGTGACATTATCCTTGTGCTTCTCACCTGACTTGTGCAGCTCCTGGTAGTTTCCGTCAGGCATGTATTGCCCGAAAATCATTACTGCAAAAACCGAAACTGTCTGGAAAAGGGCAGGTATGAAGAATGCAATCCTCCAAGCAGTAAAGCTCTTGGCACCAATCTTTACGATGAGATTGTATACGAATGGCATTATGAGTTGCACCTCCTCCAAGGTTTCCCCATCCACCTGAGAAGTACGGAACATGTTAGCATCGAAATTGTCGTTGTGACTCTCTTTACTGATACAAAAAAAAGGAATTTTTGCCAGTTACCTGAGACCCCATTGGCACGACCTACTACAGGAGGCGAAAACATGGAGCTCATCAAGAACTGAGTCGAAACAAACGTGGCCAAAGAAAAACCAGTGAAAAATCGGACCAAAAGAAACCCGGTAGCTGAATCTGAACTGGATGTTAGGTACACAGCAGGCGCAGTCAAGAGGGTCAAGGACGCCGAGGCAAACATACACACAAATAAACAAATAATACAATTAAAATCAAATCAAATTTCTTTAAACCTAAAGTATTACTACCCACTTTGTCAATCAAACCACCATGAGGAACGATGGTTAATGTTTGATTCAACACCATTAATAAATAACCTTACCAGTCATCCTAAAAGCCATCACAGGCTCCATTTGATCATTCCATTGCCGGCGATTTCCCGTCACAAATTTAATTTCTCCGGCGTGCAGGTCTTGTGCTTCCGGCAAGATGAATCAATGATGTGAAGCATGAAGGAGACAAACGGAATAAGAACGGGTCGACTATGTTGAAGGCCAGTATCGCTGGTAGATTAGGTGGTCGTAGTTGGGTTGCGTGTGTTTTCCGGCAAAGATTGGTGGCCCGTTGTTGGCGATCGAAGGTCGTGGAGTCGTAGCCTGTGTCGGTCAGTGTGAGAGAGAAAGAGGATAATTGGGAGAATATTTTACAATTGAAATGTCAATAAGATATGATCCTATTTCTATATATATATATATATATATATATATATATATATATATATATATATATATATATATATATATAAATAGGATCATATGAGTTTGGTTTTTTTGGTGAGTTACCCCTCTTAATCTGAACCATTAATCTAATCTAAGATGGATGGCTGAGATTAAATCTTGCTTGAGTTATAAATAATCACTTTTCTCTCCATATCCCTCATTATTAGTAAAATCACACTCTCTCTCCTCTTTTTCCCCCTAAAAAGCCAGAACAAAAAAAAAAGAACGACGACATTGTTCAACTGTGTCAAATTCAATCTTCATCAAATTTCTTCAAATTGCAGGCTACAAACTCAATCTTCATCCTCAATCTTCATGATACTCGTTCAAATTTGTCATCAATTAAGGAGATTCGTTGTCGCTTTCGCTTCATCTTAGTATTTCTCTTCAATTTCACTATATGTTAGTACTAATTTTGTTTTCTAAATCTGATTGGTGCGTTATCATTATCGTTCTTATCTAATATCCTTTTCATTTTTGTTGATTCGTTGTATGTTCGTCTGCACTTATGTTTTGTTGTTAAATTGCTTGTTTTCTCATTATTTTCCTAATAATATATAGGGTTTTGAGTTTAATATGAGAATTCTAAACGATCTTGTGCATTTTCATGTTGTTTGTAAGCTGTTTCATAAGTTTTTTCTTATTCAGTTGTGTTATTTTGTATATTTGATAATTTTTAGGGTTTTTGATTTAGGTGTGTTACCACCACGAACTTTGTCTGCTGGTGTTAGTTATTGTATTGCTTTAACCGAATTATTGTATTATTCAAACTCAGTTATTGTATTTTGTAGTTATTTCTTGTTTATTGTGTTCATCTCAAATAACATTATTGTATTACTTTAACCGAGTTATTGTATTATCCTAATTCAGTTATTATATTTTGCAGGTAACTCTTTTCTTTTTTGTAATGATTTTTTTCGGTTGAATGTGTTCAATTTTTCTTCTCCTTCATCTTCTCTATCTTCACAGTTTCTCAATTTTTTCCCGAATGAATGTTTTCAATTTCGCATTTCATCTTCTTGTTCTTTTTTTTGAATTTATCTGTGTATCTTCATTATGTTGTTCAATTTATTGTATTTGTGTTGTTAAATGACATTGTTTTTCGTTTTCGAATAATTTTAGGGTTTTGCAATTGTATTTTGCGTTTTTGCACCTGATTTTTGAATTGGATGTTGTTGTTTCTGGTTGTTCAATCAAACTATTATGAATGTAGATAGGTGGCAGAACAATGAGGTTGTTTAGAGTATCTTATATTAACAATGGTGCGTTTTGATGTAGTTGAGTTTTTTTGATACATTATTATTTCTCTGAAATAACCAGTTATTGTATTGTGTTGTTTCAGTTATTTCAATGCATTAGTTGGATTATTGTATTTCATTTTGCTTAGTTACTTCATTCTGACAAAATATGCTTTTATTTCTCTAAAAGATCCAATTATTTTAGAGTGTTTTTATGCTTATTTAAATACTTATGGGTCGTTATTGTATTTCAGTTGCATAGTAATTTTCAACTCACGCCCTTCTTTGTTTTTATTTCTTTCAGCGAGCTTTCACTTTTTGCTAGTTCAACCCTCATCAGCTAGACATGGTTCTCATTGGGAAGAATGGGGAAAAGACACCATCAAGACAACTTCTTGTTAATGTTTAACTTCAGGGATGAAATATGAGACAAAGTACACAATAGTTAAATCATGGCCGATTATTGTAAAGTTCAATCACAGTTATTGTAAAGTTCAGTCACGGTTATTGTAATAATTTACGGAAATTATCATACGACGCTGATGTAATTACTCTATTTTTATGTTGTAAAAAGTATTGCTTATGTCAAATTCAGATTGCAATTCATCTTCTTCCGCTTTTTATCATCCAACTTCTTATTCATCTTCCTCGCCTTCTTCTTCTATAGCACGCTCAACAGATCGGGAAGGGTTATATTAACTTAGTTATTGTATTGACCAATCTCAATCATTTCATTGAAAAAAGTCAATTATTCTATTGAAAATAGTCGGTTTTTCAATTAAACAATATGAAATATATAAACAAAAGATAAAAAATTGGCTATATTTAAGTTCCAGCTCAATACAATAACATGAGTTATTCATTACAATAACTGAGTTTATACATTAGAATAACTATCAATACCTGAGAATATTATTCTCAGTAAACAACTGGGTTAACTATAAAATAACTACGTTTCTTTATTACAATAACTGAGCTTCTACATTAAAATAACTATACATACCAGAGAATATAATTCTAAGTAAAAAAAATTAATTTTATTACACTAACGTAGTTATTCTAACACATAACATCAGTTATTATATTACACCCCGACGTTAATTATTCCATTGAGCATCAATTATCCTTTTTCAACGACATTCCACTTGCAAGTAACCAAAAAATAATGACATCTTATCAGAATTTTTTGTAATCAACCCTCACTAAATCTCATTTATTTCATTGAAGAAAATCAATTATTCTATTGGAAATGGTCAGTTTTTCAAAAAACATGATGAAAATATATAAACAAAAGATAAAAAAACTGGCTATATTTGAGTTTCAGCTCAACACAATAACATGAGGTATTCATTACAATAACTGAGTTTATATATTAGAATAACTATAAATACAAGAGAACATTTTTCTCAGCAAACAACTGAGTTAACTATAAAATAACTACGTTTATTCATTACAATAACTGAGTTTCTACATTAAAATAACCATACATATCAGAGAACTTTATTCTCAAAGAAACAAGTTATTTTATTACGATGCGTAGTTATTCTATCATACAACATCAGTTATTATATTACACGACGTCAACTATTCAATTGAGCATCAATTATCCTTTTTCAACGTCATTCTACCTGCATATTACCCAGAAATAATGAAATCTTATCATAATTTGTTTTAATTAATGACGAATAACATAACTAAAGTAATCAGCATAATGAAAAACGAGATTATTCATATGAATTACACATATTTGCACCTGAATTCATCGCCGTTTTGATGAGAAAGAGATTGATCATCATAATTCATCATTCGATCATCATAATTCATCATTCTCTTGAAAATCACATAAATCTGACTAGAATTGGTATTGAATTTCAATAGCTACGAGAAAATCACTGAAGTATTAGATTATTAGCTAAGAAATCGTAAATAATATTCATACCTTCGTTTGATTTGATGCGTTAGGGTTTTCCGAAATTTGACTATTAATTAAAGAAAATATGTTCGTTTCAATTGAAATACTTGAAACTGTGAATGAATTTGTTGTAATCATATGGAATTACAAAAAAAAAACAGGGAAAATTCTGATGAAATTGTTGATGATCATGGAAGATTTTGATTGATTTTCCATATTTTTGTTTGATGTGAAAACAGAGAAATGAAAGTTTTTGTGACGTCTGATTGTGAGGATTAGTTTTGTTAGATCAATTGTATATATATGCGGGGGTAAATCACGAAAAGTGGCAAACTCACCGGATCCCGCCCTCTCTCTCTCTCTCTCTCTCTCTCTCTATATATATATATATATATATATATATATATATATATATATATATATATATATATATATATAATAAGCAGGTTGAAGCGTTGTGGATGCGCCACGTGTCCTATGCAGCCTTAATGACAAGCATTAATTATAGTTAATCATTTAATATTAGCATAATAAATGTTGTATAAATCTCAGCAAAATAATAATTATAGCTTAATAAATTTATTATAAAATTACATAAAAAAATTACGGTAATTTGATTCTTAATTTAGTAAAATATTATTTTGATAAAAATTCTAAAATGTAAATAATTATGTTCATTGCGAAAAGTGCTTTCAATTGAAGATAATTTTGAATATATTTATTGAAATATTTTGACATGTAGAGATGATTAAAGTGAGTGTATCACAATATTTTACATTTAGGTAATTTTTTTTTTTTGAAAAAGCTATAAAACTTAAACCATTAAATCCGGTAAGAAAAATATATTTGGGAGAGTCATTGTATTTATTAAAAATAGAACATAAATAAAACTACTAAGAGATAAGTTTTTATAGTATGAGAATGAAAAAAAATAATTATATTGCGAGAAATTGAATACATATAAGATTTTGATAGGTTTAAATAGTGTGATAAAGAGTATGTATTTACACAGTAACACATTGATCGCGAGTACATTTAAATAATCAAAACAAAAGTAATGATTATTAAGTAATATATATAGTATTATAACCGACATGAAAAAGTAGAAAACAAGTTACAATTTTCTTTAATATCTTCAGTTAAATATTTATGCGTCAAATATAAAATATTGATTATTATGACTAACTAAATATTACTTTAAGATAAATATTTTATATGTTATCTTTTAAATACTTTTAAGTTAAACGTCAAAAAAATAATATTTGAGAAAGTTTAACCTATTTTATTCACAGGTAATTTATTAAACATCAGTGTTGAAAAATAATACAATTGATAGTTGTTTAAAAAAAAAAAACAAAAAGTGCAAATTTCTTATAGATATGTTTGACACATAGCAATTAAAACACACAATCAAAAAAATTGAATAAGTTGAGTTTAGACGCTATATGTTTGATATATAATTATCATACTGTTATACATAAAAAGTTATAAATTACATAAAATTATATTCACATCATTTTGAACAAATATTAACTGATTCGGGACAAAATGTATCGTTAAATAATATAATTTGAGAACTCAATGTTGATCGTTGCGTTATTCAAATAAATTTTATTTTAATTAATATGATATTAGATAAGTCACAAATTTATTTATAAAACGTTGATGCATAATTAATTATCTCTTATTAGTTTTAATAATTAAAATTATATGTATTTTATTTTAAAACATTGAAGTTAAACCTACAAAAAATTAATTTGAGAAAAATTAATTTATTTTTATTTATAAGTAAAAATATTAAATATCATATATGAATTATATTATTTTTCTTCAATTATAATAATAAAATATTAAAACAGGCCGCGCGAAGCACGGGATACTACCTAGTAACCTAATATTACTAGCCTTACACACCTATTATTTTGAGAAGAGAAAAAGAGAAAGTGGAAGCCATGCATTGGCTTTGGGACACCTCCCCACCCGACTCCCCTTCCTCTTTTATGAGAAAAATGTTCTTATTTTTCTCTTATGCAAAATTAACATTCTCACCTGATTCTCTCATCTCTCTAAAATTATTTTAGACAAAAATATGTTCATTCTAATATTACATAAATAGATTACTAGTGTAGTAAAATAATAATATTAGAACTTTTTTTAAGGAATACTACTAGTATAATCTAGTTAATTATATTAGTAGTTTTAAGGGTTTGTTTTGGGTGCAACAAGAGGAGAATCTCTACATTTGATATTTGGTTTGGAGGATCATCAATAATGTTTTAGCTCAAGAACAAGTAAGAAAGGTGTCCTTATTTGTGCCTAAAGTTTCGAACCATTTACAATGTGAGGAAACTCGATTTTCTTTCTTGTTTCATTATTTTGTTATGCATGCAACTAGATCTAGCATCACTAAACTAATGAGTTAATTTATGCACTATTAGAAGAGTCAAATAGGGGTTTTTGAAACTTTCACAAACTCCATGGCACAAGCCCTCAACATATCCTCCAAACTCCATAGCATCACTAAACTAATAAGTTTTTGAAACTGTACTCATCTTTAAGGTCGTTCCCATCAAATCCTGCAACTCTTGCCAAAACCGTGATATTAACCTCGCATCTGGATCTGACATTATGTCCTTTGGCAGACCGTGTAACCGAACCACATGCTTCTTATAACCCAAAGCTAGTTGTATCTTGGTCCAAGTATCCTTCATCGGAATGAAGTGAGCTGACTTTGTTAAACGATCAACAATCACCCAAATCATATTGTTACCTTACCGAGTCCTTGGTAACCCCACGATGAAGTTCATGGAGATCGACTCCCACTTCCACTCTAGCACCTCAAGTGATTGAATCTTATCTTATCGTCTGCGTTTCTCACCCTTTACTCTTTGGCAAGTTAGACACTTGTCCACAATCTCGGCCACATCCCTCTTCATATTAGGCCACCAAAACGTTTTCTTTAAGTCCTTATAAAGGTTATCACATGTGGACATGGGCCACAGGCCAGTCTATGGATTTGGGCCACCTACTGATCTGCGGTCACGGGCCACCTGCACGCCAAGCCAATCTGTGGATATGAAGCGGTCTAGAAAGCCACGCTCGGTGGCGTTGAAATGCTTTCGACTGGATCGCTTTAGATCGGTCGGTTTTGTCTCGTTAAAGGTCTCGAAACGATGGAGAGATGTTCGGAGTCGTCACCAAGCATTTGTGGGATGCTTGGAACCCGTTCAAATCCACTTTATACCTAGGTCAATCAAGGCAAAAAGCAGTGCTTGACATAGGTACTAAAGATAAGGACTCGTCCCCCTCTTAGCATTCTACGCCTAAAATGACTCTCGTGCGCCCTGGATAAGGCCATCCACTATCCAAAGGTTCTGACTAAGGAGTGAGGGTACGTATTGGGAAGCCCTTTAATCGGACACCCAATTCCGCCCGCGTTAACGGCCTCTACTGATCGATCGTGGTTGGTTAAGTGCAAGAGTTGATAAAACAATGTAAATGCATGAATGCACATCCAAAAGTCTTAACCTAACATGTGAAAATTTCCTAAGTCGGTTTGTTAATCTAAATATCAAGCATAAGATGTCACGTTGGATTTAGATTGATTTGCATGTGAAAACGGAAATTAAACATCCATTTACCAAATTCAGATTATGATGCTTAACGCGATCCATTTATTTGAAAAAGGGTGTCAAATGACAAAGTGTAAAAACGCAAACTTATCAATCTGATCCGTCATGTATTCGGGTTAACCGTAATCGGGATCGTCCTAGACAAGTACCAAAACGAAACAGAATAGTCCAAGGTAGCCCCATTGGGGCGCGAGCCTATTGGCTAGGGAAGGGGCTCTGCCCTGGTTTTAAAATATGAACACAGAAGGCCTTGGGGCGCGAGCCATGAGCCGAACCAAGAGGCGTCTCCTGGTTGTAAAAAAGGTTGTTTAAAACCGTTTTAAAAGGTTGTTAAAAAGGTTATTTAAAACCGTTTTGTGATTAAATGATTTGCATGACTCGGAATAATTACTATTATCTTAGTAATATTCATTGTCGGATTTGCAAGCTTGAGAAGCATAGTTCACAAATAAAAATGTAAAATGTTTGATATGAACTAATATGTTAAGTTCATTTCTTTGTAATTAGTCAAGTTTGTCATCTTACTCGGATTAAACCGACATAGTATAAGGAACCAAGAATGATTATGAATTATGACTAATATATTTAAAAATGTAAACAAATGAGAAAAATGGTAAATAAAATAAAAGGGGGTCAAAATACCTTTTAATTTGTAATTAACCAATAATATCATTGAGTCACGGAATAAACCGTCATGGTATAAAGAACCAGGGATGATTTTTGTAATGGTCAAAATAGGTTTATCATAAAAATGAATTAAAATGGTAAATAAAAGAAAAGAATTTTCTTTAAAATGCAATTAACCAATTAATATTACCGAGTCACGGATTAAACCGTCATGGTATATGGAACCAAGGGTGATTATAATTTATGGCTAAAGATCTTATCATAAAAATGATTTGAAACATTCGAAATGGTAAAAACCGTAAAAGGAAAGAAGTAAAAATAAAAGAAAGAGTTGAAGAAAAAAAGAACTCAAACACGTTTGAGTCTGACCTGGACACCCCATTGAGGCGCGAGCCTCTTTGCATAGCAAGGGGCTTCTGTCTCAGGCCAAAACTCGGTTTTGGCTCGTCTAACCTATATTTGAATCGTGTCATGCATTGTTCATGCTCATAAACTCGTAAAAACAGTAGAGACATGAAATAAATGAGTTGTTTACACCCTCAAACTGTTAGAAATCTAGATCTCTATACTCGACATATTCATATATGTTATAATTTTAATTTAATCATAAAATTAAAAGGTTATCTTATGCATGCAAACTACAAAATAAATAAGGAAGAAATCATCATCTCACATTGATATTTCGGTTTATATGGGCACAAGAGAGTTCTCCTACTCTCTTGTTCTTGAGCTTTCCTTAGTGGATGAACAAGGATTCAAGAAGAGAATCCCTCCCAAAAGTATTATACCCAAAATAACAACTAAATAAAATTAATATTATTATTACTAGAATAATACTAATTTTGTATTAAAACTGACCCAAAAATATTATTGGACTCTCTATTATTTCGGTTTAGAGAGAAGGAAGAGAAGGAAGAATTTTATCTTTCTAAAACTCTAATTTTAGATGAATAATGAATTAATAATCTAAAAATGTTTTAAGTAGTGAATATTAGGTAAAATGAGGAGAAAAACCCATGGTTTTCTCCTCTAAAAAACCGGGTGGAATGGGGAAGGGAAGAGGGCCAATGCATGAACAAAGTGTTCTTCACAATGACCACTAGGTTTGCATGGCTAGTTTTTAGGTAAATCATTATGCTTACCACTAACATAATTAACCTAATATTTTCCTAATCCTCCCATTATTTCGGTTTACATGGATAAAATGGACTCCATTTTATCTTTGTCAAATTGTCAATTTGTCATATGTCACATGTCATATGTCACATAAAATTGTTATGTATTTTTAACATATTAAAAATCAACGCATTAATAAAAATACGTCATATACAAAAATCGACTTAGTAATTCATAATTACTTGTACCAAAATATTTTACCAAATATAAATCACAACATCTTGTATTTACAATAAATTATTCATTCAAATGCAATTGTTTCTTTAAATAATAATTTCATCCAAGTAATAAAACAATTCGATTACATAGACCGTATCTTATTTAATCAAATTACAATGAGACACGTAAATATTACTTCCAAAATCGTCCGTCAATTTTAAGTAATTTAATTGACCCGTATCGTCATATGATCAATTAAGAGTGTTACCCTTTAGGTATGACCTAAGGGGATCAACTGGTCACCACCGTCTCACGATAGTAATGTCAAACTCTAGTCAGCCAATCATTACCGATATGTGTGGACCAGTTGACAGTAAAATATTACTTCCCAATTGTATTCTTTAAAATGAGACTTAAACATGTGATCATTATGATCAACAGTTGTGATCGCATTATTGTCGGAGGACACATATTCCAACAATCTCCCACTTGTCCTCGACAAGTGTGCGTCACCAATTCTCTTGTCCTATTACTATCTCCTACTCAATGCAAGGTGTCTTTCAGGTCGTACTTGCAAATGATCATATCGAGAGTGGTTTCCTCGATCTGGAGAACAACTGATTAACCGGACTTATCCACCATGGATACATTCCGAGCGTGGCCACGCATTTCCAGTTCATTACTCCTCGAGTGGCCCTGAGATATTATTATAACCCTGATTAGGGGTGGAGAATTCCTATCGCACTCATTCCCTTCGACTAGCCACAACCATCATAACCCAAAATATGCCCATTTGACACCATTTACGAAGGTCGTAGTAACACAAATCAAAGTTAATCTGAAACTGTGCCATCTTAGGCGAATAGTCTTTAGTCAAAAGAATCGACTCATTCGAATACTATAGTAGCTCTCGCCATGACCAGGCTATATAAATTTTCCAGAACTCTATAAGCGGTCATAAGGCCCGACAAAATGTTCCTAACAGTCTGCCTATGTTATCGACTAGTCTTTCTCATATGACTCTATGGCACTTGAACTTGCCATCAATCGCATCACACTCTAGTCACTTCGAGACGTCACCTCATGTAAGTAACTATGGGCAAATACAATGCTAATCCGTGTTCACTTTAACGGGGTTCAATTGTCTCTACAACCCGTTTGGATGTAACAAAGTATAAGGTGAGTTAATAATAACTCAAACGACAAATGTCGACATCACATTCCGGTAGTCAATACCATATTACAACCTTGTGATGCATATCGTAAGTGTGTAAACACTTGTTTGATTGCAATAGAAGTTTAACATACCACGTGTCCATGAGTTCAAACTTCTTATAATCGCATTTTCCTTTACGTTCATGTTATCTTCTCATAGCATGAACCTTACCAAGTACACATCTAGGTTCCCAACCTCGGTTTTGGTTCTTTATCTTGAGAGAACTTCCTTGTCGATTATCACATAACAAATGAATTTGTGGTGAATGATATAACTTGTACTGATCAAGTACTCTACCCACACACAATGCACTAGGTATATGTTTTGTAGAATCTTGCAACAATTGTCAAGATGATTAGCCTAGCACTTCTCACAAGTCCTAGCATTATAGGAAAAACTAGTTTTGAGTAACTTCTTATTCAACTAAGTATCTTTCCAAACTTCCTATTTCTCCTTTTAGCTTAAGAGCTTAGGATTTTCATAAATCCTTACATGTATTCGAACTGCAATATGTGCAACCTCTTGACACACAACAGAGTCTTATTGTCAAACACTGAAATCGCTCATCAAATTCTCCTCGAGAATTCATGACGTTTCATGTATGGCTTGCCAACGATCCATCATGCTCTTATGCATATGATATATTTTTGACATGTGCATGATTAACATTAGTAACCTTTAATCATGTCATCAACTATTCTTAGGTTCAAGGAACGACCATGACTGCTAATGGCCTTTCCATTTTCATTTACATGAATAACCTACGTTACTTGTTGTTTCGATGTGTATGTCTCTATACTTATCCAACATCTCATGATGTGATTGGATTCATCATAGTCCATTTTCATCCAGAATTGAAAACTCAAATACTCCGTTGTGAAGGAAGGTATTAGCTCGTCATTCTTCAATGAGTGATGAGTTATAAATTTTACAAGATGATTGCTCCCACTAAATTCCATGTCTACACATGATAACTTCCAACTCCCACTTAATTCCACATAATTCACAATTGACTCCTCAATTGAGACATTTCAAGAATTGAAATATATATTGCTTTGTTTAAGTTATTTGAGATAAAACCATATATGTTCCCATCATATCCTTTCAAAATACTTATTTTGAAGTGGTCTCATCTTAACCTTATGGAAAGAGATTTTAATCTCTAACTCATTCATATCATAATGATGCGTAGCAATGTCATTGTTTAAATATAAATAATATCTAATACATGTCCTTCAAAATACCCTTTTCGGAAGGAGGTTTAACCATTTTATTTTCATAATGAGGTTAAGTAATGACATTTGCGTGGTTAATACTTAACTTAGCTATTAAGGATATCGGTATATCAATCCTTGCAACCTCTAGTCATAAATCTCATTTATTTTCTAGGATGTAACTTTGATTCATTTAGGCTCTTAAGTAAATATCAATGTTGAAACTATTGGTCAAAATTTATCATAAACTAGTCAAAGCTCTTGTTAAGACTTTACATTAGTCATTTTCTTCCAAAACTTTCTTTTGGTCTCCTCGTGTAGTTATCTTGAGAAAACATTCTCTTGATTACTTCACTTGGCCTCTTTTGTCATGTAGATCTATTCGAGACCATAGATCTCATCTATTGGGCATGCTATATAAATAGATATAACTTTATTCAAATCATTCTCCCTTGCGTAGATCTCATTTACACAAGTACATAGATTTATCTTGGTGTTGTGTCCTCATTTTTCTCCCACTCTATCTTTAGAATAAATACACTAGAGATTCAAAGATAGTATATGAGACACAAATAATGATTTTTGAAGTATAAGGAGGACTATCTCATAGGTTGACTAATTGTTTTAGATTTTGTAAGTGTACTTGGTGATTAACTTTCCTTTAAGAGAGTTCATTAACTCAATATCACTTTGTAAATGATCATACACAAGTCTTTAGCTTGTGGTTATATAATTAATCCCATCATTATAGTTGTTAATTAGATCACTTTAAGTGAATAATCATATGTTTCTATGAGCAAGCATGTATAGACGAATTTTAGAACAAGGATAAAAATGATAAAACGGGTGACTTGGGTTGCAAACCAAGCCACCATTATCCAAAATACAACCAATTATCCAAAATAAATTTCCATGTCAAACACGGAAATCAAAAGGTTCTAAAATCCAAAACATAATTAAAATAAGACAATAAAAAGCAAAGCTTCATGGAAGCTATTCCTAGCTTCTCGATGGTTTCTCATGCTTGCTTTTCTTTTCCCTTGTCCTTGCTTGGTGGAGGCCCTATTTACAATAAAAAGGGGATACATTATCACAAATTTGTATCACAATGCCATAGTTGAGTTATAAACATAAAAGAAAGGATAGTCATTTACCTACTAGAGTGATCTTTCCAGCCTTAATATAACCAAGGTATTTGGAACAATTTCTTTTCCAATGTCCAATACCATTACAATAATGGCATTTATCAAGAGGACCCTTCTTGATCTTGGAGGTGCTAGCTTCATAAGTCTTAGCTTTTGTGAAAGTGGGAGCTTGCTTCTTACCCTTGTTCCCATTCTTTTTGAATTTCCCCTTGCTTTTGGTGCTTATGTTAAGCACATCTTTTCCTGGGTTCACATTTAACCCCATGTCCCTTTCGGCTTGCACAAGTAACTTGTGCAACTCTTCAAGAGACACGTCCTTGTCATGCATGTTAAAATTCACCCGGAATTGAACATATGCCTTGACTTTGGATAAGGAGTGTAGAATCCTATCTACAATGAGTTCTTTGGGGATTTCAACCTTTTGAATTTTCAAGGTCTAGACTAGCTTCATTAATTTGAGCACATGAGGGCTAACCTTTTGGCCCTCTTTGAAGTCGAGATCAAAGAATGCCGCGGCCGCCTCATATTGGACGATCCGCGGAGTTTGTGAAAACATTGTCACAAGCTTGGAGTAAATCTCATTAGCGGTGCCCATCTTAAAGGCTCTCCTTTGGAGATCCGCCTCCATCGCAAAGATCAACACATTTTTCATTGCGGCGGACTCCTTATGGTAAGCCTCATATGCTTCCCTTGTGGCGGCAGTCGACCTAGTATTAGGTTCGGGTGGAGAGGCCTCGATAAGGTAACGAAGCTTGTCGTCACCTTGGGCGGCTAGTTTGAGTTGGGCATCCCAATCGGAGAAATTTGACCCATTATTTTCAAGTTTACATCGATCCATAAAGGATCGGAACCATGAAGTATTAGTGAGAGGCGTGGCGTTGGTGTTTGGATTTGCCATTTGTTATGAGAAATAAGGGCGGTGTACAAAACAAAATAGAAGGAATAAAACATATGTCGTTAATAATAATACTCGTAAAAATAAGTTTAAACAAGTTTTATTGCATTTATCTAGTGACCTCTACCCACAACTTAGATAAATGATTCCAAGACCCAAATTCATATCGACTTAGGCACGGTAGGGCCGATTCATCCCTTATCAATATAACTCGGTGACGCTTAATCGATTATACTTTTAGAACTCTTGGTCGATAAAATTACTCTAATGTTTATCTATAGCCCGGAACACATGCGACTACGGTCAGGAATACTTCCGTTGAGCTCAATCCAAATTTCGAATAAATGTGTCCATGATCCAAATCCACATCAACTTGGGCACGGTAGGGCCGATTCATCCCTTATCAACATGAATTCGGTGGATAGACATTTATCACCCACTTCCCCTACGTAACAAGTTTTGTACCCCGGTAGGGCCGAGTGCACTCCCTCGCGAAATAGGTTTTCATGGTTTCTACTATTTGGTAAGGCTATGTCTCAATTGATTGTTTTAGCGAGAGGTCATGTCAATTTATTATCTATCACATTTTAAGTGAACTAAAGCGGTGAACTACGATAATTCTAATTGACACGGTCGATAAACTCGATTAAAAGATGATGCATGTTTTAGTTATGGCGATTTAGCGATGCATGCGACATATAAATAAAATGCAAAGCATAAAAAAAATCCTAGTATGGCCTTCCTAAAAATAGAAAATCTAATTAACTATTACAAATTCGGAAACCAACTCCATTGGTCCCTTGAACTTCGTTTATGGCACGCATCTCGAGGGAACACCGTCTTTATGTATCGCCTTCTTGAATGACACGGTCTTGAAGGAAATCCGGAATAAATAAATTACATAACAAATTAAATAATTTCACATTATACATTTGTAATTAAAATAAAATAAATCTATTAAATTACAAAACGGTGATACGAGATCAGAATAAATTACAACCGAATCGATATTCCCATACATTTCGGGTAATATCAATTAAAAAACTAAGGCCATACTAAGTAAAATTACATAATTCAAAAATTACATAAAATAAAATTATGACAATCATAAATAAAATGCAGCATTATAATATGTATGAACATGCCCAATTTTATGCTAAATCGCCTTTAAGTAGCCAATATCGTATATTTAACGGTTTTTACGGATTTGCGTGATTCAACCTTTTAAAATCACAATAAAATACATAAATTCATATTTATGCATAAGTTAATTACCCTAACCTCTTAGGACTCAAAATTAGTCTCCACTAACTATTTTACCATAATTAACTCATATTTCTAAAATTGTTCATTAATGGACCTAAAATTATAATAAAAATGCTATAAACTTCAAATAAATCACAAAAATCCAAATAAATTCAAAATTTGAAATTTAAACTTATGAACATTCTGGAAAAATACCATGACACTCATAATGTTCAAAAACTTAGGTTAAAATTTCGTAAAATTATCGGAAAAACTATGTTGCGGTTTATTGGATTTATCAATAAAAATCATAAAAACATGAGAAAAATTATATTCATCAAATTTTCAATTTTAGATCTGAAAAATATAATAAAATACAATATGTGACGTTTTTCCTTAGTCATAGAGTATGTTTTAGCAATTATTCACTAATTAAGTCACTATTTATGCTATTTTTCATCAAAAATTCATAAATCATGCATGAAAACTTCAATATAGCCTATTATTTTACACACATCTTGTAAAATTTCATGTAACAACATACTAAATTTCAATGACCATATTCGAAATTTATCTCATATTAACCTATTTTTCTTCTAAATCCGATTTTAAAAATGAAAAATCCATATTTCGAGCATAAAAACTCCAAAATTTATGAAAATTTACAGATCATCTCAAAATAATGTATGTGATAACATATCCAAAAATAACTTGAAAATTCGAAGTTTAGCTAATTTTAGTCCGAAAATGACATTTTAATCATAAAATCACATTTTTAATGCCATTATTTTATAAGATGAACAATAAAAATCCATAAATTAACCAAAATATCCTAAAAACATTTTAGGACCAGAAAATTTAACATGCATAATTTATTTCGTGATATATCATAATAACACAAATTTACAAGTTTTATTTGTTAATCGTATAACTCGGAAAAACTATAACCGATTTGCATGCAAACAACCAAGGCTCTTGATACCGCTTGTTTGAAATCTAGATCTCTATACTCAACACATTCATATATGTTATAATTTTAATTTAGTCATAAAATTAAAAGGTGATCTTATGCATGCAAACTACAAAATAAATAAAGAAGAAATCATCATCTCACATTGATATTTTGGTTTATATGGGCACAAGAGAGTTCTCCTACTCTCTTGTTCTTGAGCTTTCCTTAGTGGATGAACAAGGATTCAAGAAGAGAATCCCTCCCAAAAGTATTGTACCCAAGATAACAACTTAATAAAATTAATATTATTATTACTAGAATAATACTAATTTTGTATTAAAATTGACCCAAAAATATTATTGGATTCTCTATTATTTCGGTTTAGAGAGAAGGAAGAGAAGGAAGAATTTTATCTTTCTAAAACTCTAATTTTAGATGAATAATGAATGAATAATCTAAAAATATTTTAGGTAGTGAATATTAGGTAAAATGAGGAGAAAAACCCATGGTTTTCTCCTCTGAAAAACCAGGTGGAATGGGGAAGGGAAGAGGGCCAATGCATGAACAAAATGTTCTTCACAATGACCACTAGGTTTGCATGGCTAGTTTTTAGGTAAATCATTATGCTTACCACTAACATAATTAACCTAATATTTTCCTAATCCTCCCATTATTTCGGTTTACATGGATAAAATGGACTCCATTTTATCTTTGTCAAATTGTCAATTTGTCATATGTCACATGTCATATGTCACATAAAATTGTTATGTATTTTTAACATATTAAAAATCAACGCATTAATAAAAATACGTCATATACAAAAACCGACTCAGTAATTCATAATTACTTGTACCAAAATATTTTACCAAATATAAATCACAACATCTTGTATTTACAATAAATTATTCATTCAAATGCAATTGTTTCTTTAAACAATAATTTCATCCAAGTAATAAAACAATTCGATTACTTAGACCGTATCTTATTTAATCAAATTACAATGAGACACGTAAATATTACTTCCAAAATCGTCTGTCAGTTTTAAGTAATTTAATTGACCCGTATCGTCATACGATCAATTAAATGATCAATTAAGAGTGTTACCCTTTCGGTATGACCTAAGGGGATCAACTGGTCACCACCGTCTCACGACAGTAATGTCAAACTCTAGTCAGCCAAACATTACCGATATGTGTGGACCAAAATTGTGAAAAAATATTACTTCCCAATTGTATTCTTTAAAATGAGACTTAAACATGTGATCATTATGATCAACAGTTGTGATCGCATTATTGTCGGAGGACACATATTCCAACACAAACTTACGTCTATTAATGTTTGCAGAGTAGACGACTTTAGAGACGGTGTTCTCGTTATGACTAATCGCGATAAAAGAAGTTTAAAAGAGTGCCTTAAAAAAGGATTTTGTTTTGAAAATATGTTAATTAAAACATGTTGGTTGATGAATTGAGTTGGTCAAATGGGTCGGTCGAATGGATGACGACGGTACCAAGCAAAATGTGTAAGGCTTTTACGATCGGTAGGTCGTAAACACGTGTCGATTTTGTGACTTAGGAAGTCGAGTCTAGAAGTTTAAGGGAGAGGTAAGGGGGGACACTCGCGTGAGTTTTTTGGTGTGTGAAGGGTGGTATTTATAGAGAAATGTGGGATGGTAGGTCGGTTGAGTTTGCTTAGAGGCTAAGCAGACACCCAAAAGAGGCGTGAGCTACCTTGTGATACAAGTGGGTGTATTGTCCCTTTCAGTTTGGATGTGGCCTTTGCTCTATCTATTATTTGGTTGGTTTGATTTGTGGTTTATACCTTGATGTCGTGTAACAATATGGGCACCTAATAAGGTGATTTTGGGTGTTACTTGAGGTAGGTGTTTTGTGTGCTTGACTCGGGTTTGACCTGTGTGAGTCGAGATTTGAATTTGGAGTCGGTTTTCGGCCCGGTGTCGGTTTTGACTCTAATTGTTGGGGTTGGTGTCCTTAACAGTTAGTGCAAGGACTTATAAACCTCTAAAAGGATCAAAGGGTATACTTTTGGTATTATTATCAGTTGATCCACATTTATCAATAACGGTTGGCTTGCTAGATAAGTTTGACGTTATTGTCATACAGATGGCGGTGATCAACTGGTCCCTAAAAGTCACACCTATAGGATACGTTTGAGAGACGTGACAGTATGAAAATACAGTCATGTAGATGCCAATTTTGACTAACCATTAGTTCGAGTTATTTGACTAATATTTAGTCAAAATGTGATGTTGAGATATGTTATTTAATACGGATTAAATAATAATGGCTAAGGCGAATTAAGCAGTTAATTCGTAAATTAAATATAAACGATTATATTTAATTAATGTATATTGAATAAATTATACAATATCGTCTTTGTCGGACATGTATCAATACTTCAACTAACCCGTGTTATTAGTTGATGTTTTAATAGCCGATAACCGATGACGATTTATAATAAAAACCGCGTCATATACATTTTAGCGAGTGGGGTCGGTTCAATCGGATCACGAGTTAAATGAGGAGAAAGTGGAAAGCCCACTCCCTCCTCTCATGACCATGGATCGAGGCAACAAAAGGAGAGGCTCCCTCTCCTTTTGACCTAGCGATTTTCATTTACAGAAAAACTAGGGTTTTGGAGATTAAGTTTTCTCTGAAACCGAGATCTCACATCTCGAGAAAAACTCACATCAAGTTCTCCCAATATTGCAAGGCAATCGGAGAACACGTTCTAGCACAAGGGCATTTCTCGGACCGTCTTGGGTGCAACAATTAGGAGGGAATCTCTGTTGATTTCTGTTCTTTACGCCGCACTACAAAGGACCCGAGGTTGATTCTTTATCTTTATCGTTTCATTATTGTATTTCGTTTATGACCATATTTCACATGTTAAATTTACGTTATAGTCCTAAATTTAAAGGGTCTTATACGGATATTACCCCACAAGTGGTATCAGAGCGAGGCCACGTAAATTTTCATTGTGATTTTTCATGAAACGATTTTGAAACGGTAGTTTTTGTCTCGAAATCCGTGCCTTGTATACACGGATGTTGCGTTTTTGTTGAAACCGTGACATGTTTTACACGGTTGATTCACTTTTTCCGTTTTGTTTTTATGCATATTGTTGTTTTATACGGAGATTATAAAAATATGTCATGTTTTGTCAATTGTTAAATTGATTTGATGCGGTTTTGATCAAAATTGAGGATGTTTTGTTTCGTCAAAACTGTTTTCACGAGGGTTTTGTTTTTCCAGAAATTTTTGCACTCGATCGAGCATGTTCTTACTCGATCGAGAGGTTTTCTGTCATGTTTTTACTCGATCGAGTCCTAGCTGTACTCGATCGACCACTTTCAAAACCCCTCTGCTCGATCGAGTTGTCCTCGTACTCGATCGAAAGCAGATTTTGATAAAAGCTCTCGATCGACCTCGATCTTTATCGATCGAGTACTTTCTCGATTGGCATACCCCTCGATCGACTCGCGATTCGATCGATCGAGCCTCGTAGTTCCTCGATCGAACACTTTTGTCCACCGGATCGCGGATTTTTGTCTTAAGCGACTTTGAAAATTTATTCATTTTGTTTTAAATTTTCTTTTGGCCTTAATATGTACTTTATACGGATATTGTACACTCGCTATGATTGTGAAACGGTTCACACACGTACCATTAAGTTATTTTAAAGCGTATTTAAAGTAACGGACTGTATTAGATTAAAATTAAATTGATAGAAGCGGTTTTATCACATGAATTTTAATCATTAAAAGGTGGTTTGGATATATTTAACATAATTACAGAATTATGTCACGAATGAATTTGTTTTAGTTGATGCATTTTTATTTATCGTTTTGTTGAATGCCTTGAATGCTTTTAATTACGTATTTATTTATTTTGCAAACAGTTGTAACTTAGTGTGGCCTTAGTAGAACGTGTTACCGTAATGATGGAACACGGTCTTGGTTGTATTTTGAGATCTCGTATCTCCGTTTTGGATTTTTCACTTGTAATTACAGTTTTAATTAGAATGTAAATAGGCTTATATTTGTAATTTTAAATTGTAATTTTTGAGAAGACCAAAGATGAAGATCGGATGCTCACTCCCGCTACATGGATCAAGATGGAACATCAAGACAAGCTTGTCGGGTCCAACGGTGGATTCCAAAGTTGTTTTATGTTTTATTTTACTAGGATAGGCCACACTAGGAATTTTATTTACGTATTGCATTCATTTTTTTTATCGTAACGATAGTATGCATCATTTTCCGCCTAAAAACCAAACCACCTAATTATTGCATGAAAACTGACACATATAGAGGTCACGAGTTAGTTTTCTTTGACATTCTCATGTCACACGTTTTATTTAAGCCATCACCCAAATTAATTCATTCACGCAGACGCTAGTTATTCGTTCACTTAATATGAATTATAATTTAGTTGATGGGATCTTCCTCGTATAAACAAAAATTGAGAATAGTCTTTATAGGTCAAACTCCAATGAGTCCCTTCTTCGTCGGTAGGCATAATATGACCCCTTCTACGTCGGGTAAGTTGGAACCGATTGACCTATTTTATCTCAACACTATGGTCACTCGTACGATCCTGTGACTATGGTGGACTATAGATAGGATTTACGGAAATCTATCGACCAAGAGTTCTTCCGGAAGAATTAGCTAAACAGTTGGCTTATCAATTTACAGAAATTGAGTCTTGGGATCACTTGTATCATTCTTGAGGGAGATCAATTATGCAAGTGCATTGAGTCTACACGTTAAAATGAATTTTTAAATAGACTTAAATCACCTCGATGAGTTGCTTATTTCGTTTTTGTTTTTCTTTCTTTTTCAAAGTGTAGATCACGAACTTTTAACTCGCTAATATCAAATGGTCGGTTCTCTTCGATAACCCAATGCCAAGTGCCACATTGGACCGTGAGTCCTGGCTTCGGATCTTCATGAATCGGATGAATCGGTCTACTCGATCAAGAATGATGGATCAAACTTCGCGGACCGGGAGGCGGCATTACGGAATGCTCGCCGCTGGCGACGGAAGCTCAAATATCTATTGGAGCCCATCCCGCAAAACCCAGGTCCCACGGCTAGAGCTCTTGAAATCACCAAGTTTAATGATTTATGTATGGAAGCGGGTGCGATTAAAAACGTACTCATTTTTGCAATGGAACCCAATTTGCATAAACGCTTCATAGCCCATGGTGCGAACAAGATTTTCACCACGCTCACCAAGGAATTCTCGAAAGCACCGAGAATCGTGACCTATGAGCATACCACTCGCTTCTTTGATGCGAGACTCGAAAGGGCCAACCAGTTAGCCCACACATTCTCGGATGATTGAGAATGTCGAAAAGTCGAGACCTTTGATTGTAAGATCAGCGAGAACATTGTGATCGACCGCATACTTCACTCACTCCACGATGGTTATTCGCAATTTAGAGCGAATTACTATATGAATGATTTGAAGAAAACTCCCCATGAACTGCACTCCTCCTCGTACGGCACCGAGAAGGACATGAAGTTCAATGGGAGCATGAAACAAGATGTTCTCGTTGTGACAAACAAGGGAAAGGGTAAGGGCAAAGCTCAGGCAAACCTAGCAGTAGGTAAGGCGAAGTTCAAGAAGTCGGGTTCAGGTAAGAGTGGACCTGGTGAGTCGAGCACCTCATCAGGCATGACAAAGAGCAAAACCGAAAACATGGAATGCCATCACTGCCACAAGACTGGGCATTGGAGGCGCACATGTCCTGTTTATCATGAGGACATAAAAGCGGTCGCGTTAAACCCGTTGGTATGTCTTCTTCTTCTACTTTTATTCATATGATTGAGATTAACCACGCAAGTTACGGAACTTGGGTACTTGATACTGGTTGTGGTTCTCATCTGTGTAATCATGTGCAGGGCCTCCGAAATCTCGAGCCTCTCGTAAAGGGTGAGGTTGACCTTCGTGTCGGGAATGGAGCAAGAGTGGCTGCCGTCTCGAGGGGAACATATGTGATCCAGCTTCCTAACGGATTTGAGTTATCATTATATGATTGCTATTATGTACCCAGTCTTTCGAAAAACATTATTTCAGTTTCTGCACTTGACAAACTTGGTTTTTCATTTGTAATAGAGAATAATACTTGCATTTTCTCTTTACACAATATGATTTATGGCAAGGCGCCTCCATGAACGGAATTTATGTTTTAGATCAGACACCGAAATATTACACGTAATGAATAAAAAGTTAAAGGTTGGTGACAAAGATCAGACGTATCTATGGCACTGCCGTATGGGACACATTAATGAGAACGTGTAAAACAAAATCATTAAACATGGAGCTATCTCGGCCTTTGATTTTCAATCATTTGGCACGTGTGAATCATGTCTCATCGGTAAGATGACTCGAATTTCCTTCAAAGGTGTTGGAATGCGCGCTGCTGACCTATTAGGACTCATACACATGGATGTATGTGGACCTATGTCAATCACCGCACGAGAAGGCTATAGGTATTTCATCACTTTCACGGACGATTTAAGTAGATATGGCTATGTCTACTTAATGAAGCACAAAAGTGAATCCTTTGAGAAATTCAAGGAATACCAAAATAGGGTACATAACCTATTGGGTAGAAAGATTAAAACACTGCGTTCGGATCGTGGTGGCGAGTATCTTTCTCACGAGTTTGATCAACACCTAAAGGACTGTGGGATTGCCCTACGATTAACTCCACCGAACACCTCAATTGAATGGTGTGTCCGAACGGAGAAATCGAACACTACTTGATATGGTTCGATCCATGATGAGTCACACCGTGTTGCCCGACTCATTGTGGGGTTATGCTCTTCTGTCACCGCTTCTCTAATACTTAACCGAAGTCCGTCTAAAGCTGTTGACAAGACTCCATATGAACTATGGAAGGGAACGGTCCCTAACTTGTCCTTTATACGGGTTTGGGGCTGCGAGGCTTATGTCAAGTGGAGACACGAGGATAAGCTCGGCCCGCGATCGGTCAAGAAGTACTTTATAGGTTACCCTAAAGGAACGCTTGGTCATTACTTTTATTCGCCAACCGAACAACGTGTTTTTGTTGCGGCTAGTGCGACATTCTTAGAGAAGGAATTTCTCGAGAATGCAAAGAGTGATAGAACCTTCGACCTGTCGGAGATTCCAGAGCCAAATACCGAGCAACCATTGGAGGAACAAATTCCTTCAATCCCGGCTGCGGTGAATATTCCTGAGGAACCTAGGAGGTCGAGAAGAGTCTCTATTCCTCCAGACAGATACATTGGTATGGTCGAGGAACATGACATAGATGACGTTCTACTCTTAACGAGTAGTGAACCCGCAACCTATAAAGGTGCCATGACTAGTTCTGACTCAAAGCTATGGCTTGAGGCCATGCAATCCGAGATGGACTCTATGTATGAGAACCACGTGTGGGATCTTGTTGACTTACCTGCTAAGGTTCGTCCCCTTCAATGCAAATGGCTTTACAAGATAAAGCATTCTGTGGAAGGTCAACAAGATATCTACAAAGCACGACTAGTTGCTAAAGGTTTCACCCAAGTGCCAGGTTTGCACTACGATGAAATTTTTGCACCCGTAGTCATGCTGCGTTCCATTCGGATCATCTTAGCGATCGCCGCTTTTCATGACTATGAAATTTGGCAAATGGATGTGAAAACCGCCTTCTTAAACGGCTTTTTGGAGGAAGAGTTGTACATGGTACAACCCGAAGGTTTCATCGATCCTAAACATCCTAAGAAAGTGTGCAAGCTTAAGCGTTCCATTTATGGACTTAAGCAAGCATCAAGGAGTTGGAATCATCGCTTCGACCAAGTGATAAAAGAAAATGGATTTACTCGATCGGTCGAGGAACCATGTCTATATATCAAGTCGAGTGGGAGCAAGATTGTCTTCCTAATATTGTATGTTGACGACATACTCCTGATTGGGAATGACATACCTCTCTTAACTTCGGTGAAAGTATGGTTGAAAAACCATTTCCAGATGAAAGATCCGGGAGAGGCGCAAAGAATTCTAGGCATCCGTATCTATCGAGATAGATCACGACGGATGTTATCTCTCGCCGAGTCTTACATAGACAAAGTCCTAGAGAGATTCAAAGATGACTAACTCCAAGAAGGGGTTTCTTCCTATGGCTCCAGGGGTGCATTTGAGCAAATCTCGGCACCGAGACACCGGAAGAGAAAGAGCGCATGACACGGATTCCTTATGCTTCGGCTATAGGATCAATCATGTATGCCATGATATGCACACGTCCGGGCGTGGCATATGCATTGAGTATGACAAGTCGATTCCAACAAAGACCCAGGTGAATCACATTGGTTAGCTATCAAGAACATTCTTAAGTACCTCCGGAGGACTAAAGATTGGGCATTGACTTATGGAGGCGATCAAAAGCTATGCGCAACCCTTCTGCAGATGCTAGCTTCCAAACGGATCGTGATGACTCGAAATCTCGACTGATTCGTTTTTACTCTTAATGGCGCTGATCAGTGGAAGAGTTCAAACAAACTGTTACAGCAGATTCTACGACCGAGTCCGAGTACTATGCCGCGTCTGAAGCTACAAAGGAAGCGATATGGATGCGTCAATTCTTACATGGACTATCTCAGAGTGCCTAGTTCGAATGACCCGATCACCATCTATTACGACAATAGTGGTGCCATCTTCCAAGCTAAGGAGCCAAAGTCTAGCAACAAGTCTAGACATGTACAACGGAAAGCTCATCTAATCCGGGATTACGTGGAGCAAAAGGAAGTAGTGATAGAAAAGATTGCTACAGATGATAACATAGCAGATCCTCTCACTAAAGCATTACGACAAGATAAGCATGAAGGGCACGTTAATTCCATGGGAATTAAACGTGTTCCTAAGTTGTAGTACTCTTTTATGGATTAGATTCATTCCCTTTTGTACTCTATACGACATCATCGTTTTGATATTTATATATTTTGTTTTTCATGTGGAATTGTACGACAATTTTTGAACACCACAAAGTGAACTCAACGAACATTATATTTTTTTCACCCCTTAATTGCCCACATGAGCTGATAACTCTGGCAATTATTTTATGACGTTGGTTGATGGTGGGTTCAACGAGCCATAAGTCAACCGGTTGACTGACCAATCACAGAGGCGATTTATACGGATATTTCGTAGGGCACAATTGTGACATCGACGTGGAGTCCTAAATGTTTTATAACATTCGGTGCCCGGTCGTGGATAGGACTTCCATGGTGATCCTAAGAGTCGATTCTTTTGACTATCGACCGTCTCTTGAGACTAAGGCAGATTTTGGGTGACTTTGGTTTCTTTCTCACGGTCATCCTTAACAGGGGCCAAGTAGATTTTTTCCGGTCATTTCATGCTTTGTGCTTAGATCGGAAGGAGTTCGAGTTGAAGGAAATATTCAGCCTTTATCGGTACTCGATATTTCTCGGGGCCACTCGAGGAGTCAGAATCGAAATGCATGGCCATGCTCGGATACGGATTCGTTTTATCGGTTAAGTTACTCTCTAGTCGGGAAACCACTCTAGATACAGATCGATTGTAAAATACGACCTTTGCGGATCCGGATCTGCAAATTGTTTTACATTGAGTGGGAGAAATTTTAAATGAATATGAGAATCGGTTATCGCACATACACTTGTACGGACAAGTGAGAGTTTGTTGGAGCTTGTGTCCTCCAGTTAGTGCGGATAACGTCATTGCACATACACTTGTACGGACAAGTGGGAGCTTGTTGGGGTTGGTGTCCTTAACAGTTAGTGCAAGGACTTATAAACCTCTAAAAGGATCAAAGGGTATACTTTTGGTATTATTATCAGTTGATCCACATTTATCAATAACGGTTGGCTTGCTAGATAAGTTTGACGTTATTGTCATACAGATGGCGGTGATCAACTGGTCCCTAAAAGTCACACCTATAGGATACGTTTGAGAGACGTGACAAGATATGAAAATACAAACATGTAGATGCCAATTTTGACTAACCATTTAGTTCGAGTTATTTGACTAATATTTAGTCAAAATGTGATGTTGAGATATGTTATTTAATACGGATTAAATAATAATGGCTAAGGCGAATTAAGCAGTTAATTCGTAAATTAAATATAAACGATTATATTTAATTAATGTATATTGAATAAATTATACAATATCGTCTTTGTCGGACATGTATCAATACTTCAACTAACCCGTGTTATTAGTTGATGTTTTAATAGCCGATAACCGATGACGATTTATAATAAAAACCGCGTCATATAAATTTTAGCGAGTGGGGTCGGTTCAATCGGATCACGAGTTAAATGAGGAGAAAGTAGAAAGCCCACTCCCTCCTCTCATGACCCGCGGACCGAGGCAACAAAAGGAGAGGCTCCCTCTCCTTTTGACCTAGCGATTTTCATTTACAGAAAAACTAGGGTTTTGGAGATTAAGTTTTCTCTGAAACCGAGATCTCACATCTCGAGAAAAACTCACATCAAGTTCTCCCAATATTGCAAGGCAATCGGAGAACACGTTCTAGCACAAGGGCATTTCTCGGACGGTCTTGGGTGCAACAATTAGGAGGGAATCTCTGTTGATTTCTGTTCTTTACGCCGCACTACAAAGGACCCGATGTTGATTCTTTATCTTTATCGTTTCATTATTGTATTTCGTTTATGACCATATTTCACATGTTAAATTTACGTTATAGTCCTAAATTTAAAGGGTCTTATACGGATATTACCCCACACTAATTAGGGTCATTTTAATGCAAATGGCAAGATAAAACCATTCATGGCATCATTTTCGACATTCGAGATTTGGTTTGACTTGGGTTAACTCAGGTTGACTCGAGTTGCGGGTTTTTGAGTCGGTTTTGGGTTCGAAGACGGTTTTAACTCTAAATAGTGTTATTTTAATGCAAATGAAGTTAGAATACTTTTGAAATCATTTTTCATATCCGAGTAATGCATTAAACCGTCTCATGTATAGCCAATCCACGCAAGCATATCAAAAACACGTTACAGTCGGATCATCATCGGGTTGTTTATGGAAGGTGCAGATACTGGGTATCTACAGAGCCCCCACTTTGACTGAGCCTTGGACGGGGCGAAAGTCAAAGTATAGCCTCCAGGTCAATCGAAGATTACAACCTGAAGACCATTGCGATGTCGAGGTGACCCAAAAGGGTTTGAGCCAAGGACGTGCCGTCGGGAAGGGCGACGTCGAGGCGACTCGGGGATTCGAGTCAAAGATCTGCCGCCGGGAACATTTTAGAGTCTATCGACTTCCGATTCGGGTCGTTTAAAGTCCATTAGACTACGTATAAAGGCCCGCCAACCATAAGAAGGAGTCATACCTAAGGCATATTCGGGATATATTCTTGAATCTTTTGCGCGCAAAGGCTCGCCTGCCGGTGTTGAAGGCGGTGCGTTTTGAGGCTTGCCAGCCATAGAAAGGATTCATACCTCAGGCATCTTCGGGATATGTTCTTGAATTATTTCTTGTGTGCGTGCAAAGGCTCGCCAGCTATGTTGATGGTACGTTTTGAAGCTCGCCAGCCATGTTGAAGGTGCGTTTTTAGGCTCGCCGGCCATCGATGGTCGAAAGATAGACTCTGGGAAATAGCCTGTGTGACTTCCATTTGAAAATTGGCACTCGCTGGGGAGTTAGAAACTTCTCAGGACTCGCCGGGGATATGAGTTGCTGCTCGTTGGGAGGTAGCGTGTGCTATGTAATCGGCGGGGTTAAAGCTCTTAGACTTGTTGGGTCGCCGTTTGTTGGGAAGAACCCAGTACCCAGTTGGAGTGAGTTTGTCTTCTCAAGATTACCTGCATGGCTAGTGACCACACAAATCCGCAGTCGCATAGACAAGCATGTAACACGCAAGCACATAGGCACATAAGCACATAAGCATGTAAGTAATTAGCATGTAATATCTCGCGTAAGGGGAGATAAGAGTTTCGGATGTTGTGAAGCTTAAAAGCTGTTAAGAGTTGGAATTTGTTTCTCATAGATTCGCGATTTGATAGATTGGAGACACATGACCGTTACGACATTGACGCACATAGACGCATACTGACAGACTGACAAATGGGCCGTCGTGAACGTGATACAAACTCAGTATCGACACGACACAGAGGTGACTCTAACAGATTTTGCACATGTGTGTGTAACTCCTAGCCAAGAAAGGGTGACAACGCGTATCAAATCCATGAGGTAGAAGGTTCGCTCACCTGGGGAACATGAATTGATTATCTTCTCCAAACATCTTTACCCTTGTTTGCTTGTTTGAGATTCCTTCTCGAGTTTTGATGATTTGGAGAGCGGAACCAGGATCTTGTCATAGTCCGAACCGAGCACTAGGCTATGGGCGGCTTTATTTTGGACTGTAGTTGAGACTCTAAAGATGTTTGAGGTTAAAGGATGGGTGGCGTCTTGAAAGAGAAGCCCCCAGAGTGAGAAAGTGAGATTTTGACAAAACAAGGAATGGGCGACGTCTTAAGGAAGAAGCCCCCATTAAAGAGGTATGAGATTAATTTTTGCAGCATGGTGGGCTGCTTTTGAGGATTGATGTCGATGGTTGAGATTGAAAAGGGTATGAGGTTGTGTCCTTGTTGGGGGACTGCCTACATATTCGCGTGCTTGCAAAATCAAACCAGATCGTAGTTCTGAGCTAGTTATTGAGGATTGAAAATTGGAAAGGTTGTGAAAAGCGTATGCGGTTGTGCCCTTATAATAGGACTGCCTACGTATTCGCGTGTGCGCGAAATCTAACCAGATCGTAGTTCTGAGTGTGTGTGTGCAATTGGTTGCAAATTGAAGGTTTGAAAATTGAATGTGTGTGGGGGTGTAGTTGTGCCCTTGTAATAGAACTGCCTACGTATTCGCGTGTTTGCGAAATCAAACCGGATCGTAGTTCGAAATGTGTGTGCCTAAGAGAGTTGTTAGGACTTTAAAGTGATTTTGAGGGGTATGGTTGTGTCCTTGAAGGACTGCCTACGTATTCACGTGATGTGAAATCAAACCAGATCGTAGTTCTGAATGTGTGCCTAAGCGAGTTGTTAGGACCTTAAAGTGTGAGAGTCACGATGGTAAATTCCATTTGGTGACTCGCCTGAATGTGCGCTTAAGCGAGTTGTTAGGACCTTAAAGTGTGAGGGTCACGACGGTAATCTCCGTTTGGTGACTCGCGAAATTGATTTAAGATAATTTCTCCTTGATCAAGAATCGAAGAGGTGTAATTTGTGAAAATGTTCCTTATCATGTGAGCACACTAAAAAGTTGACCCTAAGGGTAGACTAGGTATGTCCCGTTCTCGGTAGCAAAGCATTCGACGACTCCGTATCTGCGTCAGGATGAAAATGGCTTCGACATTATGGAATGTGGAGCTTGGTAATAATAGGTTCGTTTGACAGATAAAAATCTAGAGCTGAGGGTCACGATGGTGAATTCCGTTTGGTGCCTCGAAGGTTGATTGGATAAAAATCCCTCTTGATCATGAATCGAAGAGGCATAATTTGTGAAAAGGTTTCTTGTTACGTGAGCACACTAAAAAGTGGTATCAAAGAATGAAATGTGCATGTGTCGTTCCACGGAGAAATATTTTTTGAGGACTCCGTATCTGGGTCAAGGTGAAAATGGTTTCGACATTATGGAATGTGAAGCTTGGTAATAAGAGGTTTGTTTGACAAAAAAAATCTGGAGTTTTTATTTTGTGGTGTTTAGGCCGATGGGTTACGACTTGTAATGTGGTGCGGAATGGGGTCTCAGACTTGATGTGGCCTGAGCACGAAATGGTTGGTAAATAAATGTGGGATCAGAATCCCATGTCTGGACCTTAAAGGTTAAGGTGTGATATTTTGAGCTTAAGTGGGGGAATCATCAGAATCCTAGATACGTCTCCCTGTAGCAGTCTTTAGAAGGATTTAAGGGTGAAGCAATGTTGATTATGATCTTGAGGGGAATCCCCAGGATCCTAGATAGGTTTCCCTGTAGTAGTCTGTTGAAGGACTTAGGGGTGAAGCTGTGTTGGTTATGACCTTGAGGTGAATCCCCAGGATCCTAGATGGTTCTCCCTGTAACAGTCTGTTGAAGGACTTAGGGGTGAAGCTTTGTTGGTTGAGGTTTTAGTGTTTGGTGTTTTGGACTTGTCGGTCCGGGATTTGGTGTGTTGGATGCTTTTTTTGCATTTTGGCCTTTTTGAGAAAAAAGGTTTCAACCTTGTTTTGTTTTGATTTCGGCTTTGGTCTTGGCCTTGACGTTGGGTGAGTAGCCTTTGGCTTTTGCTTTGAGTGAATTGACTTTGGGTTTTGCTTTGACTTTGACTTTGGCTTTGGCCTTGAGTGAATTGCTTTTGGCTTTAGTTTTTGCTTTGGTCTTGAGCTTTGGCTTTGGGTGAATGGATATTGGCTTGGGCCTTTGATTTTGGCCTTTCGCTTTGGCTTGGGTGAAAGGATATTAGCTTGGGCCTTTGATTTTGGCCTTTCGCTTTGGCTTTTGGTTTATGGCTATTGGCTTGGGTGGCTTTGGCTTTGGTTTTGCTTTTGGAGATTGGCCGAATGACTATTGGCCTTTTGGTTTTGTTTTGGCTTTATTGGTTCTTTGCTGTCCTTCGTTCGAGGAAAGTAAAGGTGCAAACGGGGATGTACCCGTTGGTAAGGCTTTGAAAGTTGGTGATGGGGTGTTTTTGTGGGGGAATGCGCTTGCCTTCCGTCATTGATCGTGAACAAGGAGATGTTCTTGTTTGTTATCTGGGTTCGTCGTAGAATCCCTTTTATAAGAGCTCGTTCTAGATTGGGTGCTAATAAAACGTTTCTATTGCCAGACATGGAATAGGTAAAAAGAATGGACACGGAGTTTCAGGTCCTTTGCTTGCTCGGTACGGAACGTTATTCGAGTGTACTAACATTGAATTGGAACATATTGTTTGTTTTAAATCAATTCTCAAATCAGTTCTCGTTGTCAACGGGAAATGGTAAAGGGGAGAATATATGATAGTTGGAAATTGTGCTTTTATTTAGATAAATAAGAGGTTAGCACAGACTCGATGAATACATGTGAGTCATGGGGACAGCCCCGAGTTGTCACTTAGGAATAAAAGCACAGACACTAGGATAGATATGAGAAAGCCTAAGACTCGGACTCGGACTCGATTGTAAACACGAACTCCTAATCATCATGTTCCTCCTCGAAGGTCTCTTTCGCAGCATCCAGCGGCTTGAATGTGTGGTTTTGAGCATTGACCCACTTGAGCACTTCACTCTCGTTGCTGGGAATGATATGAGGACAATAGTCGATGAGGCTCTCATCTCCTTGCAGAATGAAATGTTCATTAGGGTTGTCTTCATCACTTGGTTGGCATAGGGATGAAGCCATCAGTTCATGGTTGTCAATCATATCTTGAATAACATGTTTCAGTTTGAAGCATGTTTCAGTGTCATGGCCTTTTCCTTGATGATATTGGCAATAGGCATTGCCGTCCCAAAAACGGGGTTTCCTGCATTCAGACGGGTCCGGAGTGGGCCCGATTGGTTGTAGCTTCCGTTCAGTCATGAGCTTTTGAAGAGTCGTGGCATAGGTTGTGCTTAGTTTGGTGACTATCCTTTGAGAACGTTCGACCTTGCTGTTTGACTTGAGACATCCAGGAGGATTTTCTTGACTGAGAGGTGCAACTATGATTTTGCCAGCTTCAATCATATCTTGAATGGCATGCTTGAGTTTGAAATAAGTTTCGGTGTCATGGCCCTTGCCTTGATGGTATTGGCAATAGGCATTACCATCCTAGGATCGGACTCTTTGGTGTTCGGGTTTGTCCGGGGTCGGACCAATGGGTTGGAGCATTCCTTCTGAAGCAAGTATCTCCAGTGCGGTGCCATATGTTATTCCCATATCTTTGAATACCCTTTGATGTTTTCCCATGGTTCCAACATTGGTGTTTTTCAGAATGTTTTTGTGAGTTTTGTTTTTGTTTTTGTCAATCCTGGGCGGAAGCAGGATTGGGTTGTTATGATTGGTAAGTTTTTGGGATGTTGCTTTGTTTTTTGAAGGGGTATTTGGCGAGGCAATTTCATGTTCTTTGTTGGTGGGTTCATGGGTGTCCGAACCATTAGATGATTCCTCATTTTCAACAGCTGTTGGTTGGTGAACCAAGGGTTGGTTTTCTTCTTGATGGCGAGTTTCATTTTTGGTAGTACCGACCCTTTTCTGCAAATTAGCCATCCGGGTGTCCAAGTCATCGATAGCAACTTGCAACTTTGAGAATATGTTGTTGATGGAGACGGAGAGCATCATTATAGCGCTTTGTATGCCATCCTCATCAATTGCATGAATTTTCTCATCGTCAGGAGAGATGAGATGAGAGCAGTCTAGGGAAGATTCCTGACTGTGTCCAACAGGGTTTTCTGGAGGGTTGTTTTTGAAGGAAATGTAGATCTTTATACATACTAACATACTCATATATGTTTAAATTAATTTGTCATAAAATTAAATACGGATTTTATAAATGCAAACAAATAAACAATATAAGGAAGAAAAATAATTTTCTCACCATAAAAATCGGATTAATGGGCACAAGTGAGTTCACCTACTCACTTGTTCTTGAGCTCTCCAAATGGAAGAACAAGGACTCAAAGGTAGAATCCCTCCCAAAAGCATATACCCAAGGAATACATCTTAATAAACCAATACTATTTAGATCTAGTAATAATATTAGTTTTACCATAAAAATGACACAAAATAAATTGTATTTTGGCTCTTGAAAATTTCGGTCAAGAGGTGATGTTTTGTGAGATTTTATTTCTCTAGAATTATCATAAATCGTAGAGAGTTTTTGGAGGATTTTCTTACACTAGAAAAAGATGGGAAGAATGAATAATGATGATAAAGAGAAGAGCTCTCCTCTCTTTCTTGTGGGAGGCCGAAAAAGAGAGCATTGGGTAGTATGCCCAATGCCTTTTGTTTTTGCTCTTCTCAAAAGCTTAGGCTTGCAAGACTAGTACTTAGATATCATGATTGTGTTTTCCACTCAAGATAAAAACACAATACATATCTTACACTACCTCCTCATTTTCGGTTTTTAAGCATAAAATGGAGAATCCATTTTATTTTGTAATTTGTCAAATTTGTCACATGTAACATGTTACATGACATGTCACAATGTAATGTATTTTTAACATATTAAAATTCAACATATTCATAAAATATGTCATTTACAAAATCGACTAGTAATTCGTAATTACTTGTACCAAAAATGTTTCCAAATTATAAACTACAACATTCTGTATTTATAATAATTTATTCATTCCATTTCAATTGTTTTTTTAAACAATAATTTCATCTAAGTAATAAAATAATTCGATTACTTAGACCGTGTCTCATTTAATCATATTTACAATAAGATACGTAAATTATACTCACAAAATCACTCGTCAATTTTAAGCAATTTAATTAACTCGTATCGGTATACGATTAATTAAATAATCAATTAAGAGTATTTCCCTATAGGTATGACCTAAGGGGATCAATCGATCACCACCGTCGCACGACAAAGAATGTCAAACTCTAGTCACCAACCATTACCGATATGTGTGGACCATTGATCGTAAATATTACATCCCATATGTATTCTTAAAATGAGATTTAATAATGATATTTAAATCATGTGATCGCACTATTGTTGAGGACACATTTCCCAACAATCTCCCACTTGTCCTCGAAAAGTGTGCGTCACCAATTCTCTTGTCCTATTACTATCTCCCACTCAATGCAAGGTGTCTTTCAGGTCGTACTTGCAAGTGATCATATAGAGAGTGGTTTCCTCGATCTGGAGAATAACTGATTGACCGGATTTATCCACTCTGGATACCTTCCGAGCGTGGCCACGCATTTCCAGTTCATTACTCCTCGAGTGGCCCTGAGATATTGTTTTAACCCTGACAAGGGGATGGACAATTCCTATCGCACTCATTCCCTTCGACTAGCCATAGCCATCATAACCCAAAATATGCCCATTTGACCCCATTTACGAAGGTCGTAGTAACACAAATCAAAGTTAATCTGAAACTGAGCCATCTTAGGTGAATAGTCTTTAGTCAAAAGAATCGACTCATTTGAATACTATAGCAGCTCTCGCCACGACCAGGCTATATAAATTTGCCAGAACTCTATAAGCGGTCATAAGGCCCGACAAAGTGTTCCTAACAATCTGCCTATGTGATCGACTAGTCATCTCACATGATTGTATGGCACTTGAACTTGCCATCAATCGCATCACACTCTAGTCACTTCGAGACGTCACCTCATACAAGTGACTATGGGCGAATACAATGCTAATCCGCGTTCACTTTAACGGGATTCAATTGTCTTTACAACCCGTTTGGATGTAACAAAGTATAATATAAGAGTTTTAAAGTAAAACTCGAACGACAAATGCGATTATCACATATGAATAGTCAATGCCTGATTACTATTTCATATTCTATAATCTAATTTGATCTTGTACGTAGTTTGTTCATTTCAACTCAATTGAAATGACATGACTCATCATGTTTAGCTTTTGAGAAGGCTTTGGTTAGTAGGTTTTATCAACTTCTTGTACCTTACTCAACCTTACTACATACTCGTTTTCCTTTGTAATGTATACATTTGCATTACAAAACTTTATGAGTACGTGTCGAGATCTAATCAAGACATAGGCCCTCTAGCCTTAGAATAGCTCCCACTGTTTTTTTCACGATTAATGCGGGACTCATCATTCTTGCACATCTCATGATTGCAAGTGTACTCAATTTCCGTTATAAATATCTCTCATTGTTCTTTATTGCCTAGTACGATTCTAGAAAATCTACTTCTTAATTATCATAGCCACAATGGTATCTTAACCATCCTAATGTGTTTTGATTATGGTTTTGTCGGAAACCATACGCGCATGCGCAATCTCAATTGTCAATTGTCACTTGTGTAACACCCTTTACACAAAATTGCATCATAAACACTTTGCTTTACTTCCTTAATGCTTCTGCAAGCACTTAAGGGTAATCTTTATAGCTTACTTGGTAAAGATTACTTAAATTCGATTTTTGAAAACAACTCATCATGCTCAAAGCATATGAAGTGTTATACATCATTTCCTTTTAATTGATTCGGCAGCGGAAGCAAATGAAACCAATCAAATATGTTCAATTTAATTGAACTGGTCATGAATCTTATCAATATAAGACTTCTTATTGACGCTAATATCACGTGGATTTATCTTCATAAATCCGTATATTAAAGATGTATTATAATACTCCAAAAGTCTTAAATCATTCGCAATGATCAATATGTCATCCACATATAAGACTAATTAAAACTTCCGTAACTCCCACTAAACTCCATGTGTAAACACAACTTCTCGACTTATCGAGAAATGTTTTACCACATGATCAAAATGTTGATTCTAACTCATTGATGTCCTACTTAAGACCCTCTCTTAAGTTTTACATTATCTTAGGATTGCAAGAATCTACTAAACTCAAGACATGTATTGAATACATTCCTTCTATTGAAGAAGTGGGTTTTAGATTCACTCGCTATGTATTTCATAACCTCATGATGAAACACAATCCTTAACAAGATCCAAATAGACTTAATCATTTCAATTAGTGCAAAACCCTTTGCAACCAATCTTGCTTTGAAATATCTCTTTATTAGTGCAAAACCCTTTGTCACTAATCAAGCCCTTTTGTTTCGGATTTTCATGGCTCTAAGCCTTGTATTGAGTTGTGACTTAAACACTCTTATGTAAGTCATATGTTCATTACTTTCTAGAAGTAATCAACTTGAATCAACCAATTTCTTTTGTAAGTTATAAGCTCTTTACTTTCTTAAAAGTAGCATGAATTCATCATCTTTAACAAGTGACGAATTTAACCTCCTAGGTTTTAAAGAAACAACGTCTTACACAAAACGTCTCATGTAGCCAAGAAAGACCAGTTTCTTGCGACATAACATTCTTTGTGGCTCTTGTATAATTTTCTCCCACTCTGTCTTCTAGAAATATACTTGTATTTCAGAAACACAGCTTCACGAGCCACAAACCCGGTGTACTCGTGATTATAATAAGAAAAATGAGCATTTGTTTCTTGTGAAAACTTACAAACATGGTACCCTTACCATTTCATATCTCATATGATTCTATTTAGTGGAAAAAATAATTTAGACAAAAATGATAAAATCCCCAAAAGTATCAAGTAACTCAAAGTAACTTGATTGAAGTCCAAACCATATCGAATAGCGTTTGATTTCTTATCCAACCACACATTACTCCATAATGCCTGCTAAGAGAGATTAACTTGTGATACTATATCACATTTCCTTTGGCTTATATCAAAGTCTTTACTTTGATAATCCCATCACGACTAAATCGTGATTCCTTGAACTCTTTGAATTTCTTCAAAAGATTTTTCTATTTACCTCATCAACTTAAATCGTTGGTAAAAGAAAATGATCAACCTATTTTGGATCAATGATTTACAACCTCGATCTCTTTTTCAACCAAAAGGCACGAGACATCTTGCTTTGAATACAAGATACGCATATACCATTAACAATCTAATGGTTTCAAGAGTACTCGATAACTCTTTGCGTTCATTATTCCAAAACTTAAGGTTTAATCTTGGGTTACCAATTTTGAGTCTTGCATCATCTTCATGATTTATCATTCTAGTTTGGTTTAGAATATAATCACCTTGATAATGGGCTAGCCATATATCAAATCGCGGTGTATAGGGTCACAAAAGTGAAACCTCTTTTGTAACTTAACAAGTTTATATTCTTATTTAGAGTTTATGCACTTAATAGTCACAATTAAGTACAACTATAAACCCAAAACTAGATTGATTACACAATGACTCTATCTCTCAATATGATTGTTGCTAGTCGTCATATTCTAATCATCCTATGTATCAAGTACAATGATGAAAACCTCCATTGGTTTCTAATATTGACGAAGTGGTACTAGCAAAATTTATGTTTAATCAAATAAACATTTAAAGAAGAAGGTCCCATTAGATGTCCTACAACTAACTTGTTGATTCTTCAATAATTTGGGGTAGTTTCCTTTCTCGTGTCCAACATTTGAGACAATGGAAACTTTATCGGTCGGGATTGATAGGTTTAGTATCGTCATTCTCAACAACTTTACTTTTAACATTACCTTGTATCAATTCCATTATAATCTTTACTTCTTGAACCTCGTCCTCATCTTAACGGTTTAAGAGAATGCTCCCACTCATTTCAATGAGTCTTTGCTTTGAGTAGCAAAATTGAATTCATGAAGAACACTTTTCATTTGTTCGTTTTAGTCTTAAAAACTTTCATTGAGGTGGTTGCGTTATTTTGGTCAATTACGAATTCTTGAAAAAACTAATTACCAAAATAATTTATCGATTCAAGGTACTTAATTTAATTAAGTATATGAATAACAATCCATTCTAAGTAGATGTGTTAGTCAAGAAACAAAAACCTGTTTGATAATGAATAACTTTAATCTATACTCTTTACAAGAGATCCTTAGCAATGGTTCATTTGAGGTTTTTAGAAGCAAAATTCAAATTTTTCTCTAGTTACGATGTTTTAATGGAGATTTTGAAAAATCGAAATGATATCGTATATGAATTGTGGTAAAGAAATAGAACAATATAATAACGGAATAGTGGAAAGACTTAACATTTATCGTTTTAAATCATACTTGTAAATAAATTAACAAGATATGAGCATTTATATAGTGACCTCTACCCAACTATAAAAATGATTCCGAGATCCAAATTCATATCAACTTGGGCACGGGGTAGCCGATGCAACCCTTATCAATATAACTCGGTGGATTAACTCTTTAATCTATTCTACTTTTAGAACTCTCGGTCGATAAAATTACATTAACATTTATCTTTAGCCCAAAACACATCCGACAAGGGCACGGGGTAGCCGATACATCCCTTATCAAAAAACTTTTGTTGAGTTCAATCCAAATTTCGAATAAATGTGTCCATTATCCAAACCCACATTAACTTGGGCACGGGGTGGCCGATACATCCCTTATCAACATGAATTCGGTGGATAGACATTTATCACCCACTTCCCCTACGTAACAAGGTTTGTACCCGGGTAGCCGAGCGCACTCCTCGCGAAATAGGTTTTCATGGTTTCTACTATTTGGTAAGGCTATGTCTCAATTGATTGTTTTAGCGAGAGGTCATGTCAATTTATTATCTATCACGTTTTAAGTGAACTAAAGCGGTGAACTACGATAATTTTAATTGACACGGTCGATAAACTCGATAAAATAAGGATGCATGTTTTAGTTATGACGATTTAGCGATGCATGTGACATAAAATAAAATGCAAGCATAAAGATAAATAAATCCTAGAATGGCCTTTCCTAAAATAGAAAAACTATTTATCTATTACATATTCGGAAACCAACTCCATTGGTCCCTTGAACGTCGGTTGTGGCACGCATCTCGAGGTAACACCGTCTTTATGTATCGCCATTCTTGAAGAAATCCGTCTTTGGGAACTCCGGAATGAATAAAATTACATAATAAATTACATAATTTCCTATTATACATTTGTAAATTAAAATAAAATAAATCTATAAAATTACAAAACGGTGATACGAGATCACAATAAAAAATTACAACCGAATCGATATTCCCATACATTTCGGGAAATACCAATTAAAAACTAAGGCCATACTAAGTAAAATTACATAATTCAAAATTACATAAATTAAAATTATGACAATCATAAAGAAAATTCAGCATTATAATATGTATGAACATGCTCAATTTTATGCTAAATCGCCTTTAATTAGCCAATATCGTACATTACTTGGTTTTTACGGATTTGCGTGATTTCAACATTTTATAATCACAAAAATACATAAACTCATATTTATGCATAAGTTAATTACCCTAACCTCTTAGGACTCAAAATTTAGTCTTCACTAATAATTTGACCATAATTAACCAATATTTTATAAAATTGGTCATAAATGGACCAAAAATTACAAAAATAAGCTATTAAACTTCAAATAAATCACAAAATTTCAAATAAATTCAAAATTTTAAATTTAAACTCATGAACATTCTGGAAAATTTCCATGACACTCATAATGTTCAAAATCTTAGGTTAAAAAAATTCAAAAATTTACCGGAAAAACAATGTTGCGGTTTATCGATTTTTAATAAAATAATCATAAAAACATGGAAAAATTACTTTCACTAACTTTTCAATTTTAGATCTGAAAAAGATAATAAAATGCAACATTAGACGTTTTTCCTAAGTCATAGATTATGTTTTATTAATTTTCCACTAATAATGTCACTATTTATGCTATTTTTTTCAAAAATCCATAAATCATGCAAAATGACTTCTTTATAGCCAATTATTTTACACACATCTTGTAATATTGCATGTGACAACATATTAATTTTCTATGACCAGATTCGAAATTTAACTCATATTAACTTATTTTTCACCTAAATCCGAATTTAATAATGAAAAATTCATTTTTCGAGCCAAACAAGTCCAACAATTATGAAAATTTACAGGTTATCTGAAAATAATATATGTAACAACATATCCAAAAACCAACTGAAAATTCGAAGTATAGCTAATTTTAGACCAAAAATGACATTTTTACTCATAAAATCATATTTAAATGCCATTATTGTAAAATATGAACAATAAAAATCCGTAAAATTAACCAAAATATCCTAAAACATTTTAGGACCAGAAATATTAACATGCATGGATTAATTTCGTGATATATCATAATAACACAAATTTTACAAGTTTTATTTGTTATTCTTATAACTCGGAAAAACTTTTAACCGATTTGCATGGAAACAACCTTGGCTCTTAATACCGATTGAAGGAAATGTAGATCTTTATACATACTAAGATACTCATATATGTTTAAATTAATTTGTCATAAAATTAAATACGGATTTTATGCATGCAAACAAATAAACAATATAAGGAAAAAAAATAATTTTCTCACCATAAAAATCGGATTTATGGGCACAAGTGAGTTCACCTACTCACTTGTTCTTGAGCTCTCCAAATGGAAGAACAAGGACTCAAAGGTAGAATCCTTCCCAAAAGCATATACCCAAGGAATACATCTTAATAAACCAATACTATTTAGATCTAGTAATAATATTAGTTTTACCATAAAAATGACACAAAATAAATTGTATTTTGGCTCTTGAAAATTTCGGTCAAGAGGTGATGTTTTGTGAGATTTTATTTCTCTAGAATTATCATAAATTGTAGAGAGGTTTTGGAGGATTTTCTTACACTAGAAAAAGATGGGAAGAATGAATAATGATGATAAAGAGAAGAGCTCTCCTCTCTTTCTTGTGGGAGGCGAAAAGAGAGCATTGGGTAGTATGCCCAATGCCTTTTGTTTTTGCTCTTCTCAAAAGCTTAGGCTTGCAAGGCTAGTAATTAGATATCATGATTGTGTTTTCCACTCAAGATAAAAACACAATACATATCTTACACTACCTCCTCATTTTCGGTTTTTAAGCATAAAATGGAGAATCCATTTTATTTTGTAATTTGTCAAATTTGTCACATGTAACATGTTACATGACATGTCACAATGTAATGTATTTTTAACATATTAAAAATCAACATACTCATAAAATATGTCATTTACAAAATCGACTAGTAATTCGTAATTACTTGTACCAAAAATGTTTCCAAATTATAAACTACAACATTCTGTATTTATAATAATTTATTCATTCCATTTCAATTGTTTCTTTAAACAATAATTTCATCTAAGTAATAAAATAATTTGATTACTTAGACCGTGTCTCATTTAATCATATTTACAATAAGATACGTAAATTATACTCACAAAATCACTCGTCAATTTTAAGCAATTTAATTAACTCGTATCGGTATACGATTAATTAAATAATCAATTAAGAGTATTTCCCTATAGGTATGACCTAAGGGGATCAACTGATCACCACCGTCGCACGACAGTAATGTCAAACTCTAGTCAGCCAACCATTACCGATATGTGTGGACCAGTTGACTGTAAAATATTACATCCCATATGTATTCTTAAAATGAGATTTAATAATGATATTTAAATCATGTGATCGCACTATTGTTGAGGACACATTTCCCAACAGTTTTCGTTGTTTGCTGAGAGAGGTAATGGTAACTCGCCCTTTTCGATCATATAAAGGATGGCACCTTTTAAGGGGAGACACATTTCAGTGTCATGTCCGCGACCTTGGTGATATTGACAAAACAGTTTTCCGTCCCATCTTTGACCTCGCTTGCTTGGTAAAGGGTTTGGAGTTGGACCAATCGGTTTAAGCTTTCCTTTGGAGATCAGCCTTTCCAAGGCTATGGCACAAGTCATACCCAAATCAGGGAAGGACCTAGGAGGTCGTGTGGTTTTGGTTGGTGGAGCACCTAAGGAATTGGCTTCAGTGGTTTTGGTAGCCTTCCAACTAGGGTTGGTTTTGTTGTTGGCAAGTAGCCGGCTTTCAAGGAGCTTAACCGTTTGCTCAATTTCAGAAGAGGGAAAATTCCCGGTGACCAGTTTGTCCTCAACTTGGGAGAAACGAGTGCTCAAGTCTTCCATGGTAGATAGGAGTTGAAGGACCATGTTGTTGGTTTCAGCAGAAGTCATAGCGGATGAAGGTTGATCTGCTTCTTGAGTTTCTGGTTGGCGATCGATGGCACTTAAGGGATTCGTGTTTGACATAACGATGGACGTTATAACTTGTCTTCGCAAGGGATTGCACAAACAAAGGCAAGTACAACAAATATGTACAAAAGGCAGTTTTATTGTGGAGACGCGACGGTGTGACTAGGTTATGAGTTCATTAATGATCGTGAATGACCTATTGTGTTCGAACCCTTGGTGCATGACATTGAATTTAGACTCGAGTGTCAACTTTGGCATAGTGATGCCTAGACAGGCGACTTCTGACTTAGTTTGGATGTGTGTTGATGGCGTGACGCCGTTGGACAAGACATGTACACAAAGTTGACCTTTGACCCGTAATGTAGGGGAAATACGGGTTTAATATCCGACGAACATTGACTCCGCTAACTCCATTGGAGATGCCTCGACAATTAGGCGACACGACTTAGACCAGATGTAATACTACGGTTTTATGAGCCTCTGGGTACTCTATCGAGTGGGCCTTACTCTGTCGAGTAGGGGTATTTTGCATTTTTAAAATAGTTTCTGATCTGTAGGGTACTCGATCAAGTAGCCTTGGTACACGATCGAGTAGGCGGCACTCGATCGAGTACGTCAATTACTCGATCGAGTGGCTCGGTTTGCGGGTAATGTTTTGCCGGGTTTTGTTAATGATGCGAGATAAGGATAAAAGGTTGTCCGTCACTTTTCTTAGTTTCTTTTATCTATTCTAAAACCTAAGCGAGGAGAAAAAGAATTACGTAGTTTGTCTGTCATCGCATCATTAGCAAATCCCAGAGCTAGAGGTATCGGATTTCATCGTTCTTTACACCGTTGTGATCCTTGTGTCGAGGGTAAGCTTTACATATAATTTAAATACTGTTTTGTTAAAGTTGGTTAAACCCTAATTTTGGGGTTTGTGGTTTTCTATGTTTTATTGATGTTAGATTGTGATTGTATGATTATGTGTATAGGAGGAGGGTTCATAGAAGAAAGAGTTTGAGACAGCTGCTAGATCGTCTGAATAGTGATTGCGTTGCAGGTAGGGTTTCCCTACTCAGTATTAGTCCCATAATGTGTTGGAGGTGATTTGTGTTTGTTGATTGTTATCATACGAGTATTGAGATGGTTGTTGGTTTTGATTGCTATTTAGTAGTTGTGATTGTTTGTATCTGTCTGTGTTTTTCTGGGCGTGTCCCTGGCTGAGTGGAGTCACTTGCGGGAGTGGCTTCACGCCCATTATTCGCCTTCTGTGGAACCCGCCAGAGAAGGGATGTGCACATTAATGGATTTGGGTTTATCGCTCGACGGAGATGAACGGGGATTAGGTGGGAACGGCTGCGGTCCCCCACTGGCGGCGTGGAGTGACTGTTGCGAATGGCGATCAGCGGGGCTACACACTTTAGTGTGTAGTCAGTATTGTGGAGTTGGTGATGGAGTTCGGAGTATATCTGTGACGATTGAGCTGTGTTGTTTGCTGTGTTGTTGGATTATATAAATTGTGTGATTAGTACTGACCCCGTTTAAATATTTTAAAAACTATGGTGATCCATTCGGGGGTGGTGAGCAGTTATTGAGCAGGTATGATATGACGCGTATGGGATAGCTGGGATGAGTCATCACGTGGCAGTTAGAAGTCTTCCGCTGTGTCAGACGATGTTTTATAGCTTTGATAGTTTTAGCAGTAGACCGTCTAAGAATCTTGTAATTCAGTTTTACAGTTTTGGTTTTGATCATGTAATCACTTTAAACTATATTGTTATTTAAATTATGTTTCTTCATTGTCATTTGATTATCATTGCCTCGGATAACCGAGATAGTAGCACTTCCATGCCTTAAGTGGTCCTGGTAAGGCACTTGGATTATGGGGGTGTTACAAAATGGTATAAGAGCGACGATCCTGAAACCTGTAACCAATGAATCCAATGAACATAGGGAGTCAAATAAAATGAACCCATGGTAGAATTTGTAGGAGCTAATGCAAGGACTTGGGAGATATCCTAAAGTCACGAACTCGCCCTACAATTTTGAACCGGTCACCATGGGATATGTGTCGGGATCGTTATGTGATTATTGTGTGCTTTGTGTATCTATATAGTAGTATGTTGTATGAATCGATGGATGCATGCATGTGAAGGATGAGAGATCTGAGTGGAAAGATGATGATGACGTGAATTGTATGTTGGTTGATTGTAAAGCATGAAAGTATAATGATTGATACATATAATTTGGCATGTTATAATTATGAAAGGAAAAGTGTTTTGTTTATATATATATAAAGCGATGCGTAAGTATATATGTTGTTGTAGTCGTTTTGAGTAAGAGTATAGAAAGTTGGGAGTGTGAATTGAACATGTGTTGGGTGAATATGTTGAACGAATATGATGGATAAATATGTGGCATGATGGATGAATTAGTGGAAAAAGATGAATAATCGTTGTATGATAATATGATTTATGATTAAGCATGTTATATAATGGAAGTTATTTTATAATGTTGTTATGCTAGTAACATGTGAATAGGGGACTTGATGTCATGTATTTGTGATTTTGTTTGAAAAGTGATAGAATAAAAGCATGTGGGTAAGTCATGATTGGCAAGTTAAATAAATTATGTGCATGATGAATGTTGTTGCTTTGCTTTCGAAAATAGTAACATGTGATTGGGATTACTGGTTTTATGAGTATTGGGTTGTTTTTGTTTACCTCGTTGCCGTTTAAGTTGTTTGGAAGTAAAATCAAGTAGTTGTGTTTTTCGATTATAAAAAGGTTGTCTTTAAACTGTTATAACTTGAGATGTATAAATTATTTTAATGTGATTCTAATTGGAGGTTATAGCTTGTTCTTTTACGATTCTAACGATAGGTCACACGCCCAAAACGACCAATAAACGAGTGAGTTATGACCGTTTCTGGCCCGGACAATCTTGAGAAATGCGTGGGGTACTCGATCGAGTGGCCCACACTCGATCGAGTGCACCTTGGTACTCGATCGAGTACCCCTTACTCGATCGAGTAGCCCCGGATAATTTTTTAAACGTGTCTCTGACATTAGCCTACTCGATCGAGTAAGTCATTTACTCGATCGAGTGGCCTGTACTCGATCTAGTGACCCCTATTTTGGGTCATATGCTTATCTTTTGACTTCGTTGCATATTATGTTTAATTCAAAGGTGTTATTTTGCTTCTTTATGCATTGTTTTACATGTATGTTGGTCTTGACGCGTAAGTTACCCAATCTTGTGGTGTAGTGAGTGGCACCTGTGGTGAGTATGAATTCGGTGGGAGGATATGAGTTATATGTGGTTGCGATAGATAGTGGAAAAAGAAAAGGAAGATCGTTATGGCTTAATTGAGACATAGAGCATGTTTTATGAGATGAGATGAGATGAGTGATATAATTGTGTGTTGAGTAACGTAAAAGTAAGTGAATATGGGCAAGGGGTGATGTGAGTCTAAGGAACGTGAGAATGAGAGGATTGAGAGTAAGGATGTGGATAGTGGCAACTTGAGATGTGTGAAGAATTATGGAGGGAGATGGTTAGGAGTCGTGTAGGTTAAGAATATACATAGTGAAAGTTCGTTTTATGGGGGTTGAGAAGAGTGGTATATAGTGAACTTTGTGAAGACATGTCGCAAGGTTGATTTGTAGACAGTGAGTGAGTTTGGGAGATTTGGTTTATTAAGAGGTGAAACTATTGTGGGATTTCCTTGGGCAATTAACGGTATGAAAGGAATTTTGATTTCTAGAGATGAACAAAGGAGATGCAATTGTTTGAACAGTGAACGTTGATTTTATGGATAGATTAGAGGCAAGTGTGAGTGATAGCATAATAAGAGAAGATCCAGGGTAAGAAAGAGTGAGATGATATCGATATGAAATAATGGGATTTGAGTTTTGGAGCGATGAGAAGGTAATTGGAGCACTAAAGGGTTAGATAGAAGTAATAAGGAGTTGAGCTATTAAATGGTATTGTTGAGTATAAAGGGAAAAGAAGGATAAAAGTAAGCTGAGAAAAATGTTCACCGGAGTTATGTGATATAAAAGTAAGGAATCGTCGAAATGTATGATACTATCAAGAGTAAGTAAGTTAATGGTTATATAGAAGTTTCAGGACAACATGATTAATCATGAGTTTCGAGGAATTAAGGGAGTATGAAGTTGGTGGAGTATTTACACGATACGAGATTTTTGGTGGAGAGTTAGATGATGATACATTTAAGGATAGTATTGGGAAGAATGTTGTGGTAATTTTGTTGATGGATTTGATGTTCGTTATTTGGGATGTTAACCAAAGATAGGAAAGAAATCGTGATGTTTAGAGATGAGTGTAAGAGGTTTAATGTCCGGGCAGTGGTAATGTTATGGTTTGTGACTAGTGGTTAAGGGTGATGGTATATTAGAAAGGTAGCAATTCTAAAGAGGTTGATTTTGTAGAGACCAGATTGATATGTATGGTTGTAAGAGAGTATAAGATGTGGTTATATGAGGCGGTTGTTAGTAGTTGAGTATTAATGGTATGGTTACAATTGGCAGGGGGTGATAGATATGCGAGTGGGATAATATGTTATGAGGGGTATACGGGTTAAGCTCGGGTGAGAGGTAAATTTTATCAGGTGATAACTTACGTGATCAGGATTGACTAATTGGATGTGATTACGTGTCTATGATGTGTATAAATGTTTATGTGGGGTTCTGACCTCACGGGAAGTGGTATGGTGTGATAGTTGTAAAGTCGTTATCCAATGTTCGTAATATATGTTGATACGGTAACCTAGTGGAATGATGATTAAAAAGGTAATAATTTGAGTGATTTGGCATGACTGGTTATACTTGTATGTATTCATGATACATGTTAATCTGTGATATGGTAAGGGGATGATATTCATGAGGTTATTATCTGTTTAATTCATATAATATGTTGCGTTGTGATTTAGTAAGTGGATTTGAGTAAGGTTTTCTTATCTGAGAAGTTATTCTGAGTCAGTGTTTACGGGAATTGTATGTAGTTGTGATGTCTATCGACGTGGTTGTTGTGCCTCGGGTGGTGATCCGAGCACGGTACTTAGTGTTGTGATGCGGATATTTTCGCACTGCGGTGTGGCTGTTGGTGACGGTGTTGCGATGCCGTCACCGGTTGTGTGGTGGAGTAGGCGGGATGATTATGATTCGAGTTTCGAAAGTACATACCAGTCATACATAGGTTGTTGTTTTCTTTGATGTTGCTTCCTGTGAGTTTCAGTTTGTACAGATAGACAGTTGTTTTGTTTATTGATGGTTCTTACCAGTTTAAGTTTGGGAATGAGGGTAAAGTATGATATGAAAGAAAGTTGTATATGTTTTCGTCGTTGTCGTGGTATAGTGATATTCTGTTGATGGGACACAGTTGTGAGAAGTTATTACAGTATATGTGATCTTGTTGTAGATGAGGCATTGGTACACATAGACATGGCAAGTGATTTGTGGAACATGTGTTGTACTAATATGGACGCTGCAGAGGGTTCATAATCAGATTTTTGGGACAGTGAGTGTAGGGTGTTTGGAATTAGTGACATGTTAAGTTATGTATGAGTTTTGCGGTAACGAAAGAAAGGAACTTGAGGATCTAGTGTGAGTGTACGTAACAGATGTGGATCGTGAGTTATGCTTTTGGTGATAGGAGTTTTATATAGTTTATATTGAGAGGTATGTCGTGTTGCGGTAATGTGGAAGAGTTAGAGTGAGGGTATAGGCGGTTATCTTTGACATGTGGAAGAGTTAGAGTGTCTCTTATGATCAGGATTAGGTGGTATTGGTTAGATGGCATGCATAATGAGTTGAGGTATGAGAACTGTTTAAGTAAGAGAGCCTTGGAAATAGGAATGGTTATAAGTGTGAGGGTATAGGCGGTTATCTTTGACATGTGGTGGTGATGAAGATAATGAGAGGATATAGCTAAGGATCTGATATTAGTAAGGTACGAGGATGTAACATTTATCTTAAGAGCAGTAGGATGCGGCAAGGAGAGTTTGATGGTTGTAGGAGTTGCAGCAGATTTGGAAATTTGAGTCTTAATGGAGAATATAGGATGGATTTGTGTTATGGTTGTTTTTGTTAAAAAGGTCATGGTCGTGCTTAAAGTAGTTCGATGTTTAGGAATGGGAGAATATTCCAATAGTGTTGAGAGTTGGATGATGGTGTTTATGAGTTCGATAGTGTTGAGAGTTGGATGGTGATGTTATGAGTGCGAGTAAACTTCGAGGACGAAGTTCCTTTTAAGGGTGGTAGAATGTAACATTCCGTTTGATGTTTATGAGTATCTTGATATTGGATTTTCTAGTGGATGATATGTTACGTAGGTAGCAGCGTTGGTGGACGGTAGTTGGTTATGTATGAAGTAGGTGTCGTGAGAGATATATATGTGGTAGATACGATATCGTGAGTCATGTTGTGGAAGTAAACATAGTTGGTGGAGTGGGTGTTAAGAGTTCATATTTTATAGGTTGGGTTTTCGATTGAGTTCCTAGCTATGTTGTTGTGTCTTGGTCGAGTTAGTATGTTTGTTTTTATGTATGGGTTGAACTTCGAGGACGAAGTTCTTTTTAAGGAGGGAAGACTGTAATACTACGGTTTTACGAGCCTCTGGGTACTCTATCGAGTGGGCCTTACTCTGTCGAGTAGGGTGTTTTGCATTTTAAAAATAGTTTCTGACCTGTAGGGTACTCGATCGAGTAGACTTGGTACTCGATCGAGTAGGCAGCACTCGATCGAGTACGTCAGTTACTCGATCGAGTGGCTCGGTTTGCGGGTAATGTTTTATCGGGTTTTGTTAATGATGCGAGATAAGTATAAAAGTTTGTCCGTCACTTTTCTTAGTTTCTTTTATCTATTCTAAAACCTAAGTGAGGAGAAAAAGAGTTACGTAGTTTGTCTGTCATCGCTTCATTAGCAAATCCCGGAGCTAGAGGTGTCGGATTTCATCGTTCTTTACACCGTTGTGATCCTTGTGTCTAGGGTAAGCTTTACATATAATTTTTATACAGTTTTGTTAAAGTTAGTTAAACCCTAATTTTGGGGTTTGGGGTTTTCTATGTTTTGTTGATGTTAGATTGTGATTGTATGATTATGTGTATAGGAGGAGGGTTCATAGAAGAAAGATTTTGAGACAGCTGCTAGATCGTCTGAATAGTGATTGCGTTCCAGGTAGGGTTTCCCTACTCAGTATTAGTCCCATAATGTGTTGGTGGTGATTTGTGTTTGTTGATTGTTATCATACGAGTATTGCGACGGTTGTTGGTTTTAATTGCTGTTTAGTAGTTGTGATTGTTTGTATCTGTTTGTGTTTTTCGGGGCGCGTCCCTGGCTGAGTGGAGTCACTTGTGGGAGTGGCTTCACGCCCATTATTCACCTTCCGTGGAACCCGCCACAGAAAGGATGTGCACATTAATGGATTTAGGTTTCTCGCTCGACGGAGATGAGCGGGGATTAGGTGGGAACGGCTGCGGTCCCCCACTGGCGGCGTGGAGTGACCTGTTGCGATGGGCACTCTGGCAGGGCTACACACTTTAGTGTGTAGTCAGTATTTTGGAGTTGGTGATGGAGTTAGGAGTATATCTGTGACGATTGAGCTGTGTTGTTGGATTTTATACATTGTGTGATTAGTACTGACCCCGTTTAAATGTTTTAAAAACTGTGGTGATCCATTCGGGGGTGGTGAGCAGTTATTGAGCAGGTATGATATGACGCGTATGGGATAGCTGGGATGAGTCATCACGTGGCAGTTAAAAGTCTTCCTCTATGTCAGACGATGTTTTATAGCTTTGATAGTTTTAGCAGTAGACCGTCTGAGAATCTTGTAATTCAGTTTTACAGTTTTGGTTTTGAATCACTTTAAACTATATTGTTATTTAAATTGTGTTTCTTCATTGTCATTTGATTATCATTGCCTCGGGTAACCGAGGTGGTAGCACTTCCATGCCTTAAGTGGTCCTGGTAAGGCACTTGGAGTATGGGGGTGTTACACCAGAAGGTAGGTACTAACTTCGGCGGAGATTCGACGTTATCTAGACGACTCGACTTGATATCGACTGGACTCTAATTGACTCAAGGCTGAATTAGAAAGGTGGACTGAAGTTTTCGAAAATAGAGATTTTCAAAAAGATTCATTTGTCGTTTTATGGACGGCTTCCGAAGAGTAGGGATCTTTAGAAGGTCGACCACTTAAAAGGGTTGTCTTAGGTTTGTTTTCAAAAGACGGTTTGAGTTGAAATTGCGGCGGCTCTGAAACAATGTGTTGTTTCCGAAGACGGTTTTTGAAATTCCGAATCACGGATTTGAAAATCGAGAATTGAAGAATTTGGAATCGTCATCACAATGTCCATTAAAACGGTTAAATTTATTTTCAAAGGATTTAAAATTGGGTTGAAAATTTGAAAACGGTTAAATTTGTTTTCAAATTGTTTGAAATTGAATTGAAATTTGAAAATGGTTGAATTTATTTTCAAAAGATTTGATTTTGGATTTGAAATTTGAAAACGGTTAGATTTGTTTTCAAAGATTTGATTTTGAATTGAAATTTGAAAACGGTTAAATTTGTTTTCACAAATGATTTGAAATTGGATTTGAAATTTGAAAAACGGTTAAATTTGTTTTCAAAGATTTGATTTTGAATTAAAATTTGAAAACGGTTAAATTTGTTTTCAAAGATTTGAAATTGGATTTGAAATCTGAAAGCGGTTAGATTTGTTTTCAAATATTTGATTTTGGATTTGAAATCTGAAAACGGTTAGATTTGTTTTCAAATATTTGATTTTGAATTGAAATCTGAAAACGGTTAAATTGGTTTTCAAACGGTTTGAAATTGGATTTGAAATTTGAAAACGGTTAAATTTGTTTTCAAATGATTTGAAATTTGAATTTTATGAGGATTGAATTCGTCATTTCAATGGATTAGAAAACCGTTTTAGCCTTTGAAAGGCGGTATGCAAATCGAAAAGTGTGAGAATTGAAATTGTTATTACGACGGCTTAGAAAAGCCAAATTTGATTTTGAAAACGAGATTTAAATTTGGAAAGTTGCACGGTTTGAAGTCGTCATTACGACGGTTTGAAAAACGTTTTTATTTGAAAACCGATTTCGAATTTTGAAAATCCGAGGGTAGAATTCGTCATTATGACGGTGTAAAAGGGCATTTTGAGAATGCAACGGTCGGGAAGGGACCGAGCTTTGAAGCGGCTATTACGGTGACGTAACAAAAAGGTATTTATAATGGTTTGTGAAAACCATAGTTTGAAATCATCATTACAACGACATAAGAAAGTGATTGAAATGGTTATAAAAACCGAGTTTTGAAGTGAACATTATAACGGCATGAAAAGGTGCTTTGAAATGGTTATGAAAAACCGGGTTTGAAATTGTCATTACGACGCCATAAAAAAGTGTGCAACAGTCGGCCGAAGACCGAGGTTTGAAACGGCCATTATAACGGCATAAAAAGGTGTTTTGAAACGGTTGTAAAAGCCAAGTTTTAAAATCGTCATTACGATGGCCTAGAAAGGCGTGTTGAAATGGTTGTAGAAAACCGGGTTTTAAAATTGTCATTACGACGGCCTAAAAAGGCGTGTTAAAATGCGAAGGTCGGCGAAAGACCGAGGTTTGAAACGGCCATTATAACGGCGCAAAAAGGTGTTTTGAAAGTTTGAAAATGACACGGAAGGACTTATGATCACATAACACATAAGCACTCGCAGTTTCAGTATATTATGCATAATGCTGACACGGGTTTTGGCTTAATAGGGTGGGTTACACACCAAGCAATCAAACCCCGATTTTCGAGAGGGATACCAATCCAAACAAAATGTGTAAGGAGGGTGCCCTAGCCTCGTGCTCGAAGGTGATGAAAGCTCTTTGACGAAACATAAATGTGTAACGTCAATGGTATGCTTGACTCAATCGGGATTCAAAACACGGGGATGAGAAAACTAACGCCGATGGGACGAGCCAATTGGTCGAAAAGGGTTAGGTTGTGGGCCCGGACAAGGAACCCGACTTATGACCGTAATATCAATTAATGCACTTAAACCACGACCTTGTTCGAGTTTCACCTCTAAGGATCACAAAGACACAAGTGTCCTAGTTTTCCCCAGCGGAGTCGCCAGTCTGTGGACATGGGCCACAGGCCGGTCTGTGGATTTGGGCCACCTACCGATCTGCAGTCATGGGCCACCTACACGCCAAGCCAATCTGTGGACATGCAGTGGTCTAGAAAGCCACACTCGGTGGCGTTAAAATCCTTTCGACCGGATCGCTTTAGATCGGTCGGTTTCGTCTCGGTAAAGGTGTCGAAATGATGCAGAGATGTTCGGAGTCGCCGCCAATCATTTGTGGGATGCTTGGAACCCGTTCGAATCCACTTTATACCTAGGTCAATCAAGGCAAAAAGCGGTGCTTGACATAGACACTAAAGATTAAGACTCGTCCCCCTTTTAACATTCTATACCTAAAATGACTCTCGTGCGCCCTGGATAAGGCCATCCACTATCCAAAGGTTCTGAGTAAGGGATAAGGGTACGTATTGGGAAGCCCTTTAATCGGACACCCAATCCTGCCCGCGTTAGCGGCCTCTACTTATCGATCGTGGTTGTTTAAGTACAAGAGTTGATAAAACGGTGTAAATGCATGAATGCACATCGAAAAGTCTTAACCTAACATGTGAAAATTTCCTAAGTCGGTTTGCTAATCCAAATATCAAGAATAAGATGTCAAGTTGGATTTAGATTGATTTGCATGTGAAAACGGAAATTAAACATCCATTTACCAAATTCGGATTATAATGCTTAACACGATCCATTTATTTGAAAAAGGTTGTCAAATGACAAATTATAAAAACGCAAACTTGTTATCTGATCCGTTATGTATTCGAGTTAACCGTAATCGGGATAGTCTTAGATAAGTACCAAAACAAAACAGAACAGTGCCAGGCAGCCCCATTGGGGTGCGAGCCTATTGGCGAGGGAAGGGGTTCTGCCCTGGTTTTAAAATATGAAAACAGAAGGCCTTGGGGCGCGAGCCATGAGCCGAACCAAGAGGCGTCTCCTGGTTGTATAAAAGGTTGTTTAAAACAATTTTAAAAGGTTGTTAAAAAGGTTAATTAAAACCGTTTTTTAATTAAATGATTTGCATGACTCGGAATAATTACTATTATCTTAGTAATATTCGTTGTCGGATTTGCGAGCTTGAAAAGCATAGTTCACAAATAAAAATGTAAAATGTTTGATATGAACTAATATGTTAAGTTCATTTCTTTGTAATTAGTCAAGTTTGTCATCTTACTCGGACTAAACCGACATGGTATAAGGAAACAAGGATGATTATGAATTATGATTAATATATTTACAAATGTAAGCAAACGAGAAAAATGGTAAATAAAATAAAAGGGGGTTAAAATACCCTTTAATTTGTAATTAACCAATAATATCATCGAGTTACGGAATAAACTGTCATGGTATAAAGAACCAAGGATAATTTTTGTAATGGTCAAAACATGTTTATCATAAAAATGAACTAAAATAGTAAATAAAAGAAAAGAATTTCCTTTAAAATGTAATTAACCAATTAATATCACCGAGTCACGGATTAAACCGTCATGGTATATGGAACCAAGGGTGATTATAATTTATGGCTAAAGAGTTTGTCATAAAAATGATTTGTAACATTCGAAATGGTAAAAATCGTAAAAGGAAAGAAGTAAAAATAAAATAAAGTGTTGAAGAAAAAAAGAACTCAAACACGTTTGAGTCTGACCTGGACACCCCATTGAGGCGCGAGCCTCTTTGCATAGCAAGGGGCTTCTGTCTCAGGACAAAACTCGGTTTTGGCTCGTCTAACCTATATTTGAATCGTGTCATGCATTGTTCATGCTCATAAACTCGTAAAAACAGTAGAGACATGAAATAAATGAGTAGTTTACACCCTCAAACTTACATGTATTGATGTTTGCAGAGTAGACAACTTTAGAGACGTTTTTCTCGTTTTGACTAATTGCGATCAAAGAAGTTAAAAAGAGTGCCTTAAAAAAGGATTTTATTTTGATAATATGTTAATTAAAAAATGTTGGTTGATGAATTGAGTTGGTCAAATGGGTCGGTCGAATGCACGACGAAGGTACCAAACAAAATGTTTAAGGCTTGTGTTTACGATCGGTAGGTCGTAAACACGTGTCGATTTTGTGGATTAGGAAGTCGAGTCTAGAAGTTTAAGGGAGAGGTGAGGGGGCGGACACTCGCGTGAGTTTTTTGGTGTGTGAAGGGTGGTATTTATAGAGAAATGTGGGATGGTAGGTCGGTTGAGTTTGCTTAGAGGCTAAGCAGACACCCTAAAGAGGCGTGAGCTACCTTGTGATACAAGTGGGTGTATTGTCCCTTTTAGTTTGGACGTGGCCTTTACTCTATCTATTATTTGGTTGGTTTGATTAGAGGTTTATACCATGATGGCGTGTAACAATATGAGCACCTAATAAGATGATTTTGGGTGTTACTTGAGGTAGGTGTTTTGTGTACTTGTCTCGGGTTTGACCCGTGTGAGTCGGGATTTGTATTTGGAGTCGGTTTTTGGCCCGGTATCAGTTTTGACTCTAATTAAGGTCATTTTAATGCAAATGGCAAGATAAAACCATTAATGGCATCATTTTCGACATTCAAGATTTGGTTTGACTCGGGTTGACTCAGGTTGACTCGAGTTGCCGGTTTCTGAGTCGGTTTTGGGTCCGAAGATGGTTTTAACTCTAAATGGTGTTATTTTAATGCAAATGAAGTTAGAAAACTTTTGAAATCATTTTTCATATCCGAGTAGTACAATAAATCGTCTCATGTATAGCCAATCCGCGCACGCATATCAAAAACACGTTACAGTCCGATCATCATCGGGTGGTTTTTGGAAGGTACAGATACAGGGTATCTACATCACCCCCTGGGTGAACTGAATAAGGAGTGCAATGAGCCTCCATCATGATCAACCTTTTTAAGTCTGCATCACTTTGAATACACCATCTCCCATCAAAATGAACACTCCCATCTGTGTGGATAGAAAACCTCGAAGCCGTGCCACTCTCTACCCTTGCCTTCCACTCTTGGATATTTGGATCAAGCTCTTATTTCCTCTTTATGTCATCATACAAGTCCGGTCCGATCGTCAAGTCCCTGATGGCATCCCCTTTTCGAATCATATGAATCCCCATCTTAGACATCTCATCCCTCAGCTTCAACAAAGACATAGCTGTAAATAACGAATGTACATTCTTCCTACTCAAAGCATCTGCCACAACATTGGCCTTACCCTCGTGATAGATGATCTCCATGTCATAGTCCTAGATCAACTCCATCCACCATCTATGTCGCATGTTCAACTCTTTCTGTATGTAGATATACTTGAGACTCTTATGATCTAAAAACACCTTAAAGGTTGCCCCATAAGGTAGTTGCACCCAGCTCCAAATCATGAGTAGGATAGTTCTCCTCATACGGCTTCAGTTGCCTCGACGCATAAGCTATAAATCTCCCATTCTGCATCAGAACACAACCCAAACCATTCTTTGAAGCATCGAAGTATACTTCAAAGTTCTCACTTCCCTCAGGTAGAGCTAGAATAGGAGTTGTGGTCAAACGCTCCTTTAAGGTTTGGAACGCCGTCTCACAACTCTCATCCCAACGAAATCTGGTCTCTTTCCGCATCAACGCTGTCATAAGTCTCGCGACTTTAGAAAAGTCTTTCATGAACCTCCTGTAGTAGCCAGCCAAACCCAAGAAACTCCGAATCTAAGCAACATTCTTCGGTGATTCCCACTTAGTCACTGCTTCAATCTTGCTGGGATCCACCGATACACCCTCCATAGATATCACATTGCCCAGAAAAGCCACTTTCTCTAACCAAAACTCGCACTTAGATAGCTTGGCATATAGCTGATTATCTCGCAAAGTCTGCAAAACTAACTTCAGATGCTCCTCATGCTCCTCCTTAGTATTAGAGTAGACTAAGATATCATCAATGAAGACGACCAAAAACGTGTCCAAGAACGGGCTAAAATCCGGTTCATAAGATCCATGAAAACTGCTGGTGCATTCGTCAACCCAAAAGGCATCACTACGTACTCATAGTGACCATAACGTGACCGAAAAGCTGTCTTAGGAATATCCTCATCTGCTATCCTCAGCTGGTGATAACCCGATCTCAAGTCGATCTTAAAAAACACCTCTTTGCCACTCAGCTGGTAAAAAAGATTACAATCCTTGGCAAAGGATACCTTTTCTTCACCATGACATGATTCTGTTAGTATTTTAGACCATATAATACTCATCTTATGATAATAAAATTACTAACTAATTTTATAAGACGGTCTAAAACTACATGCATGCAAAGATTTTAAGACGAAAATTCCTTACATCGGTTGTTAGGCAAAATGGGCACTACTAGGTCTCCTACCTAAGTAGTTCTTTAGCTAATTGTGAATGGATGATCCTCCAATATTACCAAACCATCAAGAAGATGGTCTCCTTTAAGATGCACCCAAGAGTTCACCCAAAGCTTACTACAAATAATATTAACTAGATATTATTTGAATATTATGTATGTATATTTGATATACTAATTAATATTATTACCTTGATAATATTATTAGTCTACTTTTATATGTGTTTTAATATAAAAGGATGAACAAAATAAGAAGAAAAATACGGTCTATTGATGGTGTATATGAACCATCCATAACAAGCACATAAAGACCAATTTTTCTTCAAATTTTCAATCTTAGAAATGATGGAATGACTTGGGTATTTATTGGCATGGAAATGTAAACAATTCACATACAAATGCTAGTGGGATTTGCCTACTTTTTCCACTCACAATAATGTATTAGTAGGTGTAAAAACCTGTCCAAATGGTCTGCTTCGGGTCCATTTCGATTTTGGACATTTACCCCACAAATGCTTATAAGTCTTATATTTAATTATCTGACATAATAAAATATTAATTTGATTATTTAACAATTAAATAATACAAATTAACAACTAATAACCACTTAACCATTAAGTAATTATTGGACCATTTTATCAACATAAAATGTATCTTATAAACCCTTATTAGCTAATTTTACAACCTCTTTTAAATTTAAATAGCTAATTATCTCCACCTCAAAACTTATACACATATCGTATAAAATTAATTAATAAATAATTAATTAATAAATTCTATTTTTTATTTATTAATTAATTATCATATAATTAAATAATAAATCCTCTTATCCCGAGTTCGTAACCCGTCATAAAATAATACATTCACACGACTAATTAGAAGTCAGATAATACAAGGAATTAATTATCCCGTATCTCATACAAACAATTAATTCATTCAATTTGGGATTCATCCTATAGGAGTGACCTAAAGGGATCAGTTGATCACCGCCGTCACACGACAGTAACGTCAAACTCTAGTCAGCCGATCGTTACCGATTAACGTTGATCAACTGACAAATATATAAAATAAGTCCCTTATATTCCTTGTACGAGATTTAATATGTAAACGCACTTATTATGGAGGACACTACTCCAACAATCTCCCACTTGTCCAAGACAAGTGTGCGCTACCAATTCTCTTGTCCAATAATATCTCCCACTCAATGCAAGATGTCTTTCAGGTCTTTCTTGCACGTGATCATATCATATAGTGGTTTTCTCGATCCGGAGAATGACTGTCTAACCGAATAATCTACTATAGATCTCATCCGAGCGTGGCCACGCATTTCCAGTCACCTCTTCTCGAGTGGCCTTGAGATAAAATATGACATAAATGGACAATCCCGTTGACCTATTTTCTTTGTTCGATACAGATCACAATGACCCAGTAAGTGCTCATCAACCTCCTTTTATGGCGCGACCTAGAACGAAAACCTAAGCCACCAGAAAACTGCACCAACTCAGACAAATAGTCACCAGTCTAAAGAATTGACTCGAAGGAATAAATAGAAATACTTGCCATGACCTAGCAACTAAGGACTCTATAAACGGTCACTGTCCTACAAATCGTCTCAGAATCTGCCTATGTAATCGACCAGCCATCTCAATGGCCATATGACAGTCGAACTTGTCATCTATCGCCTTACAATCTAGTCACTCCGAGACGTCACCTCATTAAGTAACTAGGGACAAAAATACAATGTTAATCCAGTTCACTTTAATAGGGTTCTACGTTGTCATTACAACCTATTTGGACAAAACAAAGTATTTAAATTTAGATACAAAAACTGAATACAATGATAAATATTATTATTATTACATATCGTATAATTTACAACAGTTCTGGCATTCGTCTCAATCCTATAGAAACTACATGACTATCATGTTTAGCTTGAGATAATGACTTGGTTAAAGGATCAGCGATGTTGTTAGCTGTCCCCACCTTACAGACTGTAATTTCCTTCCTTTCAATAAAATCTCAAATTACATGAAATTTCCTAAGTACGTGTCTAGACTTGTTACTAGACTTGGGCTCTTTTGCTTGAAATATTGCCCCACTGTTATCACAATACAAAGTGATAGGATCCTCAGTGGTCGGAACTACTTTCAGTCCCTCTAAGAATTGCCTAATCCAAACAGCTTCCTTTGCAGCTTCAGAGGCTGCAATGTACTCAGCTTCCGTTGTAGAATCAGCAGTCACAGACTCCTTAAAACGTCTCCAGCAAACCGCCCCTCCGTTCAACAAAAAGACAAAACCAACCTGGGATTTCAAATCGTCCCTATCGGTTTGGAAACTGGCATCCATATAACCTCTTATACGTAAGTCAGATTCTCCTCCAAACACTAAGAATGAATCCTTAGTCCTTCTCAAGTACTTCAGAATATTCTTGACGGTTATCCAGTGACTCTCACCTGGAGTTTTCTGAAAACGACTCAGCATACTCAAAGGATACGAGATGTCAGGATGAGAACACATCATAACATACATGATCGATCCAACAGCGGAAGCATAGAAAATCGATTTCATGCGTTCAATAACCTTAGGCTCAGTAGAACACTGTGACTTACTCAAAGTAATCCCACTGCCTATTGTTAGAAAACCTCTCTTGGAGTTTTTCATATTGAATCGGTCAAGAATCTTATCGATATAGGCTTCTTGACTCAAAGCTAATATCCTTTTGGATCTATCCCTATAGATCCGGATACCCAAGATGCGCTGAGCTTCTCCCAAATCTTTAATTTGGAAGTGATTTCCTAACCACTTGTTGACATAAGTAAGCATATCTACATCATTCCCAATGAGTAATATGTCGTCCACATAAAGAAGTAAGAAAACAACTTTACTCCCACTAAACTTCATGTATAAACATGGTTCCTCAACACTTCGAGAAAAACCATTCTGTTTAATAACATGATCAAAACGATGATTCTAACTCCTTGACGCTTGCCTAAGACCATAAATGGATCTCTTAAGTTTGCATACTTTGTTAGGATTTTTAGGATCCACAAAACCTTCAAGTTTTGTCATAAACACTTCCTCTTCCAGAAACCCGTTCAGGAAGACGGTTTTGACATCCATTTGCCATATCTCATAATCATGAAATGCAGCAATCGCTTACATTATCCGAACAGATCTAAGCATAGAAACTGGTGCAAATGTTTCATCATAGTGTAAACCATGAACTTGGGTGAAACTTTTTACTACCAATCTAGCTTTGTAGACATCTTTATGTCCATCCATACCGATTTTAATCTTAAATATCCCCTTACACTGAAGAGGTCTAACATCTTTAGGTAAGTCAACCAGGTCCCATACCTGATTATCGTACATGAAATCCATTTCGGATTGCATGGCCTCGAGCCATAGCTTAGAGTCAGAACTAGTAATACCTGCTTTGTAGGTCTTAGGTCCATCACTTTCCAAAAGTAAAACCTCATAGTCACCATCTTCCTCGATAACACCAAGGTATCTATCAGGCTAATGACTAACCCTCTCTGACCTCCTAGGTTCAGAAGGAACAATAATCGATTCAGACGTAGAAGGAACATCTTCCTGTACCGTCACATCAGTTTGTGGCTCTTGAACTTCATCAAGTTCAAATTTTCTCCCACTCTGTCTTCTAGAAATAAACTCTTTTTTTCTAAAAAGACAGCTTCACGAGCCACAAACACTTTGTTCTCGCTACTATTGTAGAAGTAATATCCTCAAGTTTCCTTAGGGTAGCCTACAAAAATACATTTGTCAGAACGAGGTGCAAGCTTATCGTCAGACTTGCTCTTGACATAAGCATCACAACCCCATACTTTCGTGTATCACAAATTCGGGACTTTCCCTTTCTATATCTCATATAGAGTTTTGCCAGTTGCTTTAGTGGGACTTTGATTAAGTGAGCGTATCGCAGATGAAATGGCAAAACCCCAAAATGACTTAGGTAACTCAGTTTGACTCATCATTGATCGGACCATATCTAATAAAGTTTGATTCCTCCTTTCAGCCACACCATTCAATTGTTGTGTGCCAGGAGGAGTTAACTGAGATACAATACCACAGTCTTTAAGGTGATCAGTAAAGTCATTGCTTAGATATTGCCCACCACGATCTAATCGTAATGTTTTAATCTTCTTATTTAATTGGTTTTCTACTTCATTCTGAAACTCTTTGAACTTGTCAAAAGCTTTACTTTTACACCACATTAAGTAGATATACCCATATCTACTCATGTCATCGGTAAAAGTAATGAAGTAGTCATAATTGCCTTTAGCAGTGACTGTCATTGGACCACATACATATGTGTGTATTAAACCCAACAACTCACTAGCTCGAGATCCTTTTCCTAGAAAAGGTGCACGAGTCATCTTGCCAAGAAGACAAAATTCGCATGTACCAAGTGATTCGAAATCAAAAGGTTTAATTATACCAGTCGACACTAGTCTTTTAATGCATTTCTCGTTAATGTGTCCTAATCGACAATGCCATAAATAAGATTGACCGGGATCACCTACTTTGGGTATTTTATTATCTAAATGATAAACATAGTTGCAAGTGTCTAGAATATAAATACCACTGATTGAAATAGCTTCGCTATATACAATCCCATTAAGGGAAAAAGTACAACACTTGTTTTTTATTACAAAATCAAAACCTTTTGTGTTTAACACAAATACTAATATTATATTTCTAGACAACGTTGGCACAAAATAACAATGATTATGAAACAACTTCAAACCCGAAGGTAAATTAAGTACATAGGTTCCTACTGAAACGGCGGCTACTTTAGACCCATTACCCATTTGGAGATCAACATCGCCCTTATTTAGTTTCCTTACGCATTTTAGGCCCTGTAAATGATTACACAAGTGAGAACCACAACCAGTATTTAATACCCAAGTTGTATTTGAAGCATAATTTATGTCTATCATAAAAGATTCGGTTGAGAAATTACATGTTGGCTTCACAATGCCAGCTTTGATGTCATCCAAGTATTTTGAGCAATTATGCCTCCAATGTCCCTTGTTATTACAATACAAGTGTCTTTAAGAGGATTACCCTTCTTAGGTTTAGGCTCGGTAGAGCTATTCGCAATAGCCTTACCTTTCCCCTCTACCTGTATGGGCTTCTTATCTGCGTTCCTCTTAAACTGCTTCCTCCCCTTCACATTGATCGCAAGTACATCCCTCCTTGTACTCCCACTCAATCCCATGTCCTTCTCTGCTTGCACAAGCAGAGAATGGAGCTCATGTAAACTTTTTCTCATGTTCTTCATATTATAATTTACCCTAAATTGGGTAAATCCTTTGACGAGAGAGAGAGAGAGTGGAGCACTCGGTCCACCACAAGCTCGTCGGGAATCTTACATCCCAACCCATCTAGAGTTTCCACGTACTCAATTATTTTAAGTACGTGTGAACTCACAGGTTAGCCATCTTTGAGCTTAGCCTCAAAGAAACGAACCACGGTGTCATACTGAATTATCCTTGGGGCTTGAGAAAATATAGTAGAAAGCCTCGAGAATACTTCATGTGCATTGCATAACTTGACACATTGCCTTTGTAAATCAGGATCCATTGAAAAATCCAAACATTTTTTATTGCAGCAGATTCCTTTTGATAATCATTAAAAGCTTCCCTTACATCGGCAATGGCCCTAGAACTAGGCGAAGGGGGAGAGGGATCAACAAGGTAGCGTAATTTGCCATCACCTGCGGCATCTAATCGAAGTTGTTCCTCCCAATCTTTAAAATTACTACCGTCGGCTTTTAATACATATTTGTCCATAAAAGAACGAAGCCATGAATCTCTAGCTATAGTGACGATTTGACTAGTAGAAGCCATCGTGATTACTACAAAGGAAATGAAAGGAAAGATTAACATTTATTGTCTAAATATTTTAACTTGTGAAACTATTTTTACAAGTTCCCATTTATATAACGATCTCCCACTGAATTATATAAATGATTCCAAGATTCTATTTTATATAAACACGGGCACGGTGGACCGATTCAACCCATATTTATATAAATTTGGTCAGTCAACAATTTTGACTGATTCTACTACTAGAACTCTTGGTCGACGGATTTTCTTAAAAACTATCTTTTAGCCCCAGAAATAATTATGGGCACGGTGGACTGATTCAACCCATAATTATCCTGTTGAGTCCAACCAATTTTCACGCGTAATAACTTTTATTACCCTACTTACCCAACGTAAAAAAAGTGTACCTCGGTGATGCGAACCTACCTCTAATGAAGAAGGGATTCATAGGTGCTATTATTTGGCAAAGCTAATCTCAATTTTCAAACAAAGGTGAGAGATCTTATCAATTTAATTGTCTATCACTTTAAAGTGAACAAAATTGGTGAATGCTAGACAATTAAATCGATAACAAAAAAATAAAACATGTAGTGAAGATTTGGCATGAATGCATAAATATAAACAAACAAGTCCTAATATGGCCACCTAGTTAATCTAATTAACTTAAACTATTACACTTCGGAAACCAACTCCTTGGCCCCTTAAGTCTTCATACAATTGGCCTCCTTCTTTGGGATTTCGGAACGCCTTTCCGAAAACACCGTCTTCATGAAAACTCCGTCTTTAGATGCTTCTTTTAACTACTAATAATTAAATTACATAACAATTTCCTATTATACAATTTGTAATAAAATTAAACATTGAAGTCGATATCTCTCTTAGGTGGTAACCCCGATATCTCATCGGGAAAAACATCACTAAACTCCCCAACCACTGGTATATCAGATACCGACGGCTCCTCCACACGCATATCCCTCACTTGGCAAAGAATGAAGGGACACTTCTTTCTCAAACAGGACTTTAAAGTCATCACTACGATAAACTTACACTTTGGTCTCACCACGAACCCCCTATATGACGCTTTAACTCCCTTAGGCCCCTTTAAAGACACTCCCTTTTGTCTGGAATCTATCTTAGGATCATACCTGCCCAACCAGTCCATCCCGACGATGACCTCAAACCTATCCATAGGAAACTCTAACAAGTTGACTGGTAAGTCTATCTCCCCTACCAACATGGACACATCTCTATACAACTTAGAACAAGACACTGACTCCCCAGAAGGTATAAACACACTATCTTTTTCAAGTTCATACTCTCCCAAACCCATAGTTAAGGCATAACCCCTAGACACAAAAGAATGGGCTGCCCTTGAGTCAAACAAAACTAAAGATGGTGTATTATGAACAAGAAAGGTACCGGTAACTGTTGGAGTATGTGTCCTCAATAATAGTGGGATCAAATGATTTAATATCATAATCAAATCTCATATTAAGAATAGAAAGGAATGATAAATTAAATAGTCAACTGGTCAACATTAATCGGTAATGATTGGATAACTAGAGTTTGACATTATTGTCGTTTGACGGTGGTGATCAGTTGATCTCTTAAGGTCACACCTAAAGGACAATTCCCTTAATAGACAAATTGATTATTTGTATGACGATACAAGTTGATCAATTCCTTAAAATTGAACAATTCAATTGAGAGAGAATATTTATATCTTATTGTAATAGGATTAAATAAGATTTATTTTAGTAATTGAAATACTTTATTACTAAAACTGATTATTGTTTGTGAAACAAGTGAGATAAGAATGAATGGTTAATTATAATTACAATATTTTGTGAAGTATAATTATATGACCCATTTTATTTATGTGATCAAGTATCACTAGTCATTTTGTTGTATGTGATTTAATTAATTTATAAAATGATATTTATTCGATAAATATGCATTAAATTAATTAATAACATGTAACATACTTTATGTGACATATTGTGTGATAAGTAACAAATTGACAAAATAAAATGAAGGTGAATTTTATACAAATGACCGAAAAAATGGAGGGTGGTAGGCATTAGTGGGTTATTTATTTTATGTGATAAGAATAAATTAATAAAACCTACTCTACCTTCTTACGCACCTACATATTGATAAGAGAAAAAGGAAAAGCAAAAGATGCTCTCCTTGGCCTTATGCTAGCCGGCCACAACCTTCTTTTAAGAGGAGTTTTGGTTCCTTTTACTCATTCATTCATTCATTCATTTGCATGCATACTTGATTTATGCTTCATTTTCTCTCATCTGTCTCAAAAACTCTCTAAACTTATTTTAGAAAACAAAAGGTTGTTCATAATAAATTCTAATCAGAATATAAGTTTACTAGTGTAGTAATAAATATATTATTAGAATTCTTTTAAGGGTACTACTATATTAATCTAGTTAATTAATATACTAGTTTAAGGGATTAGTCTTAGGTGCAATCAAAGGAGGATCTCTACTTGGGATTTTGGAGGATCATCCACTATATTAAGCTCAAGAACAAATAAGGAAGACGACCTTATTTGTGCCCTTATTTCAAACCAAATAACAATGTAAGGGACATTGTTTTTCTTTATTAATCTCTTATTTTGTTATGCATGCACTAGATCAAAAGAACACATATTAAGAAGTTAATTAGTTCAATATTAGAAGAGTCTAATAATAGGCATATGAACCTAATAAGTGGTATCAGAGCATAGGATGGTGCATGCATAATCGGTTTGGTTTTTCCGAGTTAAATGTAACTTAATTAAAACTAGAAATTTGTGATTTATCAGAGTAATTCACGAAATCATAATTCATGTTGTATATTCTGGTCCTCAAATGGTTTTAGGTCATTTTTATGACTTATGGTAATTTATTGCTCATTTTTATGATTTTTAGTGAAATAATTACATTTTTATGAGTAAAATGAACTTTTATTCACTAAAATAAGTTAACTTTCACTAATGGCTGTGATTTTTTAGTATGACCTCACATGAATATTTTATATATTGTATGTAAAATTTCATATTAATGTGATTAATATTTCATGATTTATGATTTTTATGTGATAAAAATGGCATAAATGGAGGTTATATGACTAAAAATGGTTAAGCTTAGTCTATGAACACAAAACTTTTTTATGACCTCACATGTATATTTTACAAATTGTGTGTAAAATCTTGTGTTAATTTGATTAATATTGCATGATTTATGATTTTTATGAGATAAAAATGGATTAAAAGAGGTAAAATGGTTAAATATAGTTAAACTTCGAACCAGGCCATGAAACTTTAATATATTATCACATGCATGATTTACACACCGTATGTAAATTTTGAAATGAAATGATTTCATTTTGCAAGTTTTATGAATTTTTAGTGTAAAAATGGCATAAATAGTGACTATTTTAGCATAAATGGCTAAAACGAATTGCATGGCATGAGAAAATTATTTTAGGTTGCATAAATATCTCACGTAACAGAGCTAAAGTTGTTAAATTGATTGGATTAATTTTTGTGTACTTTAGATGTTTTATGAGATAAAACCGATAAATTGTAACTATATTTTCTCGAAATTAAATTCAAAAGTTTTAACCGTGATTTTTGACATTATGAGTGTCATGAAAATATATGAAAATGTTCAAAAATTTAAAATTCAAATTTTTAAATTATTCTAATTTAATTTGGATTTATTTCATAAATGTTATGATTTTAAGGTCAAAAAACGAGCATAAAACTAAATCAAGTGAATTATTGTCAAAAATTGAGTGATGACTAATTTTTGAGTCCTAAGAGTGTTAGGATAATTAACTTGAGCTTAAATTTTATTTAAGTATTAATTTGTGATTTTAAGAAGTTATTATCACGCATTTCCATAAAACCGGGTTATATAATAGATATAAACTAAATAGGGCGATTTGGCACATAATTTGGGATGATAAAGACATATTATAATGCTGCATATTTCAATTGTTGAATGTTTTTTTATTTATATAATTTTGAATTATGTAATTTTATCTTAGTATGGCCTTAGTTTTAATTGATATTACCCGTAATGAAAGGGAGTATTGATTCGGTTATAATTTAATGTGATCTCGTATCATTTTTATTTTTACTAGTTTTTCATACTAAAAATGTATAATAGGAAATAGCTTTGTATTTTTATTATTATTTGTAATTATGGAATTTCTTCAAGACGGTGCCATTCGGAAAGGTGTTCCGACGAAGACGGTGTCCTTGGGAGGCGTGCCACTTGAAGATTCAAGGGAACAAAAGAGCTGGTTTCCGAATATGTAATAGATTATTTTATTTTCTATTTTAGGAAGGCCATACTAGGAATTTATTATTATTACATTGCATTTATTTAATATGTTGCATGCATTGCCAAATCGCTATAACATCACATGCATATCATATCGAGTCATCGACCGTGTCAATTATAATTATCGTAGTTCACCGCTTTAGTTCACTTAAAACGTGATAGATAATAAATTGGCAAGACCTCTCACTAAATAATAATTGAGGATTAGCCTTACCAAATAGTAGAAACCATGAATCCCAATTTCATAAGGAAGTAGGCTCGGCTCACCGGGGTGCTAAACTTGTTACGTTGGGTAATAAAATATTATTACATCGAAATTTGGATTGAGCTCAACGGAAGTATTCGTGACCGTAGTCGCATGTGTTCCGGGCTAAAGATAAATATTAAAGTAATTTTATCGACCGAGAGTTCTAGAAGTAGAATCGATTAAAGAGTTAATCCACCGAGTTATATTGATAAGGGATGAATCGGCTCACCGTGCGCGAATTAATATGAATTTCGATCTCGGGATCATTTATAATAGTTGGGTAGAGGTCACTATATAAAAATTGTTTAATACGTGTACAAGTATTATTAAAACGATAGATGTTTATTAATTCCTTCACTTCCTATTTTTATAGTCGAAATCGTTTTCTCAATTGCAATGGCAACTCCAATTTCATCCGCAACCACTAGCTTCAACACTCTCACCAATGTTTCATGGCTCCGATCCTTCATGGATCATTGTAAATTAGAAAAGAATAATGGGCCCAATTTTGCCGATTGGGACGCGCAACTTCACTTGGCCGCGGAGGGTAACGACAAGCTTCGTTACCTTTCTAAGGCCTCTCCCGCCGAACCTAATGCTAGGTCTACCACCGCCGCTAGGCAAGCTTATGAGATTTACTAAAAGGAGTCGGCCGTGATAAAAAATGTATTGAGCTTCTAAATGGAGGCCGAACTCCAAAGAAGTGCTATAAAGATTAGCACCGCTCATGAGATCTATATGAAGCTTGTGACCATGTTTTCACGAGTTCCGAGGATCATTCAATATGAAGCGGCATCCGCATTCTTTGATCTCAAAATCAAGGAGGGCAAAAAAGTTAGCCCTCATGTGCTCAAGTTGATGGAGCATGTTGAGACTCTAAAAATGCATAAGGTTGAGATTCCCGAGGAACTCGTCATTGATCGAATTCTTCACTCCTTAAGTAAGATTAAGGCATATGTTCAATTCAGGGTGAATTTAATATGCAAAACTTGAAAGTTTCCCTTGATGAATTGCACAAAATGCTTGTGCAAGCCGAGAGGGACATGAGGCTAAGTGTTAGCACCACCAAGGATGTGCTCAATGTTAATCATAAGAGCAAAGGGAATTTCAAGAAAAGTGGAAATAAGGGAAAGAAGAAAACTCCCTACAAAAACAAAGGAATGGCTTTTGAAGCTAGCTCGTCCAAGCCCAAGTACAGTGCCCCGTTCGGGGACAAGTGCCACTATTGTAGTGGTGTTCGGCATTGGAAGAGAAATTGTTCAAAATATCTTGGCGATATTAACGCTGGAAAGGTTATTCTAGTAGGTAAATAACTATCCCTATCTTTTATATTTCGATCTCAACCTTGGTATTTTGATACAAGTTATGATGATTTCCTTTTTTTATTAAAATTAGGGCATCCTAGCAAGGATAAGGGCAAAGAAAAGCAAGCCTAGAAGATCTTGAGGGAAGCTAGATGTACCCGACCATGGTGCTAGATCTATGGAAGCTTGACTTTATTTTGCTTTGTCCTTATTTTCATGTTGTATTTTGAGATTTTAGAACTATTTTGATTTCCTTGTTCGACCTGGAAATTTGTTTGTATCCTTTAAACAATGGTTGTATTTTGGATATTGGTGACTTGGTTTGCAACCTAAGTTACTTACTTTATTGTATCAATTGTTCTAAGATTATCATCATACACTACTTGCATCGTAAAACATAAGATTATCGACTTAAATTGATCAAATAGACAATTATAATGATTACATCATTATATGTCCATAAGCTATGAATTTCATTCTCCTTATGCTATTGTTACTAAAAGTAACAACTTACTTATGTAGGATCAATTATAAATTTATGATGTGCTATTGAACTCTATATAGATAATTTAATTTAGCAATTGGCTACGCCATTTATAAGACTCCATACGAGTTATGGGAGGGCTTAAGATTTCAATTTTGTTCATTACATGGACATAAATCGATTTAAGTTGTCAAACTCACTTTTGGGAATTAATAATCCAAAATGACACGTTATTTTGGAAGGTCACCCAGGAGATACCTATTTAACAGATGACTTGGATAAAACTCGTATATTATGTCTGCCGTAAAAGGGCTTGTGTTTTATGGGCTAATGCGTCAGTCTAAAGAAACTTCTAATACTCCACCATATATGTTTGTAACTCACAAAACTATCTCTTAAGAAGATAGAAGTATTTCTAAGAGATAAAGTGGGAGTAGATTAAATCGTCACAAACATGTCATATAGTTAATGTGTTACTTTGTGAAAGTAATGAAACTATAATCTATAAAGATAGAGTGGGAGTATAGTTCAGTGGGAGTTTAGCACACATGTCTTGTTAAAATGTTGCTTTGCGAAAGTAATGGTATTATTCCAAATCGACCATGTTACGAACGAGCCATAGTATTACAATCCAAAAATTGTTACTCAAGAGTAGATTTACTTTAAGGCGAGGGTCTCCTTAATAGTAAATAGAACTTTAGAGTACCTAAGTGCATAGATTGACATGAAGATGTTAATAAAGGTAAATTATGTTAGGAATCACCACATTTCATTTTAATGAAGGATAGCAAATGATATTAAAAATTCGCTTTTCTAAAATGGGAATTTAGAGAAGGATGTGTGTGGAACACAAAACCTTAGATAAAGATCTAAGAATCCAAACATATTATGCATAGCTTTCTTAAGTGATCCCAAAATGGTCTTAAGCAAGCATTAAAGGATCATACTTTTCGTTCATGTGATAATTGAGAATGGTTTCATTCACATGATTGAAGAATCATGATTATACATGAAGTTAAGTGGGAGCAAGAATTATTTTTCCATGTCTTATATGTTGAAGACATATTACTTATTGAGAATAATGTACCAATTCTCTCTTCTGTCAAGAATGATTGGGAGACTAGGAAAAGGTCAATATATTTTAGATTACCGAATCTATGTGAGAGAATATTGGCATAGAATTGAGAGCCTTATGATGTAGGATCTTTCATATCTGTTTGACATCAACAAGGTTGAATAGGTTATTCATGTTGATGAAAGTCGAATTGCTATGATGGAGTCATAGTCGTTCACTGAACCTATTAAGTTGTTGATTACATGAAGTCGATTTCTAATGATTCCGCCATTAGAATGATCATGTATGCCAACAGACGCACATGCTGTGATGAACCATATGCTTGGAGCATGATAAGTCAATAACAAGTTAATTCATAAGATGGTCTTGTAAAAGTCTTAAAGAACAATTGAGGATTTGTTCATTTGATTGGATGATAAACTAAGTTATGTGTTGAAGGGTTGCACAAGCTTTAGTTTCCAAACTGAAAAGGATTTGTTGAAATCATAGGTTGATTTTGTTGACTTGAGAGTAAGAGACTAGAAAAGAGTTTTATTTTCGTACATTGCAAATTCTACAAAAGGAATCTAAGTAAATTGTGATAAAATGGTCAACGTAGGGAATGAGAGTAGATCCCTATACCAAAGACTTTATCACAAGTTATGTGATAACAGTGGGAGCATATTTCAAGTTAAAGAGCCCAAGTCTAGTAAAAAGACTAGACATATACTTAGAGATAAATTCAAGTTATTAGAAATAACATTGAATGGAAGGAAATAACAATTCATAAAGTTGGAATGTTTGGATATATGGTATATCCACTTGCCAAGCTTTTATTGCATTTTAACTAGTGTAAAAGGTACACTGTAGATTATAAGATATGAAGTAGTAATAGTTTATTGACTACTCATATATGATAATCACATTTATCGTTTGAATTTTATTAAACTCATCTATTACTTTGTTAAATCCAAATGGGTTGTAGAGACAAATTGAACCCCAGTAAAGTGAACTGGATTGACATAGTATTCGCCCCTAATTGCTTAAAGGAGGTGACGTCTCGAAGTAACTAGAGTTTGATGCGATTGATGGCAAGTTCAAGTGCCGCATAGTCATATGGGATGACTAGTCGATCACATAGGCAGACTGTATGGGACACTCTGTTGGGCAGTGACCGCTTATAGAGTTCTGGTAATTCATAAAGCCTGGTCGTGGCAAGAGCTACTATAGCATTTTTATGAATCAGTTCTTTTGACTAGAGACTATTCGCCCAAGTTGGCACAAATTTCTGATTGGCTTTGAATTATGCTCTACGACTGTCGTAACTGAGGTCAAATGAGTATATTTTGGGTTATAATGAACTGTGGCTAAACGAAGGGAATAGTGCGATAGGAATTGTCCGCCCCCTTGTCAGGGTTATTTGAAATCTCAAGGCCACTCGAGGAGTAGTGAACTGAAAATGCGTGGCCACGCTCGGAAGATATTTATGGTAGATCATTCCGGTCAGACAGTTACTCTCTAGATCGAGGAAAACACTTAAGATATGATCAAATGCGAGTACGACCTGCGAGACACCTTGCATTGAGTGGGAGATTGTAATAGGAAAAGAGAATTGGTGACGCACACTTGTCTCAGACACGTGGGAGATTGTTGGAGTATGTGTCCTCAACAATAGTGCGATCACATGATTTAATATCATAATCAAATCTCATATTAAGAATAGAAAACGATGATAAATTAAATATTCAGCTGATCAACATTAATCGGGAATGATTGGCTAAATAGATTTTGACATTACTGTCGTTTGACGGTGGTGATCAGTTGATCCCTTAAGGTCACACCTAAAGGACAATTCCTTTAATAGACAAATTGATTAATTGTATGATGATACAAGTTGATCAATTCCTTAAAATTGAACAATTCAATTGAAAGAGTATATTTACATCTTATTGTAATGAGATTAAATAAGATTTATTTTAGTAATTGAAATACTTTATTACTAAAATTGATTATTGGTTGTGGAACAATTGAGATAAGAATGAATGGTTAATTATAATTACAATATGTTGTGAATTATAATTCTATGACCCATTTTATTTATGTGATCAAGTATCACTAGTCAATTTGTTGTATGTGATTTAATTAATTTATAAAATGATATTTATTTGATAAATATGCATTAAATTAATTAATAACATGTAACATACTACATGTGACATATTGTGTGACAAGTAACAAATTGACAAAATAAAATGCAGCTCCATTTTATACAAATGACCGAAAAAATGGAGGGTGGTAGGCATTAGTGGGTGATTTATTTTATGTGATAAGAATAAATTAATAAAACCTACTCTACCTTCTAACACACCTACATATTGATAAGAGAAAAAGGAAAAGCAAAAGATGCTCTCCTTGGCCTTATGCTAGCCGGCCACAACCCTCTTTTAAGAGGAGTTTTGGTTCATTTTACTCATTCATTCATTCATTCATTCATTTGCATGCATACTTGATTTATGCTTCATTTTCTCTCATCTCTCTCAAAAACTCTCTAAACTTGTTTTAGAAAACAAAAGGTTGTTCATAATAAATTCTAATCACAATATAAGTTTACTTGTGTTGTAATAAATATATTATTAGAATTATTTTAAGGGTACTACTATATTAATCTAGTTAATTAATATACTAGTTTAAGTGATTACTCTTGGGTGCAATCAAAGGAGGATCTCTACAATGGGATTTTGGAGGATCATCCACCATATTAAGCTCAAGAACAAATAAGGAAGGTGACCTTATTTGTACCCTTATTTCGAACCAAATAACAATGTAAGGGACATTGTTTTTCTTTATTAATCTCTTATTTTGTTATGCATGCACTAGATCTAAAGAACACATATTAAGAAGTTAATTAGTTAAATATTAGAAGAGTCTAATAATAGGTATATGAACCTAACAGTAACCACATGAACATCTTTCTCTGCCTCCTACTTGCCCATCATAAAGAGCTTCCCGCTGCTTTTCTGACCTCCACCCTGGACCGTGGTAGTTGAAGTAGATGGCGTAGCTGCCGAGTTCTGAGTCACACTTTTGTTCGGGCACTGATAGGACCCTTCATTGTTGCAGTTGAAGTCGCCATTGTTGTTGTTCTGCCCTCCACGATTGCCCCCATGACCTAGATGGCATGTTGCTAGCAAAACTCTAAATCGGAGCCTGAGAAAAGTTTCGGTGATAAGTCCCCGAAAAGCCTCCTCTTACTCTGGCACTAGTGCACTCATGCATCTTGTGACCCACTCCGCCATAGTTGAAGCTGTTAAGGTATGAGTTATCACTGTTACTCCGACCACCGCCTCTTCCCCAAACTCGGGATCCCCCTGTATATCCAGACCCTCCAGGAAAAGCCCTGGACTGACCATGATTGCCTCTCTTGTGGACCGACTGGTTGCCACTCTCACTCTCCGCCTTTCTCTTCTCAGCATTCCTTTCCTTAGCTTCCTTGGTCAAGTCCACCAACCTCTCAGCATGCCCAGCTCGTGCATATACCTCTTTCAGATCGGTAAGTAACCCAGCTAGTATTCTTTCCATGATCTTAGGTGCCAACCCCTTTTCAAAACGGAGAGCTAAACCTCGCTGACCCAACTGCATATCCTCGACATAACGTGATAGCTCTAGGAACCGGTGATAGTACCCAGGGACAGTCTTATCATCACCCATGGTGAAAGAATCAAACTTGGCTCTCAGCTTGTGACGGATGTGCTCTGGCACAAAATGCTTCCTCATAGCGCTCTTGAGACCTGCCCACGAAATAGCATCGTATCCCTGGTCCTTGTAATTTGCTCTGGAATCCTCTTTCATATTCTGCCACCAAACCTCAGCCTCACCTCTTAGGTAGTACACCACTTGTTCTACCGCCATCTCCGTCGGACACTTCACGACCTCAAGAAGACTCTCCATCTCGCGGTACCAGTTATCGAGCAGCTTTGGCTCACCAATGCCCTCATAAGTCGAGGGGTGGAAGTGAGCAATGATGGTTCTTATATGGGATGCGTCCACCGGTTTCTCGCCTCCCTTACCCACGTTCTTGAGTGCCTCCGTGAGCGCATATTGCTGCTCAATCATACGGGGAATCTCATCCACAGACATCTCAGAAGGTTGGATGTAAGCAGCTGACCTCTTTAGCGGCATTTTGGGCTGATAACCAAGGAAAGGTAAGCATATAGCCTACGGATCAAAATAAACAAACCCTCCGCAAAAGAAGTACTCGGCCGAGTACGGTGAAATACTCGGTCGAGTAAGGACTACTCGGTCGAGTAATGAGACTACTCGGTCGAGTATTCCACTCTAGTAGCCAACTTCAAAAACACAAATAACATACTCAGTTGAGTATGAAAAACACACGGTCGAGTATGCCTTACTCGGTTGAGTATAACTATTACTCGGCCGAGTGATCACAACCAGTGGCTACTGAATTGTATCCATAAATGAACACTCGGTCGAGTGCTTGGTTACTCGGTCGAGTATCCCCTACTCGGTCGAGTACCCGCCCCGCTCGGCCGAGTCATACCAAAAACGAGCTATATACTTACGATAACATACTTAAACATGCAATTCTATATCCAATACTTTACTACCCTTCCAAAGGCCAATTAATAAATCACATATCATGCTCAAAGTCTATCATATCCAACTACGCAATTCACTTTCTCATATATTACCATGTTCAAAACACGCAATTCACTTTTCATTTCATCCAACAACTTCACAATATTCACAGCTACAAGTACAACACACATAACTTTAAACACACAACGATCCCTAAGACACCCCCATGTTGACCGGCTCGAAATTGTAAGGGCCTCAATATGACTTCAGGACGTCTCTCAAGTCTTTGCGGTAGCTCAAAACAACTCGCCCTGGGTTCATTTTATTTAGAATCCCTACGTTCATTAGGTTCATTGGTTTTAGGTTCCAGAATCGTCTCTCTGATACTACTTTGTAACACCCCCTCATACCAAGGTACCTTACCAAGGACCACCCTAGTATCAGAGACTGTTACCATCTCGGTTGCCCGAGGATAGTATATCAAAAGAAACCATTCCAAAACATTTATTAAAGTATATAAAGTTAATGTTTACATAGTTCCAAAACCAAACCAAAGAGATGTTTACTAATACTAAAAAAAACTAAAATCTTAAACAGCTAAACTCGTAACAGCGGAAGCTAGACTCAAAGTGATGACTCCCCATATCGTCCCCATAGCTAAAGACCATCATCACCTATCAAAATCTGCTGACCAACCCCGAATGGATCACCACATATTTTATAAAACAACAACGCGGTCAGTCCACTGCATAATCAAAATAAGACAAAATACAACCAAGATAAAACAGCTGTTCCATAACCAATCTCCAACTCCCAATCACATCTCATAACTGACTACACACTTAAGTGTGTAGCCCTGCCAGATTACTACCGCAACAGATAATCCTCACCGCCAGTGGAAGACCGCAACCTTTCTCACCTAAGCCCCGCTCATCACACGAGCGATAACCCATGTTCATTAATGTGCACATCCCCTCCTGTGACGGGTTCCACAAATGGCAAATTAAGTGCGTGAAGCCACTCCTGCAAGTGACTCCACTCAGTCGAGGATGCATCTCACAAACATCATCAATCTATCACAACTCCAATACTCCAGAATACAATCAACAACAATAGTATCATATCAATTAAATTACAACATCACAATTATAAACTTAATTCAATTACGAAATCAACTGAGTAGGGAAACCCTACCTTAGCACAAATCTGATACGAGTCGACAAGGAAACTAGAACTGCTCTTCTATGAATTCTCCACCTAACAACAATCATACAATCCAATCACGCAAAATATCCCTTTTTCCCCAAATTACAAAACTAGGGTAAACCCTAAAAAGACAAACTGACAAGACTCATAGGACTAGTAGCTTACCGACGCAATCGACGCAATAGAGGAATGATCAAGAGTCACGAACAATCTATAATCTTGAGAGAGATTAGAGGTGATTAGAGTTACGTTTTAATGTTTTAGGTTTTGTAAAATGTAAAAGTGAAGCTGTTAAACTCAATTTATAACTCTTAGCCCCTTTAATCAAACCGCGGAATATAATTACCATCAGACTGGATACTCGGTCGAGTATAGAGTATACTCAGCTGAGTATCCCTAACTCGATCGAGTATAACCATACTCGACCGAGTAGTCCTAGACAGTAGCCTGACCAGAAAGACACAACGCATTACTCGGCCGTGTAAGCCCTATTCGGCCGAGTAACATGACTTAGAAAAACGTAGAATTACAGTTGTAGACCTGAATTTGATAGGCTAGGCATGGTTATGTGGAAGAGCCATGTACCTTGGATTGGATAGGATAGGCCGGGCCTGGTGTTTGCAGTAGGCCCTGGACCTGGCGTGGCAAGCCCACATGGTGTGGTTGAGCTTGGGCTATGATCCTTGGCAACAGACTACTGGTGTATTCATGGTTTTGAGACAGTGGCAGTGTTACATTGCTTAAGGCCATGTGCTTTGACATATATTTTCATCTACTTATCTTGTTTGTATTTACATATTGTTCCGTTAACTTATTTTAATATCATAGGTTGACTTGTGTGTGTTCATGTGTCCTTTAATTATTGTTTCCGTCATGGAAGCAGATAATAACAGGTACTTGATTAGATGGGCAAGGGAGATTGGTTGTGAGAGCATGGATGGACTTAGGCGTCTAGCTCACTTAGTTCAGACTTTATTTACTATACGTTTAAGACTTTATCATTTTCGCTGCAAGTATTGTAATTTATATTAAATTAGACTTTCAGTTCAATTATAATAAAACCATTTAAAGTTATATTTTAATAAATTACTTTGGATTTTTTACCTTTGTTATTCACTGCCTCGGGACAACGAGATGGTAACAATCTTATTTATCACTGTAATATCCCATAAATTAATAATATTTATAAGAATAAATAATGTAAATCCAATAATTAATTAATGGCATTTATAATAATAATTGCAAATAAGGCGTCTAATTAAATAATAAAGTAAGTAAGCAAGTCGGGAATTGGACTTAGTTGGTAATAAGGCCTTGGGCCGTGTGTTATATATAAGTGGGCCGATTTTATTGGCTTAGTATGAGTATTGGTCGGGAATTGTATCAGGATTTAATAATAATAAGAAGAATAATAATGGTAATTCCTATAGCAATTGTAATAAGACAATAGTTTCCTAATTGGTATCTTATACTCTCTAAAGCTAGACTATAAATACAAAGGTAATCAGAAAAATAATTCATAAAAATAGAAGAAGGATATTTAAGAGACGGAAGGAGCGAATAAGCGATAAAAGGTAAGACCGTCGTAATTTATGTTTATATCGTCTTAATCTATTAAGTTATCTTATGTGCACCGTATAAACCATCATGAACAACGATGTTAACCTTAGTAGCTACCTTTTGTTGGAGTGTCCCCGACAATAATGCGATCACAATTGTCGATCATGATGATCACATGTTTAAATCTCATTTTTAAGAATACGTAAGGGATGATTCATTATATAGTCAACTGATCAACATTAATCGGTAATGATTGGCTTGCTAGAGTATGACGTTACTGTCGTGGGACGGTGGTGGTCAGTTGATACCTTAAGGTCACACCTAAAGGATGATGCCCTAATCTATAAAGTTGATTAATTGTATGACGATACAAGTTAATCAATTCCTTAAAATTGAACAATTCAATTTGAGAGAGAGAATATTGATATCTTATAATAATGGGATTAAATAAGATTTATTTTAGTAATTGAAATATTTTATTACTAAAATTGTTTATTGTTTGTGAAACAATAGAGATGATAATGAATGGTTAATTATAATTACAAGATGTTGTGAATCATAATTAAATGACCCATTTTATTTATGTGATCAAGTATCACTAGTTAATTTGTTGAATGTAATTTAATTAATTTATAAAATGATATTTATGTGATAAATGTGTATTAAAATTAATTAATAACATGTAGCATACTACATGTGACATATTGTGTGACAAATGACAAATTGACAAAATAAAATGGTAGTCCATTTTATGGTACATGGACCGAAATAATGAGAGTGATATTGGTGTTAGTGGGTGAATTATTTTATGAGATAAAATAAGCTAATGATGCCTAGTCTACACCTAGCCTTACATGCCCAAGGTTTTGATAAGAACAAAAGGAAAAGTGAAGGACAAGATATTGGTCCTCATCCCTTCTTGAACCGTGACACCTCCTCCACTATTAGAGGACTTTTGTTCACTACTCATTTAATATACTTGTCCATTCAAAATACATGCAAAAGTTTATGCATTATTCTCTCTTCTCTTTAATCGTCATCTAAAATATGAGAAGATTCAATCAAAATTGTTCAATCAAATTACTAATATTATTAGTGTAATATATGATTATTAGTAATCAATTTTAAGGTAAACTACTAAACAAATATCTAGCACATATTATTTAGTAGAGATAAGGGATAATCTTGGGTGCAATCAAGAGGAGTGGCTTCTATACTTGAAGTTTTTGGAGGATCATCCTATTATTCATCATAGCTCAAGAACAAGTGAAGGTAGGAGACCTTACTTGTGCCCATGAACCGACATATTCAATGTAAGGAACCGGTTTTCCTCTACACTTATTTATATGTTTTGCATGCATAAGATCCTTAAGTTTTTATGACTAAAACTTTAAACTAAAATATGTGATATTTAAAATATGATTTCCTTCAAGTGGTATCAGAGCTTTATGGTTGTTGCATGCAGGATCGGGATCATTTTTCCGAGATAATACGATTAACGAATAAAACTTGAAATTTGTGTTTTATGTTGATAAATCACGAAATAATTTTGCATGTTAAAAGTTTCTTGTCCTAAGTGATTTTTAGGACATTTTGGTTTATTTATGGATTTTATTGTTTGTTTTATATAATATTGGCATTAAAATGTGATTTTTATTATAAAAATGTCATTTTTGGACGAAAAATAGCTAAACTTTGAATTTTACAGTGGTTTTTGGATATGTTTTCACATATATTATCTACTGATGGCCTGTAAATTGGCATGATAAAATGAGTTGTTTTGCTCGAAATGTGGATTTTTCAAGTTAAAATCGTATTTAAATGGGTAAATAGGTTAATATGAGTTATATTTCGAATCTGGTCATGGAAATTTAGTATGTTGTCACATGAAATTTTACAAGATGGGTGTAAAATATTCGGCTATAATTAAGTGTTTTTGCATGATTTATGATTTTTTGATGAAAAATCACATAAATAGTGACTATAATTAGTAATAATGCTAAAACATACTTCATGACTAAAGGAAAAACGTCTCATGTTGAATTTTATCATATATTTCAGATCTAAAAGTGAAAAGTTGATGAAAATAATTTTTCTCTTATTTTTATGGTCATAATTGTTAAAACCGATAAACCGCAACATTGTTTTTCTCGATAAATTTTCAAAATTTTTAACCTAAGTTTTGAATATTATGAGTGTGATGGTATTTTTTCAAAATGTTCATGAGTTTAGATTACAAATTTCGAAATTATTTGAAACTTTATGATTTAATTTGAAGTTTATAGCATAATTTTGTATTTTGGGTCCATTAATGAACAATATTAAGAAATCAAGTTGAATTATTGTCAAAATGTTAGTGGAGACTAAGTTTTGAGTCCTAAGATGGTTAGGGTAATTAACTTGTACATAAATTTGAATTTATGTAATTATTGTGATTTTAACAAGTTATAATCACGCAAATCCATAAAAACCGATAAAATATAGGAAATTGGCTCTTTAAAGGTGATTTAGCATAAAAGTAAGCATGTTCATACATATTATAATGCTGCATTTTATTTATGATTGTCATATTTTAATTTTATGTAATTTTCGATTTATGTAATTTTACTTAGTATGGCCTTAGTTTTAATTGGTATTACCCGAAATGTATGGGAATATCGATTCGGTTGTAATTATTGTGATCTCTTATCACCATTTTGTAATTTAATAGATTTATTTTTATTTTAATTACAAATGTATAATAGGAAATTATGTAATTCATTTTGTAATTTAATTATTCCGGAGTTCCTTGAAGACGGTGCCATTCGAGAAGGCGGTCCATCAAAGAAAGTGTTACCTCGAGATGCATGCCAAGACCGAAGTTCAAGGGACCAATGGAGTTGGTTTCCGAATTTGTAATAGTTTATTAGATTTACTATTTTAGGAAGGCCATACTAGGATTTTATTTTATGCTTTGCATTTCATTTATATGTTGCATGCATCGCTAAATCGCCATAACTAAAACTTGCATTTTATTTAATCGAGTAAATCAACCATGTCAATTATAATTATCGTTGTTCACCGCTTTAGTTCACTTAAAACGTGATAGATAATAAATTGACATGACCTCTCGCTAAATAAACAATTGAGACTTAGCCTAACCAAAAATTGGAAACCATGAAAACCTATTTCGTGAGGGAGTGCGCTCGGCCTTACCGGGGTACAAACCTTGCTACGTAGGGGAAGTGGGTGATAAATGTCTACCCACCGAATCTATAAAGATAAGGGTTGTATTCGGCTTTACCGATGCCCAAGTTGATGTAAATTTGGATCATGGACACATTTATTCGAAATTTGGGTTGAACTCAACGAAAGTATTCTCGACGGTTGCCGGATGTGTTTCGGGCTAAAGATAAATATTAATTTAATTTTATCGACCAAGAGTTCTAAAATTAGAATCGTTTAAAGAGTTAATCCACCGAGTTATATTGATGAGGGTTGTATTCGGCTTTACCGATGCCCAAGTTAATATGAATTTGGATCTTTGAATCATTTATCATAGTTCGGTAGAGGTCACTATGTAAATGTTTTACTTGTTTACAAGTATTACAAGTATTATTATTATAACGATAAATGTTAGTTTTCATCATTTCGTTGTCGCATCGTTCGCATCATTATTTTTCTTTACCTCAATTTATACGATATCATTTCGATTTTAGTACAAGATCTCCATTAAAACATCGTAACTTGAGACAAATATGAATTTTCTTCTAAAACCTCGTGTTATCCATTGGAAGGATCTCTTGTGAAGAGTATAGATAAAAGTTATTCATGATCAAAAGGGTTTTTGATTCTTGACTAACATATCTACTTACAATGAATTGTTTCTCATATGCTTAATTAAGTTAAGTAATTTGAAACGTTAAATCATTTTGGTAACTAGATTTGTAGGAAATCACAATTGACCAAAATACCGCAACCACTTCAATGAAAGTTTTAAGACTAAACGGATGAATTAAAGAGTAGTCCTCATGAAATTCAATTTTGCTTCTCTAAGCAAAGACTCATTGAAATGAGTGGGAGCATTCTCTTAACCGTTAAGAAAAGTGATACCTGTCGAAGTGAGTAAGAAAAATAATATTTATAAATTCCAAACTACAACTTGCAAGCGGTAGTAAGGGTCGATCCGCAGGGAGGTAGGGAGTCAAGTTGTTTTTATTTCGGTCTATGAATTTCTGGGGGGTTTGATTTGAGTTTTAACTAAATCTAAATGTGAAATAAATAAACAGATAATAAAAATAAGAGTAAGCAAATGATAAAAAGGAGCTAAGACAGTCGGTTCACTATAGCTGCGATGGCACATAAACCTAGGTATGTCCGAAATACAGTCGTGTAGGATGGGTAAAACAAGTCCTCTCGGTCCAAGTTAAATAGTAGCTCCTTTCGGCCTATGCTACTAGTCCCTAGGTCTCACTATTACTAGCTCTCGCCCTGAAAAGTGATTCATAAAGCCTAAATTACTTATCTTCCGATCTTAGCAATTTAGTCGTCATAATTCATTAATTAATGCCCTCCCCTATCTCTCGATCTACGGGTTGGTCAAAACTAAGCATTTAACAAATCTCCTCTCGGTCTCATTGTCCAACATTGCACTTAACGAATCAAGTAATGCTAATCGAACACGGAGTCGGTCGATCGACCAGCTACCCCAGTCGACCGACCAAGCCCTAATTCGGGGTCACCTATTCTAATGCCATCTACGCTATAGCTCCCCTCACATCTTAGCAAAGGTACTTAGCTACTCATAACAGTGATAATAACAACAACGAATTTACGAATAAAGCAATTGAATTCATAATTAAATTATCAAAATAATTAACAAACATGAAACGAGAATTCGGCTTTGGGAAATCTAAACTAGCAATTCTAAACTACGGAACAATTTAAACCAGCGAAACTGAATAAATGAACAAGAAATACCGTAAAGAAGAATTGGAAAGGAAGGACCAAAATCCAATGCGAAAAATAAACTTTATTGCCGAAAAACTAATCTAAACTAATTACCCAAGATCCAATTTTGTGTATTGAACCCTAATTATTTCCGATGCTTATTCTCAAATCTCAGGTTACGTTATATAGATAGTCTTACGTAATTCTTCCTAAAACCTAATTACATTGGGCTTTCTAATTCTCGTTTTTAATTTTGCGCGTCAGATCGTGGGGTGGTCGATCGACCACCGGGACCAGTCGATCGACCAAGGGTGCTGTACAGTAATGCATTCTGACGAATTCTGCAGCGCGCACCGATCTTAAAACAGCTTCCATTTCTTCGTTACTTGGTCAAATCAGGCTTTCTACACGGCTTTGGAAAGCTAAGAGGATAAGCTTTCACTTACAAGTGGAATCAGTAGATTATCTGGTCTAGAACTCGAGATATAGCCATCTGAATAAGGCTGCAATGCGAAGAAGCACTTCTTCGCTTGTTTAAACTTCACAACTTGTACGCACCCATGCTTTTGCTATCTTTTAGGCCTTGAACGCGAACCAAGTTCACATCCTGAGTCTTTAATCCATGTCAAATGCAATTCTAACCACTTAGGGATGGATTCGGCTCGATTTCCGCTGGATTCTTCACATTTCTGCAATATACACAAAAACTCAAAAGTAGACGGAAATAGGGGAAATAGTAGCCTAAACTACACAAATGAGCTCTGAAATGTGTGTAAAATAGGGTGTAAAACATCATATTTTAGACACGTATCAAACTTCCCCAAACCAAATCCTTGCTTGTCCCCAAGGAAGAACTAGACTCGATCCTAAAACCTAATGGAACGAGTTCATTCTCAGAGCGAAATGCAACTATAAAGTCTAAACCAGTTTAATGCAACAACTAACAATAAATTAGCAATATGAATCGCGCAAACGAGTTATGTAGTCGTTAAAAACTGCTGAACCGTCAACTATAGAGACTTATCATTATGGACTCTCATGGGTCGCTCATATCACCCATAAGCACAGGTGAATATATGTAAAAGATAGAAAGAAGTAAATGTAATGACTCTCACCTAACTACGACCTATAAGAACATGCTTGCAATCTAATATGAAAATGATCTCTACAACCGTACATATGCATTCCAACCATTAAAGACCATTGACACATGCCGAGGATACAATTTGGATATGTGAGGCTATGGGTAAGAAGGGGCTAAGACGAATTTGGTAAAAACAGAGTTATAAGCCAAGCTAGTAACTAAGGGAACCAAATTACGGGAACATCCCAACTTCTTGCTCAAGATCAATCGATACATAACGGTGCCAATTAGAAGCACAAATCTCACATTCTCCATACAAACTTAATTCCCCAAATGATATTAATCGCAACATGGGAATAAAATCACCATCTACTCAAAACTTCAACCATGTGATTTTTTTCGAATTTTTTTCGCTACTGTAGCAAGCAGTCGATCGACCAAGTGGGACGGTCGATCGACTGATCCTCTTTTTCGAATCATTTTTTTTCCTCTTCTTTTTTTTTTCTTTTTCTTTTCTTTCCCTTCAATCATTTTACCAACATTCTCAATAAGAGTAAATATAATCAAAATCATAAGAACACATTCCCAAAGACCAATTCTACTAGCTTGACAAAGGCAGGCTGAATATAGGATGTAGTTAAAGGGACAAAAGGCTAATTTTGGCTATGTGAAGCTTATGGGCAAAAGGAGAAAAGGGGACCTCTACCACATGTGTCAACAAACCACAAACCGAATGCATACAGGTATTAAGCAGATTGAGTACATATTTATGCGTATTGATGTAACATGTCTCATAAGGAGTAACTACTCACAAATCCTAAATGAACTTGGCATGAATGTCACCAGTTATAAACTCTAAACTCAGAATATAATGTAGTTTGCCATAAATCTAAGTCAAGTCTCAAGATTCAGCGAATAAATTAACGAAAACTCGTAGACTATGCATATATGATTGTACTAATAACATGTCAATTTAGCACGGCTTAGGCATAAACAGATGAAAATGCAATGTCATCATTGAAATACTACCGTTCCGACTCGACCTTAATGCTAAAATAAACGTGAAAATTTTTGGATTTTTTTGAAATTTTTCAATTTTTTTGGATTTTTATATATAAGAGGAAAATAAACAACAATGTAAGACAAAAATGTAAACGTGAATGCAAAGCAGAATGAATGCAACTCAAAACCCTTACCCAAACCAAATCACACAATGGCCTCATTGCGCAAAATTATATGAGAAAAACAATCAAGGGAAATGGGAATTTGCGATAAATAACTAAATAAGACATGAAGGAGACATGGGAAACTCACAAGATTTTAAGCACAACAAAAGGAAACCTCCCCAAACCAGCGCGAGCTAGGAGGTTTCAGTAGCCAGTAGTGCTACCATAGGTACCTGAAAAGAAACAAAAGTACCACGCATAATTCCGAGAAAAAAATGTTGAAGCGGTAATTACGTGCAAAGAATTAAGCTGAAGAAAGCGATAGGTGAATGAAAAGGAAAGAAAATAAGGAGAAAACTCCCTAAAACTCCCTTTCGTGCTCCGCAAAACGACCAAACACAACAGGGGAATGATCAAAAACAGGTACAACAGCGGGAAGCGGTCGATCGACCACACAGGCCAGTCGATCGACCAAGGCATCTGAAACAGAAGCTCATGTAGCTGCAGTGGTTAGTCGATCGACTGATATACCTGACGAGGGTAGTGCTTTCTTCGAATTAACTCAAATAGCGTGAGTCAATATGGTCTAACAACTTGCAAATGCATATAATACAGCGCCCAAAATTGCGCTAAACCCAAATGTAAAGTCTATAGCCTAAATAAATCCTAAGCAAACCAAATTAAAGCGAAGTCTCGCACAAACCAAAATAGTAAATAGTCTTAAAACGCAATAAATTGGTCATCAAAAGCCAATGAAATGAATCGTTCATCCACCCAAGCTGCGGAATAGCTCCGACCACGACTTCTGGCTATAGGAAGTTCCCTCCACGATACGAATCTCCTCATCAGGTCTCCACTCTACTCCAACATCTGGAATACTCAGCGGGTCATCTCCAGCTCTAGCAACCTCCTAAGCTCTTGGATCATTCGGCTCATCGAACTCCAAGTCATACTCCGACACTTTCCTCGGCTCTTGCTTCGTTGGGCTCTCCTCTGATTCCTCATATGTGCCGTAACTAAGACATCCCAATCCACCTCTCTGGGTAATTGGTTCCTTCACAGCTGGAACAACATGTGGTTCTTCCTTCCCCAAACCAGTTCCTGCAATAGTCAAAACAGAAGAATCTTCCTTCATATTGCTTCCAATCTGGACGGAGGTGTTATAGCAGGAATAGGCACAGGTACTGAAGCAGGAATGTCAGGTAACATAACATAGGATTTCTTATCAGACACAACATTGCAAGTTACAGGCCACATAGCGTCCTTGTTTTTGGGGGTTTGGGCAAAAACAATTGACTGCTTCCCCACCTTGAAGGAGAGATTCTTATTCCCTACATCAATTATTGCACCAGCAGTGTGCAAAAATGGTCTACCCAATATAATTGGGATTTGAACATCCTCTGGTATGTCCAAAACAATAAAGTCTACCGGGAAAAAGAATCGGTCAATCTGCACAGGAATATCCTCTAAGACCCCTACTGGCTGAACTGCAGAACGATCAGCCATCTGTACAGTCATATTAGTAACTGCAAACTTGGTCAGACCCAACTTCCTAGCTAGACTCAATGGCATGACACTAATGCTAGCTCCTAGATCACATAATGCCTTCTCAATTGAGAAGGTACCAATTTTGCAAGGAATAGAAAAACTACCAGGGTCAGCTAACTTTTGAGGAGCAGTGTGAGTCAAATAAGAAGAAGACTCTTAAGTTAAAGCAACTGACTCGACCCTATCAAGCGACCGCGTTTTAGATAATAATTGCCTCATGAATTTCATATAAGCAGGTACTTGATTAACTAGCTCTAGAAAAGGAACCTGAACATTCAAACTTCTAACAACAGCTTTAAATTTTTTGAAAGATACCTGATCCTTCGAAGGCACTAGTCTCTCTGGATATGGGGCCGTCAGAAGTAACTTGGCCCTCCCCTCTAGGTCTCTCATACCGGCATCAGTGGACTTAGGCTGAAAACCCACTACTTTGTCCTTGTTGTACCTCGAACCTTCTTCAGACCGTCTTAAGAATGAACCATTGACTGTTGTCGGGTCATATTTCAGAGCTGGAGTCGTCCCATCAGCATTGGGAGCTTGCTTCAAAAATTGCGGGGTTGTCTTACCTCCGAACAAAAATTCCCTCAACTTATCAGGTAAAGGAGGACGGAAAGGCTCACTGTCAGCAGCATCTTCAGTCGATCGACCATGTAGGTCAGTCGATCGACCGCCCTTTGAAGTCGATCGACTGCCTATGCTGCTGTTCATTTTTTCTGATTTGTTCCTTTTCGCTGTTTCAGTCATTTTTCCAGTTGGTTCAGCCACGTCTCCCTCGGAAACACCTTCTACCATAGTGGGCCCATCAAGGGTAGACCCACTCCTCAGCTTCATTGCATGTACGGTTTCTATACGCTGATTCAGAGAAAGAAATTGACCTAGAATTTCAGCTGCATTCTTGTCTAAGTTAGCTAAATGAGACTTCAGCTCCGTGATTGAGGCCTCATTCGCAGCATTACTTTTCTGCACTTCCACCATAAGCAACTGCACTAAATTTGTTAACTCTGCAACGTCATCATTTAATAGTTGCTGCGGCGGAGTGGGTAATGGTGGAGCTACATAAGGAGGCATATAATGTTGTTCAAAATTAAATTCCTCCTGCTTCTTCTCCATCATATCAAATCTGACACTCATAGCCTCCAATTGTGCCAGGATAGAACTATTATCATTGGAGCTCAACCATGTGTTACCCCTAGGATTACCATATTCTGCATGGTGTGTGGCCATCTCTTCAATCGTGTTCCAACCCTTATTATCACCAATGTTGTCTTGGAACCGACCATTAGCTGCTGCATTAAGAATACTCTTGTGGTCATCGTACAACCTAATGTAGAACTGGTTGCACAAATACCACTGCTGAAAACCGTGGTGTGGAACAAAGCGGACTAGCTTCTTAAATTTGGTCCAAGATTCGTGAAATTCCTCATCAGGCCACTGCTTGAAAATTGTAATTTGGGCTCCAATTGCATTTGTCTTAGACGGTGAAAAGTATTTCTTGTAGAAAGCTAGAGCCAATGAATTCCAATCAGTAATACCCAAAGCTTCTCTATCCAAATCCCTATACCATTCCCTAGCAGCGTCTCTGAGCGAAAAGAGAAATAGAGTTTCTTTGATCTGATCCTGTGTCACGCCCTCTGGTGGAGGAATAGAATAGACATAATCAATGAAAACCTCCATATGCTTTGCTGGGTCTTCATCTGCAGCTCCACTAAATTGGTTCCTCTCCACTAAATCTATATGCGAAGGACGGGGCTCAAAGGAGCCATCTGTACCAGCTGGGAGAGCGTATCCCTTTGGGATATCTTGAACTTTAGGCCCAGAATGATGCGCTATGGTTTTGCTCTCCATCTATCAGGAGTACTCAAGCCTTCCTCCTGAAATAAATTCTCTAATAGTCTCTGTCTAGCGCAATGTGACCTGCATATAAGAAGAAACTACAAGAAGAAGATAAGAAAAGTTTAAGGAACATATGTCCCTTAAACTTAGAGAATAGACTAAAATAAAAAGGAACAACTAAAACTAGCAATGCCTCCCCGGCAACGGCGCCAAAATTTGATACCTGTCGAAGTGAGTACCAAAAATAATATTTATAAATTCTAAACTACAACTAGCAAGCGGTAGTAAGGGTCGATCCGCAGGGAGGTAGGAAGTCAAGTTGTTTTTATTTCAGTCTATGAATTTTTGGGGGGTTTTATTTAAGTTTTAACTAAATCTAAATGCGAAAATAAATAAACAGATAATAAAAATAAGAGTAAGCAAATGATAAAAAGGAGCTAAGACAGTCGGTTCACTATAGCTGCGATGGCACATAAACCTAGGTATGTCCGAAATACAGTCGTGTAGGATGGGTAAAACATGTCCTCTCGGTCCAAGTTAACTAGTAGCTCCTTTCGGCCTATGCTACTAGTCCCTAGGTCTCACTATTACTAGCTCTCGCCCTGAAAAGTGATTCCTAAAGCCTAAATTACTTATCTTCCGATCTTAGCAATTTAGTCGTCATAATTCATTAATTAATGCCCTCCCCTATCTCTCGATCTACGGGTTGGTCAAAACTAAGCAATGAACAAATCTCCTCTCGGTCTCATTGTCAAACATTGCACTTAACGAATCAAGCGATGCTAATCGAACACAGAGTCGGTCGATCAACCAACTACCACAGTCGACCGACCAAGCCCTATTCGGGGTCACCTATTCTAATGCCATCTACGCTATAGCTCCCCTCACATCTTAGTAAAGGTACTTAGCTACTCATAACGGTGATAATAACAACAACGAATTTACGAATAAAGCATTGAATTCATAATTAAATTAACTAAATAATTAACAAACATGAAACGAGAATTCGGCTTTAGGAAATCTAAACTAGCAATTCTAAACTACGGAAGAATTTAAAGCAGCGAAACTGAATAAATGAACATGGAATACTGTAAAGAAGAATTGGAAAGGAAGGACCAAAATCCAATGCGAAAAATAAACTTTATTGGCGAAAAACTAATCTAAACTAATAATCCAAGATCCAATTCTGTGTATTGAACCCTAATTATTTCAGATGCTTATTCTCGAATCTCAGGTTACGTTATATAGAAAGTCTTACGTAACTTCTTCCTAAAACCTAATTACATTGGGGATTCTAATTCTCGTTCTTAATTTTGCACGTCAGATCGTGGGGTGGTCGATCGACCAGTCGATCGACCAAGGGTGCTGTACAGTAATGCATTCTGACGAATTCTACAGCGCGCACCGATCTTAAAACAGCTGCCATTTCTTCGTTACTTGGTCAAATCAGGCATTCTACACGGCGTTGGAAAGCTAAGAGGATAAGCTTTCACCTACATGTGGAATCATTCGATTATCTGATCTAGAACTCAAGATATAGCCATCTGAATAAGGCTGCAATGCGAAGAAGCAGTTCTTTGCTTGTTTAAACTTCGCAACTTGTACGCACCCATGATTTTGCTATCTTTTAGGCCTTGAAATGCGCACCAAGTTCACTTCTCGAGTCTTTACTCCATGTCAAATGCAATTCGAAGCACTTAGGGATGGATTCGGCTCGATTTCCGCTGGATTCTTCACATTTCTGCAATATACACAAAAACACAAAAGTAGACGGAAATAGGGGAAATAGTAGCCTAAACTACACAAATTAGCTCTGAAATGTGTGTAAAATAGGGTGTAAAACATCATTTTTAGACACGCATAAAAAAGAACGAGGTTCAAAGAAGTAAAATTAGAATGGAATTGATACAAGGTAATGTTAAAAGTAACGTTATTGATAATAACAATACTAAACCTATCAACCCCGACCGATAAAGTTTCCATTGTCTTAATTGTTGGACGCTAGAAAGGAAACTACTCAAAATTATTGAAGAATCAACAAGTTAGTTGTGGGACATCTAATGGGACTTTCTTCTTTAAAGTTTTATTCGATTGAAATAAATTTTGCCAATACTACTTCGTCAATGTTAGAAACCGATGGTGGTTTTAATCATTGTATTTGATACATAGGATGATTAGAATATGATGACTAGCAACAATGATGTTGAGAGATAGAGTCATTGTGTACTCAATCTAGTTTTTGGGTTTAAAGTTGTACTTAATTATGACTATTAAGTGCATAAACTCTGAATAAGAATATAATCTTGTTAAGATAGAAAAGAGGTTTCACTTTTGTGACCCTATACACCATGATTTGATGTATGGCTAGCCCATTATCAAGGTGAATATATTCTAAACCAAACTAGAATGATACATCATGTAGATGATGTAAGACTCAAATTGGTAACCAAAGGTTAAATATTAAATTCTGGAATGATGAACGCAAAGAGTTATCGAGTACTCTTGGAACCATTAGATTGTTAATCTTATGGTATATGCGTATCTTGTATTCAAAGCAAGATGTCTCGTGCTTTTGGTTGAAAAGGAGATCGAGGTTATAAATCATTGATCCAGATTAGGTTGATCATTTTATTTTACGAACGATTTAAGTTGACACTAATGTGTTCACTTAATAAGGTAAATAAAGAAATCTTTGAAGAAGTTCAAAGAGTTCCAGGAATCACGATGTAGTTGTGATGGGATTATCAAAGTGAAGACTTTGATATACGCCAAAGGAAATGTGATATAGTATCACAAGTTAACCTCTCTTAGCACGCGATATGGGATAATGTGTGGTTGGATAAAGAAATCAAACCCTATTCGATATGATTTGGACTTTAATCAAGTTACTTTGAGTTACTTTATCCTTTTGGGGATTTTATCATTTTGTCTAAATTTTTTCCACTAAATCTAAAACGAATCATATGAGAAATGAAATGGTAGGGTACCATGTTTGTAAGTTTTCAAAAGAAACAAATGCTCATTTTTCCTTACTATAATCATGAGTACAACAGGTTTGTGACTCGTGAAGCTGTCTTTCTAGAATACAAGTTTATCTCTAGAAGACATGGTGGGAGAAATTATTCAAGAGCCACAAAGAATGTTATGTCGCAAGAAACTGGCCTTTCTTGGCTACATGAGACGTTTTGTGTAAGACGTTGTTTCTTCAAAACCTAGGAGGTTAAAGTCATCACTTGTTGAAGATGATGAATTAGTGTTACTTTTAGAAAGTCATCACTTGTTGAAGATGATGAATTAGTGTTACTTTTAGAAAGTAAAGAGCTTGCAACTTACAAAGAAATTGTTTGATTCAAGTTAATTACTTCTGGAAAGTAATGAACATATGACTTACATGAAAGTGTTTAAGTCACAACTCAATACAAGGCTTAGAGCCATGAAAATCCGAAATAAATTCCGAGTGAATTGTTAGATATCAAAGCTTGATTGGTTGCAAAGGGTTTTGCACTAGTTGAAATGCTTAAGTCTATTTGGATCTTCTTAGGGATTGTGTTTCATTATGAGACATATATAGCGAGTGAATCTAAAACCCACTTCTTCAATTAGAAGAAATGTATTCAATACATGTCTTGAGTTTTGTAGATTCTTGCCATCCTAAGATAATGTGAAACTTAAGAGAGGGTCTTAAGTAGGACATCAATGAGTTGGAATAAATGTTTTGATCATGTTATAAAACTTATCTCGATAGGTCGAGAAGTTGTGTTTATACATAAAGTTTAGTGGGAGTTACGGTAATTTTAATTAGTTTAATATGTGGATGACATATTGATAATTGCGAATGATTTAAGACTTTGGAGAAATATAGTACATCTTTAATATCCGGATTTATGGAGACAAATCTACATGATATTAATGTCAAATAAGGAGTCTTATGTTGATAAGATTTATGACTAGTTCAATCGAATTGAACATATTTGATTGATTTCATTTGCTTTCGCTGCCGAATCAATTAAATAGGAAATGATGTATAACACTTCACATACTTTGAGTATAATGAGTTGTTTCAAATCGAATTTAAGTAATATTTACCAAGTAAGCCATAAAGATTACCCTTAAGTGCTTGCAGAAGCATTAAGGATGTAAAGCAAAGTGTTTTTGATACAATTTTGGGTAAGGGTGTTACACAAATGACAATTGTCAATTGAGATTGCGCATGGTTTCCGACAAAACCAAAATCAAAACACATTAGTATGGTTAAGATACCATTGTGGCTATGTTATTTAAGAAATAGATTTTCTAGAATCGTTCTAGGCAATAAAGAACAATAAGAAATATTTACAACGGAAATTGAGTACACTTGCAATCATGAGTGTGCAACAGGATGGATCCCGCACACTGTGAAAACAGTGGGAGCTATTCTAAGGCTAGAGAGCTTATGTCTAGATTGGATCTAGACACGTACTCAGAGAGTTTTGTAATGCAAATGTATATATTACAAAGGAAAACGAGTATGTAGTAAGGTTGAGTAAGGTACAAGAAGTTGATAGAACCTACTAACCAAAGCCTTCTCATAGGCTTAACATGATGAGTCATGTCAATGTCATTTCAATTGCATTGAGATGAACAACTATATATAAGATGAAAATTGATTATAAAAATATGAAGTAGTAATCAGGTATTGACTATTCATATGAGATAATCACATTTGTCGTTTGATTTTTTAAAATCTAAAAACTCCTTTTATACTTTGTTACATCCAAACGGGTTGTAGAGACAATATTGAACCCCGTTAAAGTGAACTTGGATAAACATGGTATTTGCCCATAGTCACTTGTATGAGGTGACATCTCGAAGTGACTAGATTGTGATGCGATTGATGGCAAGTTCAAGTGCCATAGAGTCATATGAGATGACTAGTCGATCACATAGGCAGACTATTAGCAACACTTTGTCGGGCAGTGACCGCTTATAGAGTTCTGGCAAATTTATAAAGCCTGGTCGTGGCGAGAGCTACTATAGTATTCTAATGATTCGATTCTTTTGACTAAAGACTGTTCACCTAAGGTGGCATGGTTTCAGATTAACTTTGATTTATGTTACTACGACCTTCGTAAATGGGGTCAAATGGGCATATTTTGGGCCATGATGGATGTGGCTAGTCGAAGGGAATAGTGCGTTAGGAATTGTCCACCCCCTTGTCAGGGTTAAAACAATATCTCAGGGCCACTCGAGGAGTAATTAACTGGAAATGCGTGTCCACGCTCGGAAGGTATCTATGGTAGATAATTCTGGTGAAATCAATTATTATCCAGATCGAGGAAACCACTTTTTATATGATCACTTGCAAGTACGACCTGAAAGACACCTTGCATTAAGTGGGAGATAGTAATAGGACAAGAGAATTGGTGACGCACACTTGTCGAGGACAAGTGGGAGATTGTTGGAGTGTCCCCGACAATAATGCGATCACAATTGTCGATCATGATGATCACATGTTTAAATCTCATTTTTAAGAATACGTAAGGGATGATTCATTATATAGTCAACTGATCAACATTAATCGGTAACGATTGGCTTGCTAGAGTTTGACGTTACTGTCGTGGGACGGTGGTGGTCAGTTGATCCCTTAAGGTCACACCTAAATGATGATGTCCTAATCTGTAAAGTTGATTAATTGTATGACGATACAAGTTAATCAATTCCTTAAAATTGAAGAATTCAATTTGAGAGAGAGAATATTGATATCTTATAATAATGGGATTAAATAAGATTTATTTTAGTAATTGAAATATTTTATTACTAAAATTGTTTATTGTTTGTGAAACAATAGAGATGATAATGAATGGTTAGTTATAATTATAAGATGTTGTGAATTATAATTAAATGACCCATTTTATTTATGTGATCAAGTATCACTAGTAAATTTGTTGAATGTAATTTAATTAATTTATAAAATGATATTTATGTGATAAATGTCCATTAAAATTAATTAATAACATGTAGCATACTACATGTGACATATTGTGTGACAAATGACAAATTGACAAAATAAAATGGTAGTCCATTTTTATGGTACATGGACCGAAATAATGAGAGTGATGGGTGTTAGTGGGTGAATTATTTTATGAGATAAAATAAGCTAATGATGCCTAGTCTACACCTAGCCTTAAATGCCTAAGATTTTGATAAGAATAAAAGGAAAAGTGTTGGTCCTCATCCCTCCTTGAACCGTGACACCTCTTCCACTATTAGAGGACTTTTGTTCACTACTCATTTAATATACTTGTCCATTCAAAATACGTGCAAAAGTTTATGCATTATTTTCTCTTCTCTTTAATCTTCATCTAAAATATGAGAAGATTCAATCAAAATTGTTCAATCAAATTACTAATATTATTAGTGTAATATATGAGTATTAGTAATCAATTTTAAGGTAAACTACTAAACAAATATCTAGCACATATTATTTAGTAGAGATAAGGGATAATCTTGGTTGAAATCAAGAGGAGTGGCTTCTATACTTGAAGTCTTTGGAGGATCATCCTATTACTCATCATAGCTCAAGAACAAGTGAAGGTAGGAGACCGTACTTGTGCCCATGAACCGAAATATTCAATGTAAGGAACCGGTTTTCCTCTACACTTATTTATATGTTTTGCATGCATAAGATCCTTAAGTTTTTATGACTAAAACTTTAAACTAAAATATGTGATATTTAAAATATGATTTCCTTCACCTTTGACCGTCGTGACTCTAGTAGGACGGACCTTGACAACTGTTGACCACCGTGGGTGGCAGAATTTGCGTCTAACAGGGGGTTGTCGTGAGCCTTTAAGACGGAGCTTGTACCTTTTGTGTCTAACGAATGGTTGTGGGACCTGGGTGGTTGGTATTGTCGGCGGTTCTAGTGGTGGTGTCGGGGTAGTTGCAAGTGGTGGTTGGTATGGTGGATGTCGGGTTGTGGTGTTTGTAGCGTGTTTGTGTATAATACGGGTCATATATCGTGTCTGGTTGGTCGTGGGTTATTGTGTGGGGTTGTGGCAGGTGGTTGGACCACCGCGGGTCAAGGGAGTACACGGGTTGTCAAGGGCTGGTCAAGGGTGGTGAGTTATTTGTGTTGTTTGTTGGTGTCGGGTTTAAGGAGGATAGGGCGTGGTTGTTTGGGTTGTAGAAGGTGGTTATGGTGGTGGTTGGGGGCTGGTTGGGAGCATCGTGGTGCAAGCTAGTGGTAGTTAGGTTGGGTGGTGACGGCGGTGGCTTGTGGTGTCAGTTGTAGGTGGGTTTAAGGGAGGTGGTGGACACGGTTTCTCAACCGTGTACATGGGGGTGATTTGGGTGTTTGTGATGGGTTTTTCTTTGAGTGATTCGGGTTTATAATTGAATCGGGTTTTTCATATCGCAATATTCGAATAATAATAATAATAACTAATAATTAAATTGAATAATAAATAATAATTAGAATGTAATAACTAATAATTGGATGACTTATTAATATGCTAGGGAACAGATTGTGAAGAATTTATAATCGGGTTCGTCTGCTTTATTATTTGGATCGCTTTGAGCTGCGTAATTGGAGTTGCTTGCCAGGTAGGGATAAATCTTACTCAACTCTCATTTGTTACTGTACGGTATGGTGGATGATATGTACTAAAGTGAATTGTTTGTGTATTGATATTGTTGTATTTGTTGAAAGAGAGAAATTATATACGACGTGTTGGTTGTTATTAATAATTATGATGAGGTGGGTTTAGTTGTTATCGTTGATTGTGAATGTGAGAATTGTGATAAGCTATATTACAGTCAGATGTACATTGTTGAGGGAGTTTGTACTCTGCGGTGAACAGTTATATGTACGTTGCAAGGGAGGGTTACTATTACATAATAGTGGTACATTGTGAAGGGAGGGGTACCATAGTAATGTGAGCACGTTGTTAAGGGAGGTGTGCTACGTCATGAAAAGGAGCACGTTGTAAAGGGGGTAGTGGTATGTGTATGGAATTGGATTGTCTATCGTATGTTCTTGTTGTTAGTGTTTATTGCAACTCAACCTCGTGGTTGACAGTGTATTCGTGAACAACAGTGAAAAGCCGTAACTGGGGAGCAGTTTTGACAGGTACTTAGGATTAGCTGACTTGGGAGCTTATGGGATGCGCGAGGACTCGACCAGTCTACTTAGAAGTCTAGACCATATAGATTATTTAATCATTGTATTTATTTCCGATGCGAGTTGTATTTAATTTTATGTTAAGTTTTAGTTTGGATAAGTTGTAATAAACTTCTTATCGCTAAATTTTATTTAAAGTACTTTGCTTTGTTGTACTTTGTTATTCACTACCTCGGGAAAACGAGATGGTAACGCTCTTATTTACTTGGGAGGCCTAGCTAAAGGCTCCTGAATAAATGGGGGTGTTACAAAGGGGTATCAGAGCAAAACGATCCTGAGGCCTAAACCAATAAACAATAATGAATGTAGGATGTGTCTAATAAAATGAACCCCGTGTAGAAACTGTTAGGAGCCCCCTTAGTATGGTTAGGAAAGCATGCCTTAATTCGTACCCTGGCCCTTCCAGTTTTGAACCGGTTACCTTGAGAGATATTGAAGTGTGGGATAATTTAAAATAAATATTGTTTATTTCGTCTTGGGAGTCTTTGTTGCCTTGGATGAGTTTTGTTTTCATTAATGACTGCGGTTACGGGGACGTAACCTTGCTTTTAAGGAGATATGAATGTGATATAATTTTAAGCATTGTTATAAGCATATGGGTATGAGAAAAGTGTGTTGGCATATATTTGGGAGGCTTAGTTATGATTAACATGTGAAGTGTTACGGAAATTGCGTGAAATTGTGAAGAATGTGATTTTGGTTGATTTCTCGGAATTGTACTCTTGATTGCTTTGGCTGCCGTTTCCTGTCTGTTTAATATCTGTCCATGAAATTTTTATGTGTGATAGCCTTGTGAGTTAGTTTTCATATGCCGCTGGCTTCATGCTTAAATAATATATGGTTCAGGAGTAATAAATATTTTAGTGGAAAGTGGTCAGAATATTCTTGTACAGTTATGTTTTCGTCGCATGTTTTTGTAAAAATTGCCATTTAAAATTTACTTATTGTTTATGTATGATTCTAACCCCACTATTTAAAATATTCGTATATATTTTTAAATTGATAAGCCATGTTGCAAGATAATATTTTTACATTTTATAGTAATTTTTACAATTTGACCTAAGATTCTGACAAGTTGCTGTTTATTTTCTGTTTCGACCAAGCGATTTGTAAAATTCATTATAAATTGATCTTATGAGCTTTGGCCTTGATTATTTCTCTCATGAATGTTTAACTCTCTGTATTTTCTAAAAAGTATAAGTACTCAAGAAGTAATTTTGTTATTATTTATTAATGATTTTTGGAATTTGTAACATGTTTTCTTATCCTGGAAAATGTAAGTTTATGCCAAAGTTTATAAATAATTGTTTCTTATCTTTTGCACCTTGATATTTTGATGCTGTAAATTATGTGAAGTAGAATAACATGTGTAGTGATATGTGGAATTTGTTGCCCTAAGCCTATATATTTACATTTAAGCATGTTTAAGTTAGACTTTGTTAGTAAGAAATAAACGCGCAAGTAATAAAAATTAATTCAAAGATTTTTGTTATTCATTTATCCATCAATCGATGTTGTGTTGAAAATAACAGTTGCCTGATTTTACAATGTGTATTACATGTTTTTTTGATGTTACAATAAATGGTTTGTTTATTCCCGTTGTTTGGCAACTGGAACTTTGAGGACGAAGTTAATTTTTAGGGGGATAGAATGTGATAATACAAATGTTTTTGAGTTATTGTTGTAACACCCCCTCATACCAAGGTACCTTACCAAGGACCACCCTAGCATGAGAGACTGTTACCATCTCGGTTGCCCGAGGATAGTATATCAAAAGAAACCATTCCACAACATTTATTAAAGTATATATAGTTAATGTTTACATAGTTCCAAAACAAAACCAAAGAGTTGTTTACAAATACTCAAAACAACTTAAATCTTAAACAGCTAAACTCGTAACAGCGGAAGCTAGACTCTAAGTGATGACTCCCCATCTCGTCCCCATAGCTAAAGACCATCATCACCTGTCAAAATATGCTCACCATCTCCGAATGGATCACCACAGAATTTATAAAAAAACAACGGGGCTAGTTCACTGCGTAATCAAAATAAGACAAAATACAACCAAGATAAAAAAGCCGTTCCATAACCAATCTCCAACTCCCAATCACATCTCGTAACTGACTATACACTAAATTGTGTAGCCCTGCCAGTGGGGGATCGCAGCCTTGCCCACCTAAGCCTTGCTCATCACACGAGCGATAACCCATGTTCATTAATGTGCACATTCCCTCTTGTGGCGGGATCCACAAAGGGCGAATCAAGGGCATGAAGCCACTCCCGCAAGTGACTCCACTCAGCCAAGGATGTACCTCGCAAACAACATAAATCCATCTCAACTCCAAAACCCCATACTCCAATCAACTAACAACAATCAACCCACAACATTAATCACATTAATTAAATCACAACAACGCATCTTAAATCAATTATACAATCAACTGAGTAGGGAAACCCTACCTTAGCACAAATCTCATACAAGTCAATCAAGAAAGCTAGAACGGCTCCTCTATGAAATCTCTACCTAATAATAATCATACAATCCAATCACAATCATGCACAAAATCACTTTTCCCCCAAATCACAAAACTAGGGTAAACCCTAAAAAGATAAACTGACAAAACTCATAGGATTAGTGGCTTACCGACACAATCGATGCAAGAGAGGACATAACAAGACTCACGAACAATCCACGATCTTGAGGGAGATTAGAGGTTATTAGAGTTACGTTTGAAGGTTTAGTTTTTGTAAAAAGTAAAAGTAGCCTGACCAGAAACACACGACGCATTACTCGGCCGAGTATGCCATATTCGGCCGAGTAACAGACTTAGAAAACCGTAGTATTACAGTCTTCCCTCCTTAGAAAGAACTTCATCCCCGAAGTTCACACTATACTCAAAACAAAACCAACAACCACAACACAAACTGCTAAACAACAACTTCTACTCTAAGTGTTAGAAATCTATATCTCATTACTTAACAAATTCATATATGTATCATTTTAATTTAGTCATAAAATTAAAACTAGATCTTATGCATGAAAACTAAAACAAAAAGATAATAAAATCAATTTCTCACCAAATAAATTTCGGTCAAATGGGCACCAACAAGATCTCCTTCTTGTTAGTTCTTGAGCTATCCATTTATAAGGATGAACATTCAAAAATCCCAAAGTAGAGATTCTCCTCTTGATTGCACCCAAGACTATCCCTTATCCCCACTAAATAATATTAACTAGATATTAGTTTAGTAGTTTACCTTAAAATTGATTACTAACACTCATATATTACATTAATAATTTTAGTAATCCTTTTGGAACAATTAGAATCAAAAATCTCAAGTTTTTGAGAAAGATGATGAAGATAGAGAGAAGAATGCATGTGTAGCTTTTTCATGCATGAAGAGAATGAATTAGTAATAAAAAATGAGAACAAAAGTTCTCATTTCTAATGCATGCCACCGGTGGGAAGGAGACAAGGAAAGCATCTTTTCCTTTCTTTTTGTCTTCACAATGTGTAGGTGTGTAAGACAAAGTAGGATAGGTGTAAGGCTACAAAAGCAAGGCCTATGATTATTTATCATAAAATAAATCAATCTTACACCATCACAACTCCCTCCATTCGGTCCATCCTCCATATTATGGACTACCATTTTATTTTGTCAATTTGTCATTTTTCACACAATATGTCTCATGTAATATATTACATGTTATTAATTAATTTAATGCATATTTATCACATAAATATCATTTCATGAATTAATTAAATTACATCCAATAAATTTACTAGTGATAGTTGATCACATAAACAAAATGGGTCATGTAATTATAATTCACAATATCTTGTAATTATAATCAACCATTCATTCTTATCTTTATTGTTTCTCAAACAATAAACAATTTTAGTAATAAAGCATTTTATTACTAAAATAAATCTTATTTAATCCCATTACAATAAGATATCAATATTCTCTCTCACAAATTGAATTGCTCAATTTTAAGGAATTGATTAACTTGTATCGTCATACAATCAATCAGCTTTACGGATAAGGGCATCATCCTTTAGGTATGACCTTAAGGGATCAACTGACCACCACCGTCCCACGACAGTAACGTCAAACTCTAGCAAGCCAATCGTTACCGATTTATGTTGATCAGTTGACAATATAATGAATCATCCCATACGTATTCTTTATATGAGATTTAATAATAATATTTGAATCATGTGATCGCACTATTGTTGAGGACACATTTCCCAAAAATCTCCCACTTGTCCTCGACAAGTGTGCGTCACAAATTCTCTTGCCCAATTACTATCTCCCACTCAATGCAAGGTGTCTTTCGGGTCGTACTTGCAAGTGATCATATCGAGAGTGGTTTCCTCGATCTGGAGAATAACTGATTGACCGGATTTATCTATCATAGATACCTTCCGAGCGTGGCCACGCATTTCCAGTTCATTACTCCTCGAGTGGCCCTGAGATATTGTTTTAACCCTGACAAGGGGGTGGACAATTCCTATCGCACTTATTCCCTTCGACTAGCCACAACCATCATAACCCAAAATATGCCCATTTGACCCCATTTACGAAGGTCGTAGTAACACAAATCAAAGTTAATCTGAAACTGTGCCATCTTAGGCGAACAGTCTTTAGTCAAAAGAATCGACTCATTAGAATACTATAGTAGCTCTCGCCACGACCAGGCTTTATAAATTTGTCAGAACTCTATAAGCGGTCACTACCCGACAAAGTGTTCCTAACAGTCTGCCTATGTGATCGACTAGTCATCTCACATGACTCTATGGCACTTGAACTTGCCATCAATCGCATCACACTCTAGTCACTTCGAGACGTCACCTCATACAAGTGACTATGGGCGAATACAATGTTAATCCGTGTTCACTTTAACGGGGTTCAATGTTGTCTCTACAACCCGTTTGGATGTAACAAAGTATAACAAAAGAGTTTTAAAGTAAAACTCGAACGACAAATGCGATTATCACATATGAATAGTCAATGCCTGATTACTATTTCATGTTCTATAATCTAATTTGATCTTGTACGTAGTTGTTCATTTCAATTCAATTGAAATGACATGACTCATCATGTTTAGCCTTTGAGAAGGCTTTGGTTAGTAGGTTTTATCAATTTCTTGTACCTTACTCAACCTTACTACATACTCGTTTTCCTTTGTAATGTATACATTTGCATTACAAAACTTTCTGAGTACGTGTCGAGATCCAATCAAGACATAGGCCCTCTAGGCTAAGAATAGCTCCCACTTTGTTTTCACGATTGTGGGACTCATCCTTCTTGCACATCTCATGATTGCAAGTGTACTCAATTTCCGTTGTAAACATTTCTCATTGTTCTTTACTGCCTAGAACGATTCTAGAAAATCTATTTCTTAAATATCATAGCCACAATGGTATCTTAACCATCCTAATGTGTTTTGATTATGGTTTTCTCGGAAACCATGCGCAATCTCAATTGTCAATTGTCACTTGTGTAACACCCTTACACAAAATTGCATCATAAACACTTTGCTTTACTTCCTTAATGCTTCTGCAAGCACTTAAGGGTAATCTTTAGGGCTTACATGGTAAATATTACTTAATTCGATTTTAAAAACAACCCATCATACTCAAAGTATATGAAGTGTTATACATCATTACTCATTTAATTGATCCGGTAGCGGAAGCAAATGAAATCAATCAAATATGTTCAATTTAATTGAACTAGTCATGAATCTTATCAACATAAGACTTCTTATTGACGCTAATATCATGTGGATTTATCTTCATAAAACCGGATATTCAGGATGTATTATAATACTCCAAAAGTCTTAAATCATTCGCAATGATCAATATGTCATCCACATATAAGACTAATAAAAAATTTCCGTAACTCCCACTAAACTCCATGTATAAACACAACTTCTCGACTTATCGAGAAAAGTTTTATAACATGATCAAAACATTGATTCTAACTCATTGATGTCCTACTTAAGACCATCTCTTAAGTTGCACATTATCTTAGGATTGCAAGAATCTATAAAACTCATGACATGTATTGAATACATTCCTTCTTTTGAAGAAGTAGGTTTTAGATTCACATGATGTATGCGTATCCTCACAATGAAACACAATCCCTAAGAAGATCCAAATAGACTTAAGCATTTCAATTTGTGCAAAACCCTTTGCAACCAATATTGCTTTGAAATATCTCTTTATTAGTGCAAAACCCTTTGTCACTAATCAAGCCCTTTTGTTTCGGATTTTCATGGCTCTAAGCCTTGTATTGAGTTGTGACTTAAACACTCTTATGTAAGTCATATGTTCATTACTTTCTAGAAGTAATCAACTTGAATCAAACAATTTCTTTTGTAAGTTATAAGCTCTTTACTTTCTTAAAAGTAGCATGAATTCATCATTTTTAACAAGTGACGAATTTAACCTCCTAGGTTTTGAAGAAACAATGTCTTACACAAAATGTCTCATGTAGGCAAGAAAGACCAGTTTCTTGCGACATAACATTCTCTGTGGCATTCTTTGTGGCTCTTGAATAATTTCTCCCACTCTGTCTTCTAGAAATAAACTTGTATTTTAGAAAGACAACTTCACGAGCCGCAAACCCGTCGTACTCGTGATAATTGAAAAGGGAAAAATGAGCATTTGTTTCTTGTGAAAACTTACAAACATGGTACCCTTACCATTTCATATCTCATATGATTCGATTTAGTGGAAAAATAATTTAGACAAAAAATGATAAAATCCCCAAAAGGATCAAGTAACTCAAAGTAACTTGATTGAAGTTCAAACCATATTGAATAGCGTTTGAATTCTTATTCAATCACACATTATTCCATAATGCGTGCTAAGAGAGATTAACTTGTGATACTATATCACATTTCCTTTGGCTTATATCAAAGTCTTCACTTTGATAATCTCATCACGACTAAATCGTGATTCCTTGAACTCTTTAAACTTCTTCAAAATTTTTTCTATTTACCTTATTAAGTGAACACATTAGCGTCAACTTAAATCGTTGGTAAAAGAAAATGATCAACCTATTTTGGATCGATGATTTACAACCTCGATCTCCTTTTCAACCAAAAGGCACGAGACATCTTGCTTTGAATACAAGATACGCATATACCATTAACAATCTAATGGTTTCAAGAGTACTCGATAACTCTTTGCGTTCATCATTCCAAAATTTAAGGTTTAATCTTGGGTTACCAATTTGAATCTTACATCATCTACATGATATATCATTCTAGTTTGGTTTAGAATATAATCACCTTGATAATGGGCTAGCCATACATCAAATCGTGGTGTATAGGGTCACAAAAGTGAAAACCTCTTTTGTATCTTAACAAGTTTATATTCTTATTTAGAGTTTATGTACTTAATAGTCATAATTAAGTACAACTTTAAATCCAAAAACTAGATTGAGTACACAATTACTCTATCTCTCGATATTATTGTTGCTAGTCGTCATATTCTAATCATCTTATGTGTCGAATACAATGATGAAAACCTCCACTGGTTTCTAATATTGACGAAGTGGTACTAGCAAAATTTATGTTTAATCAAATAAACATTTAGAGAAGAAGGTCCCATTAGATGTCCCACAACTAACTTGTTGATTCTTCAATTATTTGGGGTAGTTTCCTTTCTTGTGTCCAACATTTAAGGCAATGGAAACTTTATTGGTCGGGATTGATAGGTTTAGTATCGTCATTTCTCAATAACTTTACTTTTAACATTACCTTGTATCAATTCCATTATTATCTTTACTTCTTGAACCTCATCCTCATCTTAACGGTTTAAGAGAATGCTCTCACTCATTTCAATGAGTCTTTGCTTTGAGAAGCAAAATTGAATTCATGAAGATTACCCTTCATTTGTTCGTTTTAGTTTTAAAAACTTTCATTGAAGTGGTTGCGTTATTTTGGTCAATTTTGATTTCCAACAAATCTAGTTACCAAAATTAGAAACAATTCATTGTAAGTAGATGTGTTAGTCAAGAATCAAAAACCTCTTTGATAATGAATAACTTTAATCTATACGCTTTACAAGAGATCCTTAGCAATGGTTCATTTGAGGTTTTTAGAAGAAAATTCAAATTTTGTCTTTAGTTACGATGTTTTAATGGAGATTTGAATCAAAATCGAAATGATATCGTATATGAATTGTGGTAAAGAAATAGAACAATATGATAACGGAATAGTGGAAAACTTAACATTTATCGTTTTATTAATACTTGTAAGCAACAAGTAAAGCATTTACATAGTGACCTCTACCCAACTATGATAAATGATTCCAAGACCCAAATTCATATCGACTTGGGCACGGTGGGGCCGATTCATCCTTTATCAATATAACTCGGTGGATTAACATTTAATCGATTCTACTTTTAGAACTCTTGGTCGATAATATTACATTAAAATTTATATTTAGCCCAAAACACATTCAACAAGGGGACGGTGTGGCCGATAAAACCCTTATCGAAAAACATTTGTTGAGTTCAATCCAAATTTCGAATAAATGTGTCCATGATCCAAACCCACATTAACTTGGGCACGGTGTGGCCGATTCATCCCTTATCAACATGAATTCGGTGGATAGACATTTATCACCCACTTCCCCTAAGTAACAAGGTTTGTACCCCGGTGTGGCCGAGTGCACTCCCTCACGAAATAGGTTTTCATGGTTTCTACTATTTGGTAAGGCTATGTCTCAATTGATTGTTTTAGCGAGAGGTCATGTCAATTTATTATCTATCACGTTTTAAGTGAACTAAAGCGGTGAACTACGATAATTATAATTGACACGGTCGATGAACTCGATTAGATAAAGATGCATGTTTTAGTTATGGCGATTTAGCGATGCATGCGACATATAAATAAAATGCAGAGCATAAAAATAAATCCTAGTATGGCCTTCCTAAAATAGAAAACTATTTAACTATTACATATTCGGAAACCAACTCCATTGGTCCCTTGAACTTCGGTTGTGGCACGCATCTCGAGGTAACACCGTCTTTATGTATCACCATCTTGAAGAAATCCGTCTTTGGGAACTCCGAAATGAATAAAATTACATAATAAATTACATAATTTCCTATTATACATTTGTAACTATAATAAAATAAATCTATTAAATTAGAAAACGGTGATACGAGATCACAATAAATTACAACCGAATCGATATTCCCATACATTTCGGGTAATACCAATTAAAACTAAGGCCATACTAAGTAAAAATTACATAATTCAAAATTACATAAATAAAATTATGACAATCATAAAGAAAATGTAGCATTATAATATGTATGAACATGCCCAATTTTATGCTAAATCGCCTTTAAGGAGCCAATATCGTATATTACACGGTTTTTACGGATTTGCGTGATTCAACGTTTTATAATCACAAAAATTACATAAATTCATATTTATGCACAAGTTAATTACCCTAACTTCTTAGGACTCAAAATTATTCTCCACTAACTATTTGACCATAATTAACTCATATTTCTTAATATTGTTCATAAAAGGACTCAAAATTATAATAAAATGCTATAAACTTGAAATAAATTTGAAATTTGAAATTTAAACTCATGAACATTCTGGAAAAATACCATGACACTCATAATGTTCAAAAACTTAGGTTAAAAATTTTGAAAGTTATCGGGAAAAACAATGTTGCGGTTTATGGGATTTATCAATAAAAATCATAAAAACATGAGAAAAATTATATTCATCAACTTTTCAATTTTAGATCTGAAAAAGATAATAAAATGCAATATGTGACGTTTTTCCTTAGTCATGAAGTATGTTTTAGCAATTTTTCACTAATTAAGTCATTATTTATGCTATTTTTCATCAAAAATCCATAAATCATGCATAAAGACTTCATTATAGCCTATTATTTTACACACATCTTGTAAAATTTCATGTGACAACATACTAAATTTCTATGACCAGATTCGAAATATTTCTCATATTAACCTATTTTTCATCTAAATTCGATTTTTATCATGAAAAATCCATTTTTCGAGCATAAGAACTCATAAAAGTATAAAAATTTCCAGATCATCTAAAAATAATATATGTGAAAACATATCCAAAAACAACTGGAAAATTCGAAGTTTAGCTAATTTTCGTCCAAAAATGACATTTTTATCATAAAAATCACATTTTAATGCCAATATTATATAAAATGAACAATAAAATCCATAAATTAACCAAAATATCCTAAATACATTTTAGGATCAGAAACTTTAACATGCATAAATTATTTTCGTGATATATCATAATATCACAAATTTACAAGTTTTGTTTGTTAATCATATAACTCGGAAAAACAATAACCGATTTGCATGCAAACAACCTTGTGCTCATGATACCGCTTGTTAGAAATCTATATCTCATTACTTAACATATTCATATATGTATCATTTTAATTTAGTCATAAAATTAAAACTAGATCTTATGCATGCAAACTAAAACAAAAAGATAAGAAAATCAATTTCTCACCAAATAAATTTCGGTCAAATGGGCACCAACAAGATCTCCTTCTTGTTAGTTCTTGAGCTATCCATTTATAAGGATGAACATTCAAAAATCCCAAAGTAGAGATTCTCCTCTTGATTGCACCCAAGACTATCCCTTATCCCCACTAAATAATATTAACTAGATGGGTCATGTAATTATAATTCACAATATCTTGTAATTATAATCAACCATTCATTCTTATCTTTATTGTTTCTCAAACAATAAACAATTTTAGTAATAAAGCATTTTATTACTAAAATAAATCTTATTTAATCCCATTACAATAAGATATCAATATTCTCTCTCACAAATTGAATTGTTCAATTTTAAGGAATTGATTAACTTGTATCGTCATACAATCAATCAGCTTTACGGAAAAGGGCATCATCCTTTAGGTGTGACCTTAAGGGATCAACTGACCACCACCGTCCCACGACAGTAACGTCAAACTCTAGCAAGCCAATCGTTACCGATTTATGTTGATCAGTTGACAATATAATGAATCATCCCTTACGTATTCTTTATATGAGATTTAATAATAATATTTAAATCATGTGATCGCACTATTGTTGAGGACACATTTCCCAACACTAAGTACAAAACAACTCCCACTATATATGACAAAACACCCAACTCCAACTCAAAAAAAGACAAAAACATAGCTATGTTAACCCAAACTAACCCAAAAACAAGCATGCGACCATCTCCTACCCCCCTTAAAGACAACGGTTACGTCCCCGTAACCAAATATACCTGATCGAAAAGGTGAGGAAAACTCTCTCTCATCGACTCCTCTGGTTCCCATGTGGCCTCTTCCACATTGTGATTAGACCAAAATACCTTTACTAAGACGAAACGTTCCTTGTCTTGCGCAATTTCCGGTCCAAGATCTCCTTGGGAACCCCCGCATAAGTTAGAGACTCATCAAGCTCTATGTTGTCAACCTCAAGCACATGTGATGGAACAGTCACATACTTTGGGAGTTGTGAAACATGGAACACACTATGGACTCGATCCAATGATGGTGTTAAAGCTAGCCGGTAGGCTACTTCACCTATACGATCTAAGATCTCATACGGGACGATAAAATTCTGCCTTAACATCCCTTTCTTGCCAAACCTCATCACCCCTCGCATAGGTGACACTTTTATAAGGACCTTGTCACCTACGACGAACTCAATGTCCCTGCAGTGCAAATCTTTACAACTCTTTTGACGATCTTGGGCTGCTTTCCTCTTTTGACGAATCAGACGAACTTTCTCATTCATATCCTGCACCATCTATGGTCCTAAAACCATAGTCTCAGCACTATCGTACCAACATACCGGACTCCTGCACTTCCTTCCACACAAAGCCTCAAACGGTGCCATTCTAATGCTGGTGTGATAGCTGTTGTTGTATGAAAACTCAATCAGATCCAGGCTATCTTCCCAACTCCTCCCAAACTCCATGGCACAAGCCCTCAACATATCCTCTAATGTCTTGATAGTCCTCTGAATCTGACCATCTATCACAGGATGAAAAGTCATACTCATCTTTAAGGTCGTTCCCATCAAATCCTACAACTCTTGCCAAAACCGTGATATGAACCTCGCATCTCGATCCGACACTATATCTTTTGGCACACCATGTAGCTGAACCACATGTTTTCTATAACCCAAAGCTAGCTGTATCTTGGTCCAAGTATCGTTCATCAGATTGAAGTGAGCTGACTTTGTTAAACGATCGATGATCACCCAAATAATATTGTTACCTTGCTGAGTCCTTGGTAACCCCACGATGAAGTCCATAGAGATCGACTCCCACTACCACTCTGGCACCTCAAGTGACTTAATTTTACCTTGTGGTTTACGTTGTTCACCCTTTACTCTCTGGCAAGTTAGAAACTTAGCCACGAACTCGGCCACATCCTTCTTCATATTAGTCCACCAAAACATTTTCTTTATGTCCTTATAGAGCTTGTCACCCCTCTGGGTGAACTGAATACGGAGTGCAACGAGCCTCCGTCATGATCACCCTTCTCAAATATGCATCCCTAGGAACACACCATCTCCCATCGAAGCGAACACTCCCATCTGTGTGGATATAAAACCTTGAAACCGTGCCACTCTCTACCCTTGACTTCCATTCTTGAATCTTTGGATCAAGCTCTTGTTTCCTTTTTATATCATCATACAAGTCCAGTTCTATCGTCAAGTCCCCGATGGCATCCTCTTTTTGAATGATATGAATCCCCATCTTAGACATCTCATCCCTCAGCTTTAGCAAGGACATAGCTGAACATAACGAATGAACACTCTTTCTACTCAAAGCATTTGCCTCAACATTGGCCTTACCCTCGTGATAGATGATCTTCATATCATAGTCTCCAATCAACTCCATCCATCGCCTCTATCATATGTTCAGCTCCTTCCGAGTGTAGATTTACTTCAGACTCTTATGATCTGAAAACCCCTTAAAGGTTTCCCCATAAAGATAGTTCCTCCAATGCTTAAGAGAAAAAACAACTGCACCCAACTCCAAATCATGAGTAGGATAGTTCTCCTCATACGGTTTTAGCTCCCTTGACGCATAAGCTATAACTCTCCCATTATGCATCAAAACACAACCCAGACCATTCTTTGAAGCACCGGTGTATACTTCAAAGTTCTCACTTCCCTCAGGTATAGCTAGGATATGAGCCGTGGTCAAACGCTCTTTTAAGGTTTGAAACGCCGTCTCACAACTCTCATCTCAACGAAATCTGGTCTCTTTTCTCATCAACGCTGTAATGGGCCTCGCGACCTTAGGAAAGTTATTCACGAACCTCCTGTAGTAGCCAACTAAATCAAAGAAACTCCGAATCTCAACAACATTGTTCGGTGATTCCCACTTAGTCACTACCTTAATCTTGCTAGGATCCACCGACACACCCTCTTTAGATATTACGTGACCCAGAAAAGCCACCTTCTCTAACCAAAACTCGCACTTAGATAACTTGGCATATAACTGGTTATATCGCAAAGTCTACAAAACTAACCTCGGATGTTCCTCGTGCTCCTCTTTGGTCTTAGAGTAGACCAAGATGTCATCAATGAAGACAACCATAAACCTGTCCAACAACAGGCTGAAAATCCAGTTCATAAGATCCATGAAAACTGATGGTGCATTCGTCAACCCAAAAGGCATCACTACGTACTCATAATGACAATAACGTAACCGAAAAGCTATCTTAGAAATATCCTCATTTGCTATCCTCAACTGATGGTAGCCCGACCTCAAATCGATCTTAGAAAACACTCCAGTGCCACTCAGCTGGTCAAAAAGATCATCAATCATTGGCAAAGGATACATGTTCTTCACCGTGACATGATTCATCTCCTTATAGTCGATGCATAGCCTCATGCTCCCATCTTTCTTTTTTATGTACAACACTGGTGCTCCCCACGGTGACACACTACGCCAGATATACCCTTTGTCTAACAGGTCATTCAGCTGCTTCTTCAGCTCTTCCAACTCTTTAGGCCCCATACGGTACGGTGCTTTAGATAAAGGACACATCCCCGGTTTGGGCTCAACATTGAAGTCGATATCTCTCTCAGGTGGTAACCCCGGTATCCCATTTGGAAAAACATCACTAAACTCCCCAACCACAAGTATATCAGACGGCTATGGCTCCTCTACACGCAAATCCCTCACTTGGAAAAGAATCAAGGGACACTTCTTTCTTAGGCATGACTTTAAAGTCATCACTGCGATAAACATACACTTTTGTCTCACTACAAACCCCTTATATAATACCCTGACACCCTTGGGACCTTTAAAGGACACTTTATTTTGTCTTCAATCTATCTTAGCATCATACTTGGTCAACCAGTCCATCCCAATGATGACCTCAAACCCATCCATATGAAACTCTAACAAGTTGACCGGTAAGTCTACCTCCCCTGCCAATATGGACACATCTCTATACAACTTAGAACAAGACACCGACTCCCTAGAAGGTATAAACACACTATCTTTTACAAGTTAATATTCTCCCAAACCCATAGCTAAGGCATGACCCCTAGACACAAAAGAAAGGGTTGCCCGTGAGTCAAACTAAACTAAATACGGTGTATTATAAACAAGAAAGGCACCGGTAAGCACATGAGCATCATTCTCTACCTCCTTTTTGCCCATCATTAAGAGCTTCCTGCTGCTTTTCTAACCTCCACCCTGGACCGTGGTATTAGAAGTAGTCAGCTTAGCTGCCGAATTCTGTGTCACACTGTTGTTCGGACGATGATAGGACTCTCAATTGTTGCGGTTGAAGCCGCCATTGTTGTTGTTCTACATTCCACGATTTCCCCATGACCCAGATGGCCTGTTGCTAGCAAAACTCTGGCTCGGATTCTGAGAAAAGTTCCCCTGATAAGTCCCTAGAAAGCCGCCTCCTACTCTAGGACTTTTACAATCGTGCCTCTTGTGACCCACTCCACCACAGTTCAAGTAGGTAAGGTTGGAGTTATCACTAGTACTCCGACCACCACCTCTTCCCCATGCTCGACATCCTCCTGCATATCCAGACCCTCCAGGAAAAGCCCTAGATTGACCATGGTTGCTCTTCTTGTGGCCCAACTGGGTGCCACTCTCACTCTTTGTGTTTCTCTACTCAGTATTCCTTTCCTTGGCCAAGTCCACCAACCTTTCAGCATGCCCAGCTTGTGCATGATACGTGCATATTCTATACACTTTAATCGCAGTTTTGGCACGTATTTCTATGCGTATTTGTTAGCTTAAAGCTACTATTTCTCCCGAAACGGTTTACTTTGGAATTTCTATGATTTATTGTATGAATGAGGGGAAGTGATATAAATCAAGCCTAAATCGTCCTCCGGAGGCAACTTCAAGGAAGCTTGGAAGAAGGGAGTTCGGACTCGTTCACCTCGGGATGCGTGCATGGAGTGAAGAGGCTGTTTGGAAGAGAAGAGAAGCTACTGCACAGCGTAGTTGGTCGATCGACCAACACCTTCAGTCGATCGACCGTGGAAGTTCAGCAGAAGATACTGCACTGCACTGGCTGGTTGATCGACCATGCCAGCTAGTCGATCGATCAGGCCGCGAGGCTGAGATTTATTTTATGCTTTAGTCTTTTAAAAGCCCAATTGTAATTAACTTTTGGGGGGTACGTTTTATCAGTAGAACGCATGAATAATTTAGGTTATGCTTTTCATTACTCAAGAACTGAAGTTCAGATCTTGTTTTTGGGAGTCAAGAAAGTAAGACGACGGATTCCAATTTCAACTACTTTGTTCATCAATTCTTTAGTAAGCTTTAATACAATTTCCTTCTTCTTTTATTTCTTGTCAATTCAATTCTTGTTGTTACTAGTTTTTATTCAAGCAATTCAGTTTTAATCTTTTGTCTTAAATTCAATTTCAATCATGTCAATTTCATTGTATGTCTTTAAGTTTGCAATTGTTATAGTTTTAATCATGCATAGCTAATTATCTTGATTGGGAACGAGGTGAGCCATGGCGTAAATTAGGTCGATTTTATTAGTATGATTTCTTCCGTATCGATCTTATTTCCTTTTGATAAACCCATCTTGCTAGATTGAATGATTAGTAGGTTAGGTTTTCATTAGTATTGGAATTTCCTTTGAGCGAAAGCTTGAGAAATTCTAGGGAATTAGAAGACCGTAAGGTTAAATTTGAGCATTGATCGAAAGGCTTGCTCATATTTCCTGAGACCGTATTACAGGATCTCTGCTACCTTTTTTACCTGACCTTAGCCATGGTGAACCGAAGTTCCTGATCTTCTTTTTATCTTGTTTGAGAAATTTCTTATTTTTGCAATTAGTCATTAGAATCAAACAAATTCAAAACCCCCATTTAATTGTTACTTCAATAGATTAGAAATTAGCAAATATAATTGATCTTGTCTCTCTGTGGTTCGACCCTTACTATCACTAGCTATAGTTTTAGTTCGGATTTATAAATTAAATTTTGATACAAAACGACGGTATCAAATTTTGGCGCCGTTGCCGGGGAGACGGTGTATTTCTGTATGCTTTATTTTTAGTTTATTTTTCTTGTCTCAAGGAACTTTGGTTCCTTGAGGCCGTTACTTACTCTTGCTTCTAGTTTTGCTTTTGCACAGTTAGAAGACAGGTTTTTGAGAGGAAAACTTGAGTACTCTCAGTTTTGCGAACATGACTACAATATATGACAATATTCAGCCACAAGAGCAGCTTGTTTCAAAGGGATACGTATTACCTACCCCTACTAATGGTCATTTCGAATTCCGTTCCTCCTATATCGATTTAGTGGAGCGAATCCTTTTGGCTGGTCTACCGGACGAGGATCCTTTGAAGCATATGGAAATTTTCACAGACTACTGTTGTTCCATACCTGTACCAGCTGGGGTGACCCAAGATGAAGTAAAGGGGATGATGTTCTTATACTCCTTGAAGGATTCTGCGCGAGATTGGTACCGCTACCTTGATAAGGTAGCAGCTGGAGTCATAGATTGGACATCTCTAGCATTAGCTTTCTACAAAAAATACTTCCCACTTGCAAAGACTGATGCCTTGAGAAGCAAAATTACAAATTTCCAGCAAGGACCTGATGAGGAATTTTGCGAAGCATGGGGACGTTTCAAGAGTTTGGTTCGGTCTATCCCTCACCTTGGTTTCCAGCAGTGGTACCTATGCAACTTATTCTACAACTCTTTATATGATGACTACAAGGTTATCCTGGACGTAGCTGCGAATGGTAGGTTCCAAAATAATACCGGCCAGAATAAAGGTTGGAACACTATTGAGGAGATGGCAGTCCATAGAGCTGAGTTTGGAAGTTCGCGTGGAAACTCGCGAAAGCAAAGTGATGAAATGAATGTCGTTATGACACTCATAGCTTCTATTGTAGCCTGTCTCGAGAAGCTCGAGACCTCTGAAGCTTCCAAGGAAAGAGTTGAAATTCCTGTCCATAACTCAGATGAGACCGCGGAATTGAGAGAAATAATCTGAGCTCTTTTGGTTCAAGTCACGAAAATAGAAGAAGCTGGGATTGAATATGCAAAGAATTTTGTGAAGCAGTTGGAGAATTTAGAGGCTAAGCAAGTCGCCAATTCTTCAAGCAAATGTGAGGGGGCAATTGAAACCATTAATGCCATTAATCTCCGAAGTGGCCTTTCTTATGATGGTCCTGATAAGCCAAGAGAAGACTCGGGAAAGGATGAAAAGACGAATTTAATTTCTGGTGCGAAAACGAGCTATCTTGCCAAGACAATGGCCGATCGACCAACAACAAATAATCGATCGACCAGGATGTCAGATGAAAAAGTTTCTGACCAGAAACTAATTGAGCCCAGCGTATGTGGTCGATCGACCAACACTACCAGTCGATCGACTGAAGTTCCTGACGAAGGAGTCTCTAACTAGAAACTATTCATGCCCAGTGTGATTGGTCGATCGACTGGGTCTCCAGTACAGGACGCAAATCCGTCAATTAATTTGCATGATTCTATACTCATTGATGATTTGACGGAGGTTTTAAATTTACGGAAGACGAAGGTTGCTGATCCTACGGCCAGTGTTGCAGTCCCGTATCCGGAGCGTTTAAAGAATACTAAGATGGAGCGCAAGTTTGGTAAGTTTTTGGAGATGGTCAAGAATCTTGAGGTGACCATTCCTTTCACTGATCTAACTACCCAGATACCCTCTTACGCTAAATTTATGAAAGACATTTTGAATCGTAAGAGAAATTTTCATGATGATGGTAATGTTGCTTTTGTGGAAGAATGCAATGCTCTTTCGCAAATTAATATACCACCTAAATTAAAGGAGCCGGGTAGCTTTTCAATTCCCTGCACTATAGGTAACCACGAAATTGGAAAGGCCCTTTGTGATTTAGGGGCCAGTGTTATTGTCATGCCATATTCCGTTTGCGAAAGGCTAAATATGGGTAGACTTAAGGTGACCGATATTACCCTTCAGATGACAAATAGATCGACTCAGAGACCTTCAGGAGTCTTAGAGGATGTACCCGTTCGAGTGGGTAAGTTTTTTATTCCTGTCGATTTCGTTGTTTTGGACATTGCAGAGGACAGTTAGATACCTATTATTTTAGGTAGACCATTTTTACATACAGCTGGGGCTGTAATAGATGTCAAACGCGGAATTATAACCTTAGAGGTAGGGGATGACACCATTGAGTTCAGTCTTACTCGTAAGGCTACTGAACCTGCTGATGATGATACGTGTTATTCCATTGATATTGTTGGCGTGGTGTTAATTATAATCGGAGGGAATCCTTAGCCAAGGATCCCTTAGCTGATCTAACCCGTTCAGATGAGTGTGCAGATAATACAGCGGTGAATGCTGAGGAGCTAGATGTTTTGGTAGCCTCAATGGAAAGCTACGAGCTCACAGAGGAAGAAGATGAGATGCTCTTAAGCCTGGCCAACGAGAATTTGGTATACACCTACTATACCATTGAAGCTGATTCTGCCTATGCTGTAGAGGTAAAGGTGCCAGAGCGTAAGCCACTTCCTCCTAATCTTAAGTATGTTTTTCTAGATGATACGGAGCAGTACCCAGCTATTGTCAGTGCTAAGCTTAATGATGACCAGCTTTCTGCTTGGATGTGTGTGCTTAAGAAAAACAGGAAGGCTTTAGGTTACTCTTTGAAAAACAGGAAGGCTTTAGGTTACTCTTTGAATGATAGAGCTAGAGGAAGGCCACAAGCCTTACAGACAGGGTCAACGCAAGTTGAACCCGAAGATGCAGGAAGTTGTTATGGCTGAGGTGATGAAACTACTCGATGCAGGTATTATTTATACAGTTGGCAACTCCAAGTGGGTTAGCCCAGTTCGGGTAGTTCCGAAGAAAGGAGGAACTACCGTGGTTAAAAATGAGAAAAATGAATTAATACCAACACGAGTTGCGACAGGGTGGCGGATGTGCATTGATTATAGGCAGTTGAATGCCGCCACTAAGAAAGACCACTTCCCCCTACCTTTTGTTGACCAAATGACTAGAAGACTTGCTTCTAACAAATTTTTCTGTTTTCTAGACGGATATTCAGGGTTCTTTCAGATTCTTATTCATCCGGATGATCAGAGTAAGACCACTTTTACCTGTCCACAGGGTGTTTTTGTGTACCGCAGGATGCCTTTCGGATTGTGTAACGCCTCAGCTACCTTTCAGAGGTGCATGATGAGGATTTTTTCTGATTATATAGAGAACATTATGGAGGTATTTATGGATGATTTCTCAGTTTATGGTAATGACTTCGATGGTTGTTTAGCTAATCTTGATAAAGTCATGCAGCGTTGTATTGATGTTAATCTTATTTTAAACTGGAAAAAATGTCAGTTCATGGTCAATGAGGGAGTTGTGTTAGGGCATCTGATTTCTGAAAAGGGTATACATGTTGATATGGCAAAAGTGCAGGTGATTGAGCAATTGCCTCTTCCCGTGAATGTTAAAGGAGTGAGGAGTTTCCTTGGTCACGCTGGTTTTTATTGGCGTTTCATTAAGGATTTTTCAAAAATTGCTAAACCACTTACACAATTGCTCCTTAACGATGCTGTCTTTGAGTTTACTGATGAGTTCCAATTAGCTTTTAACAGGTTGAAGGAGGCTCTAGTTTCTGCGCTAATCATTCAGCCGCCTGATTGGGACCTCCCATTCGAGATTATGTGTGATGCCATCGATTATACGATTGGTGCAGTTTTGGGACAGCGGAAAAATAAAGTTTTGAATGCCATATATTATGCAAGCCGAACTCTGGATGAGGTTCAAGTCAATTATTACACCACTGAGAAGGAGTTTCTAGCTGTAGTTTTTGCCTTAGACAAATTTCGGTCTTATTTGTTAGGTTCTAAGGTTGTTGTTTATACTGACCATGCAGCGCTGAAGACTCTCTTTCTTAAGAAAGATGCGAAGCCAAGGCTTTTGAGGTGTATACTCCTCTTGCAGAAGTTTGATTTGGAGATCAAATATAAGAAAGGTGCAGAGAATGTGGTGGCTGACCATTTATCTCGTCTGCAGCTGACAGAAAGGGAGGATTCGTTACCCATTAATGATTCTTTTCCTGATGAGAGTCTGTTAGCTATTACTAATTCAGGGTCTTATCCACCTTCGTGGTTTGCTGATTATGCTAATTTTGCTGTGACAGGTAAGATACCACCCGCGCTTTCATGGCAGTAGAAGAAGCGGTTCGCTTATGATGCTAGACAATACTTTTGGGATGATCCTTATGTTTTCAAGGAATGCGCAGACGGTCTTATCCGGAGATGTGTGCCTCAGTGGGAGGTGAAGGATATCCTAGAAGCTTGCCACTCTTCTACCTATGGTGGTCACCATGGTCCGTCCTGGACCGTGGCTAAGGTACTCAACTGGTTTCTATTGGCCAACTTTGCATGCGGATAGTCGCAATTTTGTTCTTTGAGTGCGATGCTTGTCAAAGATCGGGGAATATTTCAAGGAGACATGAGATGCCACAGGTAGGCATTCTAGAGGTTGAGATTTTTGATGTCTGGGGCATTGATTATCAAGGACCTTTTCCGAACAGTCAAGGTAATAAATATATCCTCGTAGCTGTAGATTATGTGTCCAAATGGGTAGAAGCTATCGCTACTCCCCATTGCGACGCAAAGGCCATGATTAAACTGTTTAAAAAGATTATTTTCCCTCGTTTTGGTGTCCCTAGGGTTGTCATTAGCGATGGTGGAATGCATTTTAAAGAGAAACAATTTAGTGCTTTATTGACTAAATTCGGTGTCCAACATCGTAGAGGTTTGGGGTATCATCCCCAAACTAGTGGTCAGGTTGAAATTTCTAACCGGGAATTGAAAGAAGTTTTAGCTAAAGTTGTTTCTAAATCACGGAAAGATTGGAGTCTTAAGTTAGATGATGTCTTATGGGCTTATAGGACCGCGTTTAAAACGCCAATTGGGATGTCACCATTCCGATTGATTTATGGTAAGACATGTCATTTACCTGTTAAGTTGGAGCGTAAGTCTTGGTGGGTTATTTGTGATTTGAATTTGGATCCTAACCTCTCTCATGAGAAACGTATGACACAGCTGAATGAGCTAGAGGAATTTAGGCTGCTGGCCTATGATAATGCTAGGATCTACAAAGAGAAAACGAAGCGCTGGCACGACAAGAGAATAATTAAGCGCGAGTTCCATATTGGCGATAAGGTACTTCTTTTTAATGCTCGTATCTGTTTATTTCCTGGTAAGCTGAAATCCAGGTGGACTGGCCCTTATACGGTCACAGCAGTTACAAAATTCGGATAAGTTTAATTGGAGACCTTATGTGGAGACCGATTCAAAGTGAACGGTCAATACGTGAAATACTATCACGGTGCAGACGAATTTGTTGGGCAGGTCGAAGTACTGTACATTGACCCAATTTTAGAAGCTGCAAATTGAGGTAAGAAGGTCGTGCGGGACCTCTTAAACCAGCGCTAACCGGGAGGCAATCCGGCTTGTAATTTTTTGTAATTAGGAACTTTACAGTTTTATTTCATTTAATTTACATTAGGAGCTTTCGCTATTTCATTTTTATTAGCATTCACTTTTATGGATAGACGTGCGCCTTTGAGAATTTTTGCAGGTGATTATTTTATGCAAAGTGCGTAGGGTGGTTTACTGAATGTTTGTGAGAGAAAGATGGGAAATTTATGTTGGCAAAGCAATTTTCACGTAAATAAGATTTGTTGCCAGTACCTGCAGTCGATCGACCAAGCACATCAGTCGATCGACTAAGGACAAAAAGGCAGAAGCTGTTTCCTAGGGAGATTGGTCGATCGACTGGGTCATATAGTCGATCGACCACTACGCGACATCGGAGAGCTGTATAGGGGAAGATTGGTCGATCGACTGGGCCTGATAGTCGATCGACCACCGCGCGAGATCAGAATGCAAGTTAATAAGGAAGTTTTATTTCATTCTTCATTCATTCTTTCATTTTCACTTAATCAAAAAAATAGGAAAACCCTTTGTTCCTCCCCTTTCTTGCGATTTTCCCTGCCAAATACCCTTTATTCTCCATTTTCCTTGCTCAAATTCCCGAGTTCTCATCAAAGGTATGTTCCTAATCCTATTTTCATCCTTTAAATTTGATTCTAGCTGATTTTTTATGCCCAAATTGCGAGCATTGTTACCTTGGGTCGGAAAAATCGATTTGGGGAAAATCGATTTAGGGTTGATTTCTTGTCGAATTTAGGCTTTAATTACACTTTGCTATCCTTATCCCTTGATTTTCGAGACATCTTAGCAACTAGGAGGTGCTTAATTCCGTTTTCCCCAATTTTTCAAAACCCTAATTTCGTTTCAAATTCTGATTTTTGTTTAGGGTTTTATCAATTGACATTGTTAAAGGTTATGGGAAGCTAGTTGTTGATTTGTTCATTTTGTAGGAAGCAACAATGATAAAAGGGAAGCAGATGATGTTCGGAGGGCAGTCCAGTCAGGGAGCTGCTAAACGGCCCCGGGGTCCGCCGCTGATGATCGAGGCAACTACGGATAGTCTACTTGACTATCCGCAGGTTACTTTCTCTACCTCTACTAAGCGTGCCAAATTCATTAACATGGTCGAAAAAGTAAAAGTTGAGGCCACTCGTTTTCTTCATAGGCCAACTATTCACCTATTACACTTTTACCCTTGAATTTTTTGTGTCTCTGTTAATTGGGACAGGGATGTCGGGACTGGTGGACATGGCTGAGTTCACCTATTACACTCTTACCCTTGAATTTTTCTCATCTTTTGCCTTTAACCAGAAAACCTTTGAAGCCAATAGGAGTAGTTCTTGTATTTCCTTTCGGCTATTCAATGTCACTTACTCCCTGACATTACCCGACTTTGCTGGATTTTTGGGTCTTCATTTTGAGGGTAACACCTCGGAAACTTCTGATGTGCACCGGGTAATGTGGTCGTGTATCTCTGACTGGAACGGCCCTAAGAGGACGGGCACTTCCGTCCACTTACCCCCTTTTCGTTATTTTTTACGGCTGATGGGTAATACCATTTTCGGCCGCAAGAAGTCAAATAATGTTAATACCATTGAATTTTCTATCTTGGCGGGCTACCTGAACATTGAAAGTCGGGTAGCTCGTATTTATAACATAGCTTATTTGACTGCCTCTCACTTTCATACTATAAGTGAGGGCTCTTTGGCCACTATTGTTTGTGGTGGGTTGGTGACTCGTATCGCCAACCGTCTGGTTCTTCTCTTCCCTTGGGAGGAGGCCCCTCTTGACCCTGACGCCCGCTTCATGGACCTTGACTATGCCAGGTCTGTAAAGTGGGTTGATTCACGGGGTCGGTGGAAGATTGATTCTTCCATTTGCGACTTTATCCCTGTCCTCGGCCTCCCTCCCATTTTGGCCCTTACCACTGTTTTGGGGGCGACTCGCCCGCCCTTGCCTAGCTACAGGCTTCCTATTAGGGCGGGCACCACTACTGCTAGTACCTCGAGGCGAACTCGTGCCTCCTCGTCACAGGCCCCCTACTCCTCACCTCCTGCTCCCACGGGTTTCCCGGCCACTTTTCGTCCCCCTCCACCTATGGTTATCCCTGCGGTCATGGACCAAAGGGCGGTTTCACGTGTGTTGGGTGATTTGTGCAGGAGTTTTGATCAGCACAGATTAGACACGGCTCTGGCCCTGTACCCGGTTTACGAGGAGTACGCTCGGACGGGGATTCTCCCACGAGGTGCCTGAACTCACCCGTCCTTCTTTGTTCCCCCGGTGGGCGGTTACCCTCAGCCTACCACGAGATCTGCCACCACTACTACTACTGCCGCTGCTGAGGCGGAAGAGGAGGACGACTCGGAGTCCTAGGAGGAGAGTGGTTCTGAGTATGACGGTGGTGACTAGACGCATTCTGACCTCCCCCATTTTGGCTGGTTTGGGGAGGTCTTCTTTTGTGAGTTTCCATTTTCTTTTTGTTCGCTTCCTTTTATTTTGTTGTTGCTTATATTCTTCCCATTATTGTTGTTGATGCTGGTGATTTGCTGTTGAGCACAATGAGGGCATTGTGCGTTTTGGTTTGGGGAGGGTATTTGCATATGTCTATTGCATCTGCATTTGTTTTTTATTGCATTTCAGTCACACGTTTATTGCATTTTAGCTTGCATATTGTTTTATTTCTTAAAAAAAAATACTACAAAAACAAAGAAAAAATCGAAAAATTCATAAAAATCAAAAATATTACGTTTACTTTTGCATATAGTTGAGTTGGATTGGAGTTTATTAATGATGACATTGCACTATTAGTCAAATATATGCCATTCCTTGTCTTTTCACAACTGCTTAGCAAAAATTAAAAGTGATTTCTCAAATTTTGTTGTGGAATTTACTTCAGGTTATTAGACTTGACTCATTTATTTTTGGCAAACTACTTATACTTTCTGAGATATAGAGCCTATAACTGGTGACATTCATGACCGGTTAATTTAGGATTGAGAGTAGTACTCCCATCATTTCATGTTATGCACGTGTATGAGTTTTGATTGCTTATTGCTTATACGCATCGGTTTGTGTTCGGTATTACGTGTTTTGAGAACTATTGCATCTCCCCCTTTCTCATTTTACCCCATTTAACTCCACTATAAGCTATATCTGCCAGCTGCCCTTAACTACATCCCATACTTAGCCTACCATTGTGCCAAGCTAGGTAGTAGTATAGGAATTTGTCGAATTATAGCAGTTTTGGTTCGTTTCTGTACTGTTGGAGTGAGTATTTATGAGAATTGTATGTCTTTAAGTTTGCAATTGTTGTAGTTTTAATCATGCATAGCTAATTATCTTGATTGGGAACGAGGTGAGCCATGGCGTAAATTAGGTCGATTTTATTAGTATGATTTCTTCCGTATCGATGTTATTTCCTTTTGATAAACCTATCTTGCTAGATTGAAATATTAGTAGGTTAGGTTTTCATTAGTTTTGGAATTTCTTTTGAGCGAAAGCTTGAGAAATTCTAGGGAATTAGAAGACCGTAAGGTTAAATTTGAGCATTGATCGAAAGGCTTGCTCATATTTCCTGAGACCGTATTACAGGATCTCTGCTACCTTTTTGACCTGACTTTAGCCATGGTGAACCGAAGTTCCTGATCTTCTTTTTATCTTGTTTGAGAAATTTCTTATTTTAGTAATTAGTCACTAGAATCAAACAAATTCAAAACCCCCATTTAATTATTACTTCAATAGATTAGAAATTAGCAAATAGAATTGATCTTGTCTCTCTGTGGTTCGACCCTTACTATCACTAGCTATAGTTTTAGTTCGGATTTATAAATAAAATTTTGATACAAAACAACGGCATCAGTGCATATACCTCTTTCAGATCGGTAAGTACCCCAGCTGGTAGTCTTTCCATGATCTTAGGTGCCAACCCCTTTTCAAAACGTAGAGCTAAACCTCGCTGACCCAACTGCATATCCCCTGCGTAACGTGACAAGTTTAGGAACTGGTGATAGTCCTCCGTGACAGTCATATCATCAGTCATGGTGAAAGAATCAAACTCAGCCCTCAGCTTGTGATGGATATGCTCCGACACAAAATGCTCCCTCGTAGCGCTCTTAAGACCCTCCCAGGGTATATCATCGTATCCCTGGTCCTTGTAGTATGCTCTGGCATCCTCTTTCACATTCTGCTACCAAACCCCAGCCTCACCTCTTAGGTAGTACGCCACTTGTTCTACGACCATCTCCGCCGGGTTCATTTTATTTAGACTCTCTATAATCATTAGGTTCATTGGTTTTAGGCTCCATAATCGTGTCTCTGATACCACTTAGTAACACCCCTCATACCAAGGTACGTTACCAAGGACCACCCTAGCATGAGAGAATATTACCATCTCGGTTGCCCGAGGATATTATATCAAAAGTAACCGTTCCACAACATTTATTAAAGTATATAAAGTTAATGTTTACATAATTCCAAAACCAAACCTAAGAAATGTTTACTAATACTCAAAACAACTGAAATCTTAAACAGCTAAACTCGTAATAGAGGAAGCTAGACTCGAAGTGATAACTCCCCATCTCGTCCTCACAGCTAAAGACCATCATCACCTGTCAAAATCTGCTCGCCATCCCCGAATGGATCACCACATATTTTACAAAACAACAATGAGGTAAGTTCACTGCATAATCAAAATAAGACAAAATACAACCAAGATAAAACAACTGTTCCATAACCAATCTCCAACTCCCAATCACATCTCATAACTGACTACACACTAAAGTGTGTAGCCCTGCCAGTGTGGGACCGTAGCCTTGCCCATCTAAGCCCCGTTCATCACACGAGCGATAACCCATGTTCATTAATGTACACATCCCCTCTTATGGCGGGTTCCACAAATGCCGAATCTAGGGCGTGAAGCCACTCCCGCAAGTGACTCCACGTAGCCGAGGACGCACCTCGCAAACATCATCAATCCATCTCAACTCCAATACCCCGTACTTCAATCAACCAACAACAATCAACCAACAATATTAATCACATCAATTAAATCACAACAACGCATCTTAAATCAATTATACAATCAACTTAGGAGGGAAACCCTACCTTAGCACAAATCGGATACGAGTCAATCAAGAAAGCTAGAACGGCTTCTCTACGAAATCTCCACCTAACAATAATCATACAATGCAATCACAATCATGCACAAAATCCCTTTTCCCCCAAATCACAAAACTAAGGTAAACCCTAAAAAGACAAACTGACAAATCTCATAGGATTAGTGGCTTACCGACACAATCGACGCAAGAGAGGAAAGAACAAGACTCACGAAAAAATCCAGGATCTTGCGGGAGATTAGAGGTGATTAGAGTTACGTTTGAAAGCTTAGGTTTTGTAAAAAGTAAAAGTGAAACTATAAATCCCGTTTTATAACTCTAATCATATTTAAATCAAACCGCGGAAATAAATGCCGAGTATTCCTGGACAGTAGCCTGGCCAAAAATATACGACGCATAACTCGACCGAGTAAGCTATATTCGGCCGAGTAACAGACTTGGAAAACTGTAGTATTACAATTGTTGTGATGTCTTTTGATAAGTTGGTGTAGTTGATAATAGTAAATGGATAATTGTGTTATTACAAGTTGGAATGGTGCTCAGTTGTGTGGATGTTTATAGATGTTATTATAGTATTTTTGGGCGAACTTCGGGACGAAGTACATTTTAAGGCGGGAAGACTGTAATACCCCGTAAGGTAATAATATTTATAAGAATGAATAATGTAATTCAAATAATTAATTAATGGCATTTATAATAATAATTGCAAATAAGGCGTCTAATTAAATAATAAAGTAAGTAAGCAAGTCGAGAATTGGACTTAGCTGGTAATAAGGCCTTGGGTCGTGTGTTATAGATAAGTGGGCCGATTTTATTGGCTTAGTATGAGTATTGGTCGGGAATTGTATCAGGATTTAATAATAATAATAATAATAATAAGAATAAGAATAAGAATAATAATGGTAATTCCTCTAACAATTGTAATAAGGCAATAGTTTCCTAATTGGTATTTTATACTCTCTAAACCTAGATTACAAATACATAGGTAATCTGAAAAATAATTCATAAAAATAGAAGAAGGATATTTAAGAGACGGAAGGAGCAAATAAGCGATAAAAGGTAAGACCGTCGTAATTTATGTGTATATCGTCTTAATCTATTAAGTTATCGTATGAGCACCATATAGACCACCATGAACAACGACGTTGACCTTAGTAGCTACCCTTGACCATTGGGATTCTAGTAGGACCGACCTTGACCACTGTCGACTACCGTGGGTGGCGGAATTGGCGTCTAAAAGGGGGTTGTCGTGAGCCTTTAGGACAGAGCTTGTACCTTGTGTGTCTAACGAATAGTTGTGGGACCTGGGTTGTTGGTCTTGTTGACAGTCGGCGGTTTTAGTGGTGGTGTCGAGGTAGTTACAGGTGGTGGTTGGTAAGGTTGATGTAGGGTTATGGTGGTTGTAGCGTGTTTGTGTATAATACGGGCCATGTGTCGTATCTGGCTTGTCATGGGTTGTCGTGTGGGGTCATGACAGGTCGTGGGACCACCGTGGGTCAAGGGAGACCACGGTGCTGGCCACGGGTTGTCAAGGGGTGGTCAAGAGTGGTGAGTTGTTTGTGTTGTTTGTTGGTGTCGGGTTTAAGGAGGGAGGCTAGGGCGTGGTTGTGTGGGTTGTAGGAGGTGGTTAGGCTGGTTGTTGGGGGCTAGTTGGGTGCGTCGTGGTTCAGGCTGGTGGTAGCTGGGTTGGGTGGTGATGGTGTTGGCTTTGGTGTCGGGTGTAGGTGGGTTTAAGGGAGGTAGTGGACACGATTTCTAAACCGTGTACATGGGGTGATTTGGGTGTTTGTGACGGGTTTTTCTTTTGGTGATTCGGGTTTATAATTTAATCGGGTTTTTCTATCGTAATCTTCTAATAATAATAATAAATAATTAAATTGAATAAAAAGTAATAATTAGAATGTAATAATTAATAATTGGATGAATTATTAATATGCTAGGTAACGGATTGTGAAGAATTTGTAATCGGGTTCGTCTGCTTTATTATTTTGATCGCTTTGAGCTGCGTAATTTAAATTGCTTGCCAGGTAGGGATAAATCTTACTCAACTCTCGTTTGTTATTGTACAGTATGGTGGATGATATGTAATGTGAATTGTTTGTGTATTGATATTGTTGTATTTGTTGGAAGGGAGAAATTATATTACAACGTGTTGGTTGTTATTAATAATTATGATGAGGTGGGTTTAATTGTTATTGTTGATTGTGAATGTGGGAATTATGATAAGCTGTATTGCAGTCAGGTGTACGTTATTGAGGGAGTTTTTACTTTGCGGTGAACAGTAATATGTACGTTGCGAGGGAGAGGTACTATTACATAATGGCGGTACGTTGTGAAATGAGGGGTACCATAGTAATGTGAGCACGTTGTTATGGGAGATGTGCTATATCATGAAAAGGAGCACGTTGTAAAGGGGGTAGTGTTATGTGTATATAATTGGATTGCCTATCGTATGTTCTTGTGGTTAGTGTTTATTCCTACTCTACCTCGTTGTTGACAGTGTATTCGTGAACACATATGATGAACCGTAACTGGGGAGCAGTTTTGACAGGTACTATAGATTAGCTGACTTGGGAGCTTATGGCATCCGTGAGGACTCGGCCAGTCTACTTAGAAGTCTAATTCATATAGATTATTTAATCACTTTATTTATTTCCGCTGCGAGTTGTATTTAATTTTATATTAAGTATTAGTTTGGATAAGTTGTAAAAAACATGTAATCGCTAAATTTTATTTAAAGTACTTTGGTTTGTTGTACTTTGTTATTCACTACCTCGGGAAACCGAGATGGTAACGTTCTTATTTACTTGGGAGGCCTAGCTAAAGGTTCCTGAATAAATGGGGGTGTTACAATTTGGGAATGTCTTGCTAAAGGCCCTAGATAAATGAGGGTGTTACACCCAAAGACCAACCCAATCTAGGGTTCGCAACAAAATCGACTTAAAGCAAAAGGTAGAAATCTAGGACTTACAAACTGATAGAGGAACAAACGATGAAATTCGAACACCAAAATGATAGATCCTCGTTTGGTAGTTGATTAGGGTGATTAAGGAGTTAATTAGGTTGTAAAAGAGAATATCAAATGTTAATTACGACGAAAATGTTAAATATATATTCCATAATCATTCTAATCCTAACTGCGAAAAAGAACCCGTCAGACCGGTTACTTGGTCAAGTACCAGATATACTCGACCGAGTACGTCCTACTCGACCGATTGTCTCAAGAACTCGGCCAAGTGCACCCAAGGCAGTAGCCTACCTCAAAACACTCGATGACCTACTCGGTAGAGTACAACTTATTCGACCGAGTTCACTATGCTCAGAAATCTATGGTATTACATTAAGACCTTTTAGTATTACTGTAGTAAATCGTAATGTTGATGTCGTTTACGATTAAGCAAATTAAAACGCAAATTTCTAGAGGCATACATAAGCAAGTTAAAAAGAAGCAAAAAATTAAGATTTTCAGATGTTGTGACTCTTCCGTAGTTGTAGGACCGACAAGGATGAATGTTGAACTGAAAACGAGTCTTGGGGAGGACGGCTATGCACTTGAGAAACACCCTCGAGCATCTGTGACACCTGCTTTGTTGTTGGTTGAAGACTTAGTTCTTCTTGGATGTACAAAAGGGTGACCATCACTAACCTCTCGAATCGAGACCTGGCACAAGGTGCTTCTCTGTTATCATTAACAAGTAAATCCAGTATTCCACTTTGGTAGCAATCAAATGCCCAGTCTGTTGGCAATGGCGGTCTCATCATATAAGATGAACTCGTCACCCTATAATCTATCTAGAAAATAAGTTAATCTTGATCCATTTTTTTAGCTGAATAACTTGGTTTCATTGTTATGGTGCTGGATCTAAGTACTTTATATGATATAAAAGCCACCCCAACTTTCTTCTTCCTAAAAGATGGACAACAAATAGGGAAGCTGGTGGGCTCCAACAAGGCGGAGTTGGCAAAGAAGATAACTGCCCTAGTATATTCACAGGGACAATGCCATGAATAAGACTATATCTTTAGTTTGTTGCTTTGTGGAATTGTGGGTTAGCCTCAAGTTTGTAATTTTCCAGTTACTACTGTAAAGTCTTTGTAATGTATTGGTACTATTGGATGAGAATTACATGTTCGTGTTGATTATACCTTGAAATGAATGTGATGCTGAAGAATTTTGGAGTTGTGGTACAGGACATGAGAAAAAGGAGCAAGGAAAGGTGGCGAGTATAAGTGTAACTGGTGGAATTGTGATAATGATGAGAAGTGGCTGAAAAGAGAATTGGTTTACTATAAGTAACATATTCGTGATGATGGTAAGCTAGTCCATGAGGAACAAGTTTTGCGGGCTCTATTCTATTCAGTGAGGAATATACAAGGACAGGATGACTCGGGATGAGAGTGATTCCCCAATTCAGGTCTCCACTAATCTCCGCCTTTGACTTTGAGCTTACAACTGTTACTAAGCCCTTTTTTTCCTGATCACAAATTCTTATTAAAGATAGACGGACATATTCGTCTTAACCTTAAGACGGGTCAAAAAGCAAAATAATTGTCTTATCTAGCCAAGTGAGATAGAATTTGACCCGTTACTTTATAGTATGCAATCTTAAGTTGTCGCATTTTTGTATTTTTTTTTTTTTGCTTATCAGTATCAGGAAATCTCGGGCAGATTTGTTACTTGTATTTTACTTTTATGATACTAAGAAACTATATCACACGTTATTAGAAACAATATCACACCTTATACAAAACAATATCACTATTTCACAAGTGTTTTAGATGACTCTTTAATTTTGTGATATTGTGAAACAAGATCAGAACCCTTAAAATTAAATTTCTCAAGTCCTTAGAAACAATATCACAATTTTATTATTGATGTGTTAAACTTACTACTGACATTATGTTTTTGTTCTTTTTTTTTTTTTTTTTTTTTTTTTTTTTTTTTTTTGCAGATTTCTTCACTTGCGGATGTTGATTAAGAGCTTGTGTGCGTGCTGAGGAAGTCTATATTACATCATCAACTTAGAAATATCGTCTCTTTTTACTCATTTTACTAACATATAGATATTCTTTTATGCCTTGATGTAATTCCAAATGATAACAATTTTGTATTCTTTTTTCATTTTTGGTTAACAATTACATAAAACCTCGGAATCAATAATATAGTGTTAACAAGATTTGCATTTTGTATTTTACAATATCACACATTATTGTAAGCAATATCAACTTCATTGGAAAAAAATATCACCATTCTTCTAAAACAATATCATCATCACATCACGCTTAATTACAGAAAATACCCCTTGTCATACAATATCACATGTACTTATAAACAATTTCACTCTGTATGCAAAACAAAATCACGGTTAAAATTATTTTAAAAGGAGTCACCAATTTTGTGCTACTGTGAAACAATATCATAACCAGGTAAATAAAATACCACAAGTCATTAGAAACAATATCACACTGTATGTAAAACAATATCACACTATATACAAAACAATATTGAAATAAAAAGGATTTTTAAATCCGTATTCACTTTTCTTACATGAGAAACAATATCACACCCATTAAAGTAAAATATCACATAATATTTGAAACAATATCAAACTTTACCAAGAGTTATAGTAGAGCCAAAAGAAATTGTTAGTCATAACTACTTTTGCAATGTTGAGATACAATATTAACCTACACGAGAAATAATTGAGGATTGAGTAACAATTGAAATAAGTTCTACCATCATTACATCCATGTACTTCCAATTACAATTTTTTGGCCAACATATCTAGTTGTCATTCTAATTTCTTCCTCTACCTCTACCTCGACCTCTACCTCTAAATCTATTCTTATGATTTGCAACGGTCTTGTATCGTAGTTGTCTTATTTCGATATGTCATCCATGGTCTTCAGCACGTTCTCTGCAATTAGGTCCTCTGTACATCAAATGCATAATAAATAACCACAACATAAGTGACATTCACTAGCATAACTAAATTCCAATCACATATTGATTCATTTGTCATTTATCAGCCTTTACAGCACCAATGAAGTACACAAGTCAAAATTGTTAACATATCAAGATCAGCAACAACTATCCCAAAATTATTTGTAAAGAAGGCTCTCTATCTAGAAACATTAGGACTTTCATCTTGGAAAGAAAATGAAGGCATATTCCTTAGAGGATGGCTAGCAGTCAATACCAACATCTTGTTTATTGTCAACAACCTTGATCAACAAGGCTTTATGAGCACATTTACCGCCATTCTATAACCTGGACAACAAAAGAAATAGGTAATCAGTGAGAAAGAAGACATGTAAGCTCGTGCATCATATAACAAATGCTTGGGTACAATGACATTTGTAGCACTGTACCATTAGTATACAGCTTCCAGCCAATCAAAACATTGTAACATGCGAGATCAAAATACTACACATGTAAAAGAATGCGTACTACTAGCTAACATTAAAGAGTAACAATGTAAAATAGATGTCAATTAATCTGACACAAATTTAAAACTCGAACAAAGTAAAATAAATTAAAATAGCAATCAAATAACAAGACAGTATGAAATAATCTCATCAAAATTACGAATCGAGAACAAAAAATCATAACACCAGGTGAATTGAACATAGATCGGGAAAAATTACTAAATATATAACAAATTTGTAGCTTGTTCGAATTAAACCTAGATATATGAGAAAGAAGACAAATAAATCATATGAGATCCTCACAAATTGAACCTAATATAGGGAAAAGAGATACAAAGCATGGAAATCAGGATGAGTAGCTACAAAATCATAACAAACGCAGTAAGATGACTAGTGATTGCAAATATATGTAGCAAAAACAACAAATACATGAAAATAAAGCTGAAAGTTCAAATTAAAGATAAGGTAGATGTACCTGACATTGCGATTTCCATTGAAATAGCATAATCGTTGATAAGAAATAGAAGTACTACAAATGATTGAGCTGAGATTGAATTCGAAACATAGAACTCATCAAAAAATTAGTGATTCCATGGATTAAGTGAAGAAGAAGATAAAAGGTAGAGAGAGAAAAGGTTTGGGTGAGAAAGAAATAGATCTCGATACCCAACTCCAATGCAGGTGAAGACGTCTTAGCTTGTAATATTATGCTCCCTTGGGAACGAGAGACCTTTGTTTATGGAGGCCCTTTAGGTTCTTTAGAGCTCGCATATTTAAACAAAAACAAGTAGGGAGAGGGAGGAGAGCGCTAGTGACAGGAAAAACAAACATACAAGTTGACGAAGTCAATCTATATCTATATGATGGTTGGACCTTCGAATCTAAAAGAAAAGCATATTCGTTGCCAGGATCAAACTCATATTTGTCTTTACTATTTATAATGTATATGCATAAGAAAAAATAATAGGGATTAGGCACATGGGATGTTGTCCTAGGGATCGGCATGCCTTTAAAGTATAGAATTGGGTTCCCGACTACGCTAGAAAGTTAACATATAACCTTATTATTCTATTTAATGCCCATACTTATGATCAAAGTGCGTATTAGTATGACTCTGCTGCTATTTTCCGTGCCCGAGACCGAGTCTTCGTTCGTGAGTTAATGCGGACAGTCCTTCCAACCGTTAATCCATAAAGTGTAGGCACATCTTATTAGATGTGCCGATAATTGTTCCTTCAACCCCGTCTTCAAAGCTTGCTTTCTCTCGTCGAGATCCGATTCAACCGTTCGAACCTCGGATCGGCCATAACGAATAAACTGAAAATCGAGAGAGAAACAGAATGAATGATGAAGAATCTTTTCTTATTGATCATACGTATAAATAGGTACAATATATACACCATAGACTCCTAAAATATCTCCTCAAATATAGCAACCGAATAACCTATACAATATACATTATATTCCAAGATATTTTTCCATATCGTAATCTAATCATCTGTCAATATTTACTGATACGGTTTCTATACTCCCCCTCAAGTTGGACCTCCGGGTAAACCGAGTGCTTACTAGCCTTGCAAATAATAGAATGTTTCTCCTCCTAACGGCTTCGTGAACAAGTCAGCCACTTGTTCTTCGCTTCGAACATGTACCGTTTTGATCGTGCCCTCCATGAGATGATATCTAACAAAATGACAATCGATCTCTATGTGCTTTGTCCTATTATGAAATACTGGATTCTTCGCTATGTGAATCGCCGCTTGATTGTCACAACACAACTCCATAGGCTTCATGTGAAACACCCCTAACGAAGCTAAGAACGACTTCAACTAAATTAATTCACTTGTCGCACTACCTATAGCACGATACGCTGCTTCTGCTGTTGATCTTGACACCGTAGCTTGCTTCTTTGCTCTCCATGATACGGGTGATGAACCAAGCAAAACAAAGTACCTACTCAAAGACCGTCCTGTCAATGGACATCGTCCATAATCTGAGTCACAATACCCTCGTAACTCCAAGTTTGTATCTCTCTTAAGAGTTATCCCCTTGCTCAGATTTGCTTTGACATAACGCACTACTCTTAAAGCCGCGTCCCAATGCTCCTTTCGCGGTTCACTCACAAACCAAGACAACATGTGGACGGAATAGACTAGGTTCGGCCTCGTGATGGCTAAATAAACCAACCTCCCAACTAGTCTGCGATATTTCATTGCATCTTTCAACAAATCACTTCTAGCTAGCTCCAATTGGTGATTTTGCAGCAAGGGTGTGTATACGGGTTTTGCTCCACTCATTCCCGCTTCCTCTATTATCCCCAACGCATATTTTCATTGGTTCAAAAACAGTCCTTTCGACCCATGCGCTACTTCAATTCCCAAGAAGTAATTTAATCGACCCAAATATTTAATTCCAAAATGTTTATCGAGACTAGCTTTAAACCTTCTACTTTCGTCTTCGTTGTTGCTCACTATTATCATGTCATCGACATAGACTAGAATTCCAATGAAGACCTTTCCATTATTGTAGGTAAATAAAGAATAATCGGCCAAGGATTGAACGAAACCATACCTCACTAAGAACTGCGTAAGCTTTGCAAACCAATTTCGGGACGCTTGTTTTAGGCCATAGATAGACTTCAACAATTTGCAAACTCGATTCTCCCCCTTTCGTTCAAAACCTTGTGGTATTCTCATGTATACCTCTTCTTCTAAATCTCCATGTAAAAACGCATTATTGACGTCCAATTGCTCAATACTCCACTTCTTTGCTAATGCCACGGTCAAGAGACAACGAACACACGTCATCTTCGCCATCGGAGCGTAAGTCTCATGGTAATCGATTCCTTCTACTTGAGTGAACCCTTGTGCCACCAACCGTGCCTTATATCGTTCAACTGTACTATCGGCTTTGTATTTCACTTTGTATACCCATTTATAGCCTATGAGTTTCTTCCCAATCGGTTATTGCACGATCTTCCAAGTCCTATTATTTTCCAATGCTTCTATTTCCTTATTCATCGCCTCCCTCCATTTAGCATCTTTGGCTGCCTCATGATAAAAAACTGGTTCTTTTATCTCATCAATCTTTGTTAGAAAAGCTTTATGAGAATTGGAAAAACAATTGGTGTCAACATAATTAACTAGAGGATAACGAGTACCTAATTTCATGGACTTCAATTGATCGAGATGAGAATTGACGATGGGTTTTACAATTCTTGTCGACTTGCAAAAATAGTCCTTCTTCCAATATGGCTCTCGTTGTTCTCGAGCTCCTCGACCAACCCTCTTATTTTCTGTATATTGCGCGGAACCATTTTCATTGCTAATATTTGTACTGCCTCCATTTTCATTCGACTCATTTAATGAATCTTGCTCACTTCGACCCTCTGTTTCGTTATGCCCTCCACTATTCGATGCTGCTCTCTCTACAAGTTCTACATCGACAAATTCTTCCTCTCCTAATTCTGAGTTATCCTCAACATAAACCGCTTGTTCACCCGTGTTACTTGTTTGCTTGTGTGACTCACTCGGTTCATAGAAAGGAAAAACATGTTCAAAGAACATTACATCTCCCGAGACGTACACCTATTAAGCATTTAAATCATACACTTTCCACCCTTTTTTGCCTTGTGGATATCCTAGGAATAAACATCGCTTTCCCCGTTCCCCAAACTTGTCACGAGGTTTGTCTTTATTGTGGGCATAGCTCAAACATCAGAGGGCTTTGAGATTGGTCAAGTTCGGTTTCTTTTGATATAGAATTTCATATGGAGTTTTATTTTGAAGTAAAGGGGTTGGTGTTCGATTTATGAGTTAAGCTGCTATCAAAACACACTCTCCCCAAAACTAAATGGGTAGATGACCCGTAAATCGCAATGCCCTAGCCTTTTCAAGGATGTGACGATGTTTTCTCTCAACTCTCCCGTATTTCTGTAGGGTGTCGACATTGCTAGTTTGGAATAGAATCCCATTATTCTCATAGTAATTTCTCATTTCCCCGGATAAAAGCTCACTTCCATTGTCACTTTGAATGATCTTAACGAGTTTGTTGAATTTAGTTTTAACCATTTGACATAAAATTTTCATGAATTTACTCGCCTCACTTTTCTCTTTCATAAAATAAATCCACACACTCCTACTATTATCGTCTACTATAGTCAAGAAATAATGGGCTCGAGATAAACTAGCAATAGGGTATTTTCCCCAAATGTCCACATGAATTAAACCAAATAATTCGTCACACCTTTTATTGTTCAAGCTAAACGAATTACGTGTTTGTTTAGCTCTACAGCAAGAATCACAAAACTGACTAGAATCCCAATTCAAATTGTAATTAACTAACTTAGAAAAGGTAAGCGATTTACTCCTTGACGGATGTCCAAGTCTTTTATGCCAAAGTTCCCCATCCTTTGACATTGACACATTCCTCACGGTCTCCACTTTGCTCGACTTGAACTTGTAAACCCCATCATGGTGCTCACCCGTCCAATCTCCGTCCTCGAAACCTGATCCTGCATTACACAATAGTCAGGGAAAAAGGTTACGACGTAATTATTTTCATGAAATAATTATTTCACCAATATTAAATCACACGTTAATGTGGGCACATATAACACATCTTTCAATATAAAATTATTGCTCAACACGACTTCACCATGCTCCCGTGCTTCGATTTTTCGTTCGTCTGGTAACCCTACATTAGACGGCTCTTCGACCCAAACATTTATAAGGCAATTTCGTCTTTCTGTCATGTGGTGCGAAGCACCAATATCAATTAACCATTCTCGATCAGTTTTAGTATGCATACCTGTCAATTTGTCACTACCTTCAGGACTAGCATTGAGCAAAAAACGAATTCTCTCTACTTCTTCACTGGTGAGGGTCGCGTTTTTCTTGGACTATTCTCTTTCCTTTACACTGGACGAATTGCTTACTGCATTCGCCTGGTAATTGTCTTGCTGTCCTCGTCCTTGCGACCTCCCTCGACCACGTCCTCTTCCATATCCCCCGCGTCTGCCTCTTCCTCTTTCTCTTGCTTTCACGGCCTCATACCCGTGTTTGTCATAACAGTCTTCTTCCATGTGATAATAATTGTTATAGTGACTGCAATACGGGGAGGATTCTGCTTCATCTTCTCCATCCTTCTTCGAATAGTTCCCTTTTCCTTCCGCTGCTCCATAAGACTTCATTGCCATCGCAGCTTCATTGCTTTCTTCTTTCTCCTTCGTTATACTTGAGTACCTTTCTTCACGCAACACCAATGCATATGCACGAGCGAGGTAAAGAAGTGATAGGGTCTTCCATCAACAAGTTGTTATGGACATGTCCGTATAATTTGTTATCGAGTCCAATCAAGAATTGATGGACTTTTTCTTCTTCCTTCTCCTTAGCGATTTCGACTGCTGCTCGACAAGTACAATTTGGAGTCTTGCTTTAATTTGCTAGTTCATCCCAAATCGTCTTCAATTTCGTGTAGTATTCAACCACGGATAACCTTCCTTGTTTGGACTTTGCGAGATCTCCTTTGAGTTTGTGTACCCTTGGTGCGTTTCCAGCAGAGTACATATTCTTCAATTCGTCTCATACCTCTTATGTAATACTCCGAATTTATGAGTCTTTGGGTACTCTATCGAGTAGGCCTTACTCTGTCGAGTAAGGGTAAGTTGCGTTTTAGAAAAGTTTCTGACCTGTTGGGTACTCGATCGAGTATCAGGGATACTCAATCGAGTAAGGGGGTACTCGATCGAGTACCTTGGGTACTCGATCGAGTAGCCGGTTTTACGGGGAGTTTTCTCGGGTTTTGTTAATTATGCGATTAAGATATATAACCTTCGTCGTCATTATTCTAAACACTTTTGCAAAACCTAATTTACTGTTTAAGAGAGAAAGCAAGGACGTTCTTAATCCTAATCGCATTGTTAGCAATTCCCGGAGTTTGGAAGGTCGGTTCTCATCGTCGGTTATACCGTTGAGATCCTTGCGTCGAGGGTAAGATCTATGTACACTTTTTGTTGTCTTTCTTTTGATTTGGTTAAACCCTAATATAGGAATTTGGGGGGTTTTGAGTAGTATGTGATTTGGTAGCATTTGTATGTTGTATGATAGGAGGAGGTTTCATAGAGGAAGGTTTTTGATACTGACGAGAGACCGTCGATTGTGTGCTTTCCGGGTAGGATTTCCTACTCAGGATTAGTCCCATAATGGGATGATTGTTGATGTGTTGAGATTGATTGTTTGATATAGTAATTGTATTGTGACGATTGTGATTGTGATTGTGATTGTTGTCCTGTGGTTCTCGGGCGTGTCCTCGGTGAGTGGGGTCATTTGCGGGAGTGGCTTCACGCCTAGTTTCGCCTATACATGGAACCCGCCACAGAAGGGATGTGCACATTAATGGACAGGGGTTATCGCTCACTATGTGGAGCGGGGATTTGGTGGGTACGGCTGCGGTCCCCCATCGGCGGTAATCAGTCCAAAGGGATGATCGATGATTGAGATGATTGGAATTAGTGTGGTTGTGCGTGTGACGCTTAAGTTGTCTGTTTATCTTATTGTTCATATATATTGAGTTGTGTGATTAGTACGACCCCCCGGTTGTTGTTTTGTAAACTGCGGTGATCCATTCGGGGATGGTGAGCGAGATATTGAGCAGTATGAGATGAGTATTGGGATAGCTGGGATTGCCACGACATGATGATAGGAGTCTTCGGCCATTTGTAGCTTAGTAGTTTCTTTACATTTCAGTTAGAACAATGAAATGATCGTTTGAGAACATGTATTACACTTTTGGTTTGGTTTTGAGAATTGTAACTCTTCACTAAGTATTTATATTTAAACATTGTTTCTTCATTGTTTATTTGATTATCATTGCCTCGGGTAACCGAGAAGGTAATATCTTCATACCTGAGTGGTCCTTGTAAGGCACTTGGAGTATGGGGGTGTTACATCTTAGGCGGCCTGTTCAAAGGAGATACTTGGATGTAATTTGATGTCGATTACATTCCGCAACCATGCTTTCAACATGGCATTGCACTGTCTCCAAGCCACGGACTCAACATTGTCCTCTTCGTTGTCTACAATTGCCTTCTTGACCTTCCCTTCAATGAATGCCAACTTATTTTTCGCATCCAGACCATTTCTCACAGCCGGTTCCCATAAGTCGTAATTATCACCGTTAAAGATGATTTGTGTTAACATGAGGCTAGTACTATCGGATTGGTGAAGATAAAGAGGAGAAGTGGTGGGAATGATTTTGCTTTTTGAGCCCTTGCCTTCGTCTCCTGGCATAATGGCTTTTTGGTGTTTGAGTATTTTATATTTGAGATTTGTGATAATTAACCTAGCTCTGTGATACCATGAAAATCGAGAGAGAAACAGAATGAATGATGAAGAATATTTTCTTATTAATCATACGTATAACATAGGTACAATATATACACCACAGACTCCTAAAATATCTCCTCAAATATAACAACCGAATAACCTATACAATATACATTATATTCCAAGATATTTTTCCATATCGTAATCTAATCATATGTCAATATTTACTGATACGGTTTCCATATAAACCTAATAAGTTGAAATCAGCCTACCAGCCCCATGGTTGGCCTTTGATCGTACTAGTGATGTATCAAATCTCAATTTGAGAAGGAAGAATTACAGCGAGGACAGGACTCGAACCTGTAGTCTTCAAGACATGACCATAAACCAAGAGCGTAAAGACTTCTTCCTTTACCTCGCCAATAATAAGTTTGAAAAGAATTATTGACTTTTCTTAAGACCAGTGCTTTTCTTTGTAAGGGCTTTCGAATATAAGTAACATAAGGGAGAGTCTCGATCTGCCATGACGTCGTTTCGATCAAGGGCATCTCGCCCCAACCCGGTAATTTCGGACATAACTTTATTTTATTAGTGATTTGGGAAAATCGGATGTCATGTTTCATTGAAACCAGCAATTTTCGGACATAAAATGTCAAATTTAGGCAAGGGAGCTCGTCTCGCGTGCGTGTTGCCGTACTGATTTTATAGAATCTTTAATTTATGATTATGAGTAAGGGTACCATCGTGACTGACCGGGTGGTCGGGTGGAAGTCTATGTCCAAGCAGGTTGGATAGGCTAAGCTAGTGACTTTGTCTCTTTCCCGTGACCGGAATACGCTAAGAAAGTCAATTCTCTTATTATAGGTTGATGAATTCAAAGAATAAACGGGAAATGGTGCGAAACCGTTGCCCTTGCAGGCAATGATTCCTCCCGAACTAAGTAAGGACTAGTTAGCCTCTTGTTCTGGAAAGAGAGAGGTTGAATAGCCTTTATTTGACCAACAACATCATGAACCAGGCCTGTTAACCTTCGCCAACAGGCTCGGTTCCCGCACTCGTCACCACACTCACTTCCTCTCGCTAATGCTCAACTTTATAATAATAATGAAAATCTCTCCCCCTTTCTTTTTGTTAAGGATATGCGAGCATAATAATAAGAATGAAACTCCATTGGCAGCTGGCTCGCTTCCTCCGCTCGCTTTGTATACTTCACTCTTTCGTTCCTTTCCCACGTATTAATTGTAGTTTGTAACACCACCATATGTTGGGATCCTTCCTTAAGGCAACCGCAACCCATGAAGGTGTCACAAGACTTGGTTTCCCAAGTTTGTAGTATGAACAAATGAATATAAAGCAATTTAAGACAAATAATTTAAGTCCATGACGTAAGATGATAAGTAGCTAAGTCGGATCAAGTTACTACAAGTTAAGGGGTGCACAAGGCCACCCCGATATTACAAACCATCATGAATAAAAGGAGTTTAAATGTCAAAAAGCTAGAATAACAAAAGTGGTGACTCGCTAAAGGTGAAGACAGCTCCCCAAGGCCTACGAGTTAATATATCCAAGTCGTACCTATCAAACACTGCTCCCCATATGGGCAGAAATCACCATATGGTTCACCACATACATTTTAAAACACAAGTTTAACCTTAACAATACAAATGTTCATAAATGTCATGCCACTATGATAACCTACATGATTATGCAAATGAATGTCAATAACAATGATACACAACAACTCCTAGCTCCACCTGCAACATACCGATGTCAGGGACATGCCCACAACACCTCATCACACAACTAGGTTCTTGATACACGTCCGTGGTAGCGAGCCCGAGAGCGACTCAGATTCCCTGCCAGACGTCGTGTCTCAACCACACGAGTCCCTCCAAACTCAAGAGGTGACTGAAGCGTAAGGCGGTCTCCTAACCATCTTACTTCTCCTGAACAACAGTGTATCACAACCAATGCCAAATACCAACATGTTCTCCAACAAACAATACCACATAGATTGACAATCACAAACATGTAGTATGTTTCTCAAACAACACAACTTATGAGATGTAATAAATGCTCAATTCATCATTTACTCACCCTTTTGTACCAATGCCTCATAAACATGTTATAATTTAATCTACCCAACAATGTCAGACTAACCATACTTACCCAAATTTTCACACGTATGAATATTGCCAAACAATAACATACTACCAAACTCTAATTGCCATTATTCGTGTTGTAATGCAACTACAATGTTACAAATGCTAAACAATGCACAAATAAATATTCGTATCACTAAAGCTAAGTAGCGAAACCCTACCTCTTTCTATTCTTCCACAACTTCAAGCTAGGGACTAGAAGTGCTCCTCAATGAAGTCTCCTCTACATAATTCGTAGCTAACTATTACTACAACATTCTAAAACAATAACAATACTAATTAACCTCTAATTACCCTATCTAATTAGTCATAACCCTAATTAACTCCCTAATAAAACTACTTAGTAAAAAATTAGGGTTTACTAAGATTAAAGAACTATAATAAAGATGAACATAAACTTACAAGTGTCAAAGGATGAACAAGGGCATGAATTAGAGAGTTAATCTTCAAAGGAATTACTTTGATTTTGTGGATAAGGAGTAGTATGGGTGGTTGGGAGTTTAAAGAGGGTTTAGTGATAAGGTAATTAGTGATTTTAGGAGAAGGAATCTGAAAAGTGAGGCTTAAAAGTGATAAGGTGAGTAAAACAAGCTTACACGCGTTTTTAGTGACAAAGACACGTGTGACACACACACATTTATTCAGGATCCTTTAGTTAGGCCTCCTAAGTAAATAGGAGAGTTACCCTCAGTTTCCTGAGGCAATGAATAACAAAGCAAAAGAAGCCAAATGACTTTATATAAAATTTAGCGAATAAAGATTTTATTACAATTTAACCAATACTAAATAAGCTAAAATAAAAATTAATTACATCTTGCAATGGAATTAAACGAACTGAATAATAAAACTATGTGATCTAGACTTCTAAGTAGACTGGCCAAAATCCTCATGCATCCCATGTTCCAGAGTTAGCAAATCTCATGTACATGTCAGTCAATCTGCTCCCCAATAATTGGTTCATCACAAACAGAATACACTACCAACCAAACGGTTGAGAAGAATAACTAATAACAATATAAGATGAAGTAATGAAAATGCATAATATAATATGATATGCAAATGCAGCTGAGCTTATCAACCGAAACACCTGTTCATCCCGCCAATCCGTGGCTTGGGGAAAACAATGCAATCATCCCAACCTTAATTTGAGGTAAACTCATCCTAGAGACAAGTCCTGCAGAACCAACCTGGATAAACCAATGCAATTGCTATGCCACAATAATAGTAATTCATACCAGAATGAGTATGAAGTAATCAATGCAAATGATATGCAACAATGATAATAATTGATCCCAGAACGAATATGAGATATACAATGCATATGATATGCAACAACAATAATAAACACTAATAACCAACCAATTCATCTCAGACTCAAAGCTGGGGCATCCAACAATGATAATACACCTCATCCAATAATCCAATAATTCATCTACTTCACATTACATAATAAATTGCACATGTCATTAAAAATAACACGAGTTTAGTTGGTGATAGGCTATCGCACACCTAACAAACATATCCTAGACTTGGCTAACAAATGAATGTATTAAAGTAATAGGGGTCGAACACAAGGAAACGGGAGTTGCTAAACAAGTTGACATGGAGCGAATTTAATTAAGGTTGGTTACGATTGGTGTTTTGTTTGATTAGTAAAACAACGATAATATAATGAAAGAAATCAATAATAATAATAAAAGAGCCTAGGGGAATCGGGTCACACATGCAAATATGTAATTGTCCATCTCAAACTAGGAATTCTTAATAACGATAATTGTTTATGTCTAACGACAACCACCTCTCGGCTTATTGTCAACCATAGAACGGGTTCTAGCAAGCTCTCGCTATTACTAGATCGGTCTACTTAAACATTCTTAGTCTAATTCAATTTCATGCCTCTCTACTTTTAGAAATGAATTAACAAATTCTAATTATTCGATATTATGTGATCAATAATCAACGACTAGCAAACAATACAAGCATGTGATAGAAACAATTATTCGATAGCATCTTATTTCAAAAATTCTAATTACTTTTTATGCATGGCTCCCCTAATCCCTGGACTAATAAACTACTCAAACATATTAAAAACTAAGCTAACAACAAATGATATAATAAACTGCATCAGGGGCTGACATACAGGGCTCCGCTGATTCTAGTCCAAGCTCTGGCCAGGGCCAACCAAGTTCCAGTTCAGGCCATGCTCAGGCTTCCAGGAGGATGACAAGGTCCAGCTATCAGCTGCCTATCTGGCCAGCTGATAGAACCCTCAACTAAACTCCAGGAGAGTGAAATCTAGTGTTAATCCAGCCTAGTTAGCTCAGTACTAGCAGCCAAATAACAAGTAGAAGGCACATGGGAAGTAGGAGGAATGTCACTATCAATGTCACTATCATATTTCCTTAAATGTTCAGACAAAGGCTAAAGCGAAAAGCTCGAGGTAATTGGAAGAATGCAGGTTTGCCCAGCACTTTTTTGCAAAACAACAAAGACAATTAGAGTTTTTGAAACTCTAAAAAGAGCACCACCACAGACCTATATACGAACAAGAAGCCTGCAGCAGAACAAGACAAAAGGGACTGACATTCACCTGTTTCACCTCTGATTTTACCTTGCTTTATTTTAAGTTGACTCCCTTTGTAATATATTTATTTTATAGGGATAATTCACGTGGTGCCCCTGAGGTTTGGCTTAATTCACGTGGTACCCCTGCGTTTAAGTTTGTGCACATGGTACCCCCGAACTTTCATTTAAGTGCACCATCTGCCCTTATTGGTTTTTCTGTTATGACGGCGTTAGAACTCTTTGTCTTTTTCCCCCTAATATCTTTACTTTCCTCCACATTTCACTCACAAACCAATAAACAATACTCTCTCCGTCTCTCTCACTTCCCCATTGCCCACTAACTACCACCATTGATGAACAACAAATTACTTCTCTATCTCTAACTTTCCCAAAAAAATATTAGCTTCCTTCGTTTTCCCTCCAATCTCCACAATTACTTCTATCAGACTTCCCCAATTGTAACCACTAACCATTCACCACCATCCTCACACAAGAGGTATTCATAATAAATTACTACTCTTTATCATTGTCTATTTTTTTCTCCCTTTCTTCCTTTAGTCTCTTAACTACAAATTATGCTCCTATTGAAAATGTCAGATGATGAACCAATGAAATGGGAAAATATGATGATGAAGAATGGCAAAAATGGTGAACAATCAATCTGAATCTGCATTAAATAGGCGGTTTCTTGCTTTTATTGAAATTATTTATTTGAAGGATCTGGGCAGTTTGGGAATTATATTTGAGGAATTAGGTGGTGAGAATGTGCGGCGACGGAGAAAGGTGTTGATGATCTCAGGTGGTTATTGTCGATGGGGCAGATTAGAGGAGACTTGTCGTGGTGGTGCGGTGGCTGTTGGTGAATTGGACTCGGGTTTTGATTCCGAGTTCGATATTGAAGATGGAGATGGTGAATGCGGTGGCTCTAATTAAGCGGTGATTCGATATGAAGATCTTTGCTGGCTGGTGCGCCGACTCGAATCACGATGGCTCGGTTGATGTTTGATTGGTGAGGTGAGGCAGTTGAATTGGTAATTAGTTGAATTGTCGATTGATGTCGTGGCCGAGAACTGTTAACCATGGTGGTGAATTTGGTGGTTATTAATGGTGTTTATGGAATTATGGATGAATTATTGTGGTGTGAAATTGAATAATTGTGGTGGAGAAATGATTAGAAAAGGAAGACAGAAAGTTTGGGAGACAGACTCAAAAAATAGAGTGTTGTAAGAAGAAAAAAGGAAAATTTTGAGGGAAAAATAAGAAGTGCTTTGTGAGGAGAAAGGTGAAGATGACAATGGAGTTATATAGTACACTGTTAGTGATAGTGGGTTAACGGCGTTATAACAGGAAAAAAGAAAAGGGTAGATGGTGCACTTAAATGAAAGTTCGGGGGTACCATGTGCACAAACTAAAACGCGGGGGTACCACGTGAATTAAGCCAAACCTCAGGGGCACCACGTGAATTATCCCTATTTTATATTGTATGTTTCCAAGATGGATTTGTAGCCCTTGGATCAATCATACTCATAACTATAACCTAAAGTTGTCCTATATAAGGACCAGGCTTCTACTAAACTCAGGAGACTTTCGATGAATGAAAAATTAACCCCTGAGAATTCTCTCAAGTTTCAAACTTGTGCATTGCTGTAGTTTGAGTCCAGGCCTGTTAACTAACTTGTGCATTGCTGTAGTTAGTTGAACAAAGTCTGTTGGCATAATTGAGTCAATCATGTGCACTGTTGTGGATTCATTTAGTTGTGTTGATTTCAAGTTTGAGTCTTTATCTTGTGTCTTGCTGTGGATTTGAGTGTTACATTTGTCAAATTATTATCATAAGTATCTTGTGCCTTGTTGTGGAGCTTGAGGTTATAATTATATCCAGTCACTAGTCCAAAAATCAAGAGAATAACTCAGTTCAACCAGTTCTACCTTAGAATACTGACTGTCCTAGGATTTTACACTGCAAATTGGTACCAAGAGCCTGGTTATAACACAATTTCACCTTTGTGCTAGTCTTGGGTTGAGAGAAGTGTGAGTTCATTATCCCTACCTACAACAAAAATACAAAATTAACCATGAGTGAAGAGAGACTTACTGGTACTGAAACCAGGATAGAAACTCTTGCAGGAAATGTGGGTATACTACTAAATGCTGTCCACATAGTACTAGAGAGGTTTCCAAACCATGATCCCAGAAGACAACCACCTGCCAGAGGAAGCGGAAGAGGCAGAGGCTTCTTTGTGTGGGCAGGGGGAGGACAACCACTACATGAGTATGAGTGAGATTCTGAAGAAAGCAACAAGACTCCGGAGGAGGTTCCTGAGCACACAGACAAGCATCTAAAGGTAGAAATCCCTGAATTTTCTGGTAGCCTAAATCCTGATGATTTATTAGAATGGATTAGGGATATTGAGAAAATCTTTGAGTATAAAGGTTACACTGATGTTAAAGCCTTTAAAGTTGTTGTCTTGAAATGAAAAGGTTATTCTTCTCTATGGTATGATAACTTAAAACACAAAAGGATTAGAGAAGGGAAAAAACCACTTAGGTCTTGGTCTAAGCTTAAGAAAAAGATGCTAGGTAAATTTGTCAGCAAAGATTATACTCAGGATCTGTTTATTAAACTGTCTAAACTTAGACAAGATGAGAGACCCATTGACGTCTACCTGAGGGAGTTTGAGCAGTTGACCTTATAGTGTGAGATTAATGAGAAACCTGAGAAAAGGATTGCTAGGTTCTTGCAAGGCTTACATAAGGGTATTTCTAGCAAGGTTAGGATACAACCTCTATGGTCTTATGATGATGTTGTCAACTTGTCATTTAGAGTTGAAAAGATGGGAAAGACCAAACCCACATTACCTAAGCCTGCTACCAGACCTGTGTTTAGGCCTTATACTGGTGTCAGGATTAGTGAGACGACTAAGCCTGCAACCCAACCCACCAATGATAAAGGAAAAGGAGTCTTGAACCCAAAGCCTAACCAAACCCTAAATCGAAAAAAGATCAAGTGGTTCCAGTGTCAGGGTTCTGGTCATTTCAGGAAGGATTGTCCTTCTAAGAGGACTACGACAGCCAGGGAAGTGGAAGAATGGGAACGAGATGGGATATTTGAGAGTGAGAAGGAGGATCTTAGTGGGGAATAGATGGTTGTTGAGGAAGGATCCTTTGGAAAGTGAAGCACTCTCAGCAGGCACCATTAGAAGAGGATCAAAAGTCCCTGATTTTCAGAAGCAGATGCACCATTCAGGGTAGAGTGTGTAACCTAATCATTGATTGAGGGAGCTGTACTAATGTGGCATCTTTCACCTTGGTTGAGAAGCTGAATCTCCACACTCAGGAGCACCCACATCCTTACAAACTCAGGTGGTTGAGCAAGGGAGCTAAGGTAAGGGTTGACAAGCAATGTCTGGTCCCATTTTCAATTGGGAATGTTTACAAGGATGAGATTCAGTATGATGTGGTTCCTATGGATGACTTTCACCTACTCTTAGGCAGGCCATGGGAATATGATAAGAGCTCAGTTCATCAGGGGAGGAGCAACACCTACTCCTTCAGGCAGGGTAGCAGGAAGATAACATTAACTCCTCTACCTCCTAACCAAAAGAGTTATGGAAGTCCCAGTATGACTGATGGACTCAATGGGGTCTTATTCCTGTCTAAAGTAGAGATGATTAAGGAAATACAGCAAGAGCAACTTGTTTTTATCTTCCTGTCAAAGGAGATTGTAGACAAGGAGGAACCTCAAGTTCCTAAAGGGGTTAAACCATTGATTAAGCAATACCAAGATGTGTTTCCTACTGAGCTACCAAGTGGACTGCCGCCCTTGAGAGGCATTGAGCAACAGATTGACCTTGTGCCAGGATCTATACTCCCTAACAAACCTGCATATAGGTGTGATCCTGATGCTACCAGAGAATTTCAAAGACAGATTGATGAGTTGATGTCTAAGGGTTTTGTGAGGGAATCATTAAACTCTTGTGCTATGCCAGCCTTACTGGTACCCAAGAAAAAATGGCACATGGAGGATGTGCATAGACAGCAGAGCTATCAACAATATAACTGTTAAATACAGATTTTAAATTCCCAGGCTAGATGACATGCTTGATGAGTTGAGTGGTGCCAGGGTCTTTTCCAAGACTGATCTCAGGCAAGGTTATCACCAAGTAAGGATCAGGGAGGGGGATGAATGGAAAACTGCATTCAAAACAAAGCAAGGATTGTATGAGTGGCTTGTAATGCCATTATGATTTTCCAATGCACTTAGTACATTCATGAGGCTGATGACTGAAGTGCTGAGGCCATGCTTAGGAAGGTTTGCTGTGGTGTACTTTAATGATATCCTGATCTACAGCAAAAATGAAGATGAGCATCTGTGTCACCTTGACTCTGTGTTTAAAATTATGAGGAACACTAGGCTGTTTGGTAAATTAGAGACGTGTACATTCCTGACAACTGAACTGAACTTCTTGGGATATATAATCTCTGGGAGAGGGATCTCTATGGACCAAGACAAGATTGAGGTAGTTAAATCTTGGCCAGTTCCTCAAAATATTACTGAAGTAAGGGGTTTCCATGGCCTTGCTTCATTTTACAGGAGATTCATCAGGAATTTCAGTGCCATTACTGCTCCTATCACTAAATGCATGAAGAAATGAGAGTTTAAGTGGACTGAGAGTGCCCAGCAAGCCTTCAAAAACATCAAGAAGCTGCTATGTGAAGCACCTATCCTCAGGTTACCTGATTTCAACTGTCTGTTCGAAGTTGAATGTGATGCCAGTGGTGTGGGTATATGAGCTGTTCTCATTCAGGAGAAGAAACCTGTGGCATATTTCAGTGAGAAGCTGAGTGGGGCCAAGCTGAGCTACACCACTTATGACAAGGAGTTCTATGCTCTTGTCAAGGCTCGTATGCATTGGGGCCACTATCTCAAACCTAAACCATTTGTGTTGTACTCAGATCATGAAGCCTTGAAGTATATCAGTGGCCAGCATAAATTGAACCACGAGCTTGATAAGTGGGTTGAGTTTCTGCAGTCCTTCACCTTTTTAAGCAAGTATATAGAAGGCAAGCAAAACATTGTTGCCGATGCCCTGTCAATGAGGCATTCCCTACCGATAGTCATGAAACAAAGGGTGCTTGGCTTTGAATTCATGAAGGAACTTTACAAAGATGATCCTGACTTCTATGAAGACTGGAAAACCCAAACTGAGGGAATCAGGGTTCAGGGAACTAAATTCTTGCTGCACAAAAGGTTCTTGTTCCATGGAAATAAGCTGTGTGTTCCAAGAGGCTCCTACATGGACCTGCTGATCAAGGAAGTACACTCTAGTGGGCTAGGAGGACACTTTGGGGGCCAAAAGACATTGGAAATATTGCAGGGCCAGTTTTATTGGCCCAGAATGTTGGGGAAGTTCAGATTGCCCTAAGAAGGTGTTTTGTGTGCAAATAGGCCAAAAGTTCATTCCAGGCTGGTCCTTACACTCTATTGCCAGTGTCTAGCATGCCTTGGGAGGATGTTAGTATGGATTTCATGGTGGCATTGCCTAGGACCCAGAGGGGCAATGACTCTATAATGGTGGTTGTTGACAGGTTCAGCAAGATGGCTCATTTCATAGCTTGCTACAAGTATTGCTGAAATCTACCTGAAGGAGATAGTCGGGTTACATGGTGTTCCTAAGACCATTGTATCTGATAGTGATGTGAAGTTTATGAGCTACTTCTGAAAAACCTTATGGAGGCTGCTAAACACCAGGTTGCTATTCAGTACATCTCACCACCCTCAAACATATGGCCAGACTGAGGTCACAAACAAAACATTGGGAAAGATTATGAGATGCATTGTTAACAAGACCCTGAAAGATTGGGATTTGAAGCTACCTCAGGCTGAATTTGCCTTCAACAGGGCACCAGCATCTCTAAATGGTCACAGTCCATTTGAGGTGGTCTATGAGGTCATTCCTTTAATGCCCTTAGATCTGTCAAGTGTGCCCAAGGAAGAAAGGAGATGTGATGCAAAGAAACAGGCAAAACAGATGTTGAAACTGTATGCTACAGTCAAGAGGCAGATTGAGAAGGCTAATGAGTCCTATCAGAAATAGGCCATGGTCCCAAGGAAGAAGAAGGAATTTGTGCCAGGGGACTTAGTATGAATCCACCTCAGAAATAAAAGATTCCCAGCCAAGAGGAAGAGCGAGCTAATGTCAAGAGCTAATGATCCATTTGATGTCATTGAGAAGGTTGGTCCAAATGCCTACAAGATTGACCTTCCTAGTGACTATGAAGTGCATGGGACCTTTAACATTGGGGGACCTAAGTCCATACTATGGAGAGTCAAAAGATGAAGAGGAGCTAGGCTTGAGGACAAGCTTTTTTCAACAAGGGGAGGATGCAGCAGGAGCTGACATACAGGGCTTAGAAAATTCTAGTCCAAGCTCAGGCAAGGGCCAACCAAGTTCTAGTTAAAGCCATGCTCAGGCTTTCAGGAGGATGACAAGGTCCAGCTATCAGCTGCCTACCTGGCCAGCTGATAGAACCCTCAACTAAACTCCAGGAGACTGAAATCCAGTGTTAATCCAGCCTAGTTAGTTCAGTACTAGCAGCCAAATAACAAGCAGAAGGTAGATGAGAAGTAGGAGGAATGTCACACTCACATTTCCTTAACTATTCAGATAAAGGCTAAAGTGAAAAGCTCGAGGAAATTGGACGAATGCAGGTTTGCCCAGAACCTTTTTGCAAAACAACAAAGACAATTATAGTTTTTGAAACTCTAAAAAGAGCCCCACCATAGACCCGCATCAGAACAAGAAGCCTACACCAGAACAAGACAAAGGGGACTGACATTCACCTGTTTCACCTCTGATTTTACCTTGATTTTAAGTTGACTCCCTTTATAATATATTTATTTTATATTGTATGTTTTCTAGATGGATTTGTAGCCCTTGGATCAATCGTACTCAGAACTGTAATCTAAAGCTGGCCTTTATAAGGACCGGGCTTCTACTAAATTCAGCAGACTTTCGATGAATGAAAAATTAACCCTTTAGAATTCTCTCAACTTTCAAACTTGTGCATTGTTGTAGTTTGAGTCCAGGCCTGTTAACTAACTTGTGCTTTGCTGTAGTTATTTGAACAAAGTCTGTTCGCATAATTGAGTCAATCATGTGCACTACTGTGGATTCATTCAGTTGTGTTGTTTTCAAGTTTGAGTCTTAATCATGTGTATTGTTGTGGATTTGAGTCTTAAATTTGTCAAATTATTATCTTAAGTATCATGTGCCTTGCTGTGGAGCTTGAGGTTATAATTATATCCAGCCACCAGTCCAAAAATCCAAAGAATAACTCAGTTCAGCCTGTTCTACCTTAGAATAGTGACAGTCCTCGGGTTTTACACTACATAAACATGATGATAATGGAACGAAATAAGTACTAGAAATTAAATTACCGTAAAAATGGAAATGGAACTTGAATATGATTAACACAAATAAAACCCGAATAACTTGCAAAGAAACTTGTATTATAACATGCAAATGCTAAAAAGATATTGTTTAGAACAACAAGAAAAGCTAAAGGAAATCTAAAAACTATTTTAAAAACTGAAATATTTGTGTTAAAGCGTATGAACAGTCTCCTAAATGACAGATTCAACACCCCTTAAATATGACTTAGAGGTTAAAACGTAAAAGTCATAAATAGGGGTAACCCCAATAAGGGACACCCAACCCCGATCGGGGTCGTGGGAAACCGACTATTCTCTTTTAAATATTGATTAATTGGCATAAGGAATCCTAGGAACCGTCTTAATGGCTCTTAATTCCCTCGACTAATTGCAATAGGGAATCCTAAGCTTGCTCTTTAATCTTCATTTGGGCTTCATTTCTTTACTTGTCCACCAACCAAAGTGCAATGAGTACAAGCAAAACACCTAGAAAATGGAATTAGCTCACAAATACACTTATAAAAGTGCAATAATCAAATAAAATCGAGCTAAAATAGGGAGTAAAATCATATTTAAATTAGGCACATCAAACTCCCCCAAGCTAAACCCTTGCTTGTCCTCAAGCAAGCACATAAAACCAAGACAAGGGCAATGAGTCACTAAACCTCATCAATTGCAAATCCCAATATAAGCTAACAAGCACACTGAATCATAATCCTAAAACAACATGAGCATAGGGAAAATGAAATACATGGATGAGATTTACACGATGGCGTAGCATAAAGGACTTCACATGGACATTTCAACTCTTGCATGATCTTATTGACATCGAACTCCTAACGGGATTCACTCACACTCATAATATGATTAAGGCAAGTTTATGTGAATGACACTCTCCTATCTACTACCCAAGAGAATGCGCCCGTAATCTAGCATGGTAGACATTCCAAAATTAACAAGATAATGCTAATCATGATCAAATATGCACAAGAAAAAAAGCCAAGAAGACAAAGAAGAAGGCTAGGGGAAATAGGTAAGGCTAGGGGAAATAGGTAAGAAAAAGTCATAATTAAAAATGAAGAGATAGAGAGAGAAAAAGCTCTAAAATTCATAAACCCTAAAAAATCCCTAAAAATATCTTAAACCCTAAAATCCATAAACATGTCTATCGATTGTTCGAATGTCGAACAATTCCCTCCTCTGATCTCTGGTAATTCTAAATCTAAAAGTTCTAAAGTGGGTACTACTTCGGTTGTGCCGTCCTCTGATGCGTCCTCTGCTCCTGTGGTGTTAGTTGGGGTCCGTCAGAGGAGGATACTCAGAAAACAAAAAGCGTGAATTCTATTGTTGGGGTTCAACCTTATGACCTGGATTCACTTCAGCCTGATGAACAGGAGTGGGTGGTTCAGCGTAGGAGAAAAGGGAAGAACCAGTGTGAAGGGATTGAGGAGGAACCTGATGCTCTGTTACGGTTCTCCTCAGAGGTTGTCAAGGAGGAGATTGAGTTCTGGCAAAATTCGGTGTGTTGCTTCATACTGGGTGCTAATCCACCAGTAAAGTAGTAGATGGCTTTATCAGGAGAATCTGGGCTCATCTTCCAATTGATAAGGTATCATTCCTTCCGAATGGAGTATTTTTGGTGAGATTTACCACTAGTACTGCCAAAGATCGTGTCTTGCAACAAGGGCACTTCTTGTTCGATAATAAACCCTTTATTGTGCGTCCTTGGAGTCCTGATGTTGACTTAGTGAAGGAGGATGTCAAAGAGGTGCCAGTTTGGGTGAGATTAGAACAGCTTCCTCTGAAATTTTGGGGGAAGTGTCTTCCCAGAATTGCAGGCTTATTAGGGAAATATATTCAATGTGATGCGGCTACTAAGGACAAAACTAGGCTTGGATTTGCCCGAGTCATGTTGAAGGTTCCTTTTGGCAAGGCAATCCCTGATAAGATTAAGTTTCTAGATGAAGATGGTCATGTGGTTGTTATTAAGATTGTTTCTGAATGGAAACCAATCCTTTGTACGTCGTGTAAAGGAGTTGGTCATGCTTCTGCAAGTTGCAGGAAAACTAAACAGCCACAGGCTCCTAAACCTAAGGCTCCAAAAGAGGTAGTCAAGTAATGGAGACCTAAAGCTCGACAACCAGTTGAGCCTGTTGTTCCAGTGCTTGCCACTGAGGAGTCAGGATTAGTTACTCCCATTGAAAAGCCTAACTAGTTCCAGGTGACTTGGGGGACGAATGGGAAGTACCATATGGCTCAAACCCCTACAAAGAGAATTATCAGATTCAGTAGACAGGAGTTGATGGACAAAGGGTATAGTTCTATCAAGTTTGGTAAGGACACATTCCTTGAGTCACTTAACACTCCTGCTCCTTCTGTTGGAATAGGTGTGGTTGCTGTAAATGGTAGTGCATTACCTCCATCTGGGGGTAATGTATAATTTTGGATTTTGGAACATTAGGGGACTCAATAGCCCAACCAAGCAGAATACTATTAAATGGTTCTTATACCATCATCAAATTGGGTTATTTGGTCTCCTTGAGACAAAGGTGAAGCCTTTGTCTCTAAATAGTGTGCGTAATAATATTTGTGCTAATTGGTGTGTCTCTACTAATACTTCCTATCACAAAGGGGGTCGATTTTGGGTTCTGTGGCAACCTTCTATGTTTTCTGTTAATTTCTTAGATTATACTGCTCAATCTATTCATATGGAGGTTAAGGATTTAGGCTCTGGTTTCCAGTTTAAGTGTACTATGGTATATGCTTTTAATGACTTGAATGAAAGGAAAGCTTTGTGGTCTAGACTGTGTGATTATAATCAAGATGTTAAGGGGCCTTGGGTTATATGTGGGGATTTCAATACTGTCTTGGTTCCTTCTGAGAGGTTAGGAGGTAATTCAACCTATGAGGAAATGGATGATTTTCATCAGTGTGTTGCTGAGTGTGGGGTGACTGACTGCACTGCCATAGGTTCTTTGTATACATGGTCTAATAAACAAGAGCCTTCCTTTAGAGTTTTTAGTAGATTGGATAGAGTTTTGGTGAATGAACCTTGGATTAGGAGTAATGAAAGTTCTTATGCTCACTTCTATACTGAAGGTGTTTTTGATCACACTCACTGTGTGATACAAGAACATAGTAATGCTTTTAAACCAAGGAGAAGTTTTAAGTATTATATCATGTGGAGTAAAGCTGAGGATTTTAAGGAGTGTGTGAATCAAGTATGGGATACTAACTGGCATGGTACTCTGATGTTTCAGCTGGTTAAGAGGTTGAAGTCCTTAAAATGGCCTTTGAAGAAGCTTAACAAGGAAAATTTTGATGATGTTGTTAATAATGCTACTAGGGCTAAAATGAACCTTGAGTTTATTCAATTAAAACTCAGGAGTGATCCTTCTAATGCTGCACTTATTGTTCAAGAGATGGAAGCTAATAGTAGTGTAAGATTTCCGAGTCCGCACTTTACGAGTTCCCGATGCAAAAATCAAAGGCTATATGGGTTGATAAAGGTGATGACAATACCAAATATTTTCATAGTGTTATTAAGGGGAGGCAGATCAGGAATAAGGTTATCAAAATTGAGGATACTCAGGGGGTAAAATGTGAAGATCCTCAACAAATCCAGAAAGCTTTCCTAAATTTTTATACTAAGCTGCTGGGTACCTCTGAGGAAGTCTTGAATATTAGTCACAGAGTAGTTAAGATGGGGAAGGTGTGTACTGAAGAGCATAAACAGTTGTTGTTGAACCCTGTCACTAATGATGAAATTAAGAAGGCTATGTTTTCTATTCCTAACCATAAGGCAGCAGGGCCAGATGGTTATTCTAGTGCCTTCTTCAAAGATGCTTGGGATGTTGTGGGGGAGGATGTGTGTCTTGCTATTAAGGATTTCTTCCAAACTGGTAAATTACTTAAACAGTTAAACCATACCCTCATTTCTCTAATACCTAAGTGTGCAATGCCTCAGAATGTTACTCAGTTTCGTCCAATTTCCTGTTGCAATGTGGTGTATAAGTGTATATCTAAGCTTTTGTGTGCTAGACTTTCTGGGGTGCTGCCTGAGTTGATCAGTGATAGTCAAGGTGGTTTCATTAAGGGAAGGAGCATTGTGGAAAACATTCTCATATGCCAGGATATAGTCAGGCTTTACAATAGAAAATCAGTCTCCCCTAGATTTCTTATGAAAGTTGATCGATGAAAGCATATGATTCATCACCGGGACTTTTTAGAGGAGATCTTTTTTCTTTGGAGTTCCCTACCCATTTTATAACCTTGATAATGGAATGTGTTAGGACTGCAAGTTACTCTTTGGTTCTGAATGGAGATGTGTTTGGCTTCTTTAATGGCAAGAAAGGATTAAGGCAAGGGGATCCATTGTCTCCTCTCTTGTTTACTATTTCTATGGAGTACTTGAGCAGGATTCTGGTTTATGTTACAGAAAATATGGGATTCAAATATCACCCTATGTGTGGCAAACTCAAACTGTCACACTTGATGTTTGCAGATGACTTGCTCTTATTCAGTAAGGGTGATGTGGGTTTTATCATGGTAATTTTAAGAGCTTTTGCTACTTTTTCTAGCGCTTTTGGTTTACATATGAGCCCTCCCAAGACCAATGCTTATTTTAATGGGGTTCCTGGGGGAGTTAAGGAGGAAATCTTGCTTGCCACTGGAATTCAGGAAGGGCAACTACCATTTAAGTATCTTGGAGTTCCTATTAATGCTGGTAGGTTAACAAAAGCTCAAGGTCAAATTTTGGTTGAGAAGATTACTGCAAGAATTGTAAGTTTTGGATCCAGACACTTGTCTTATTCAGGGAGGTTAATACTTGTTAATTCAGTATTGACCTCTCTCTACTCTTACTAGATGAACATCTTTGTCATTCCTAAGGGTGTCTTGCATAGGTTGAACTCCATCTGTCGAAACTATTTGTGGTATGGCAGTGTTGATCACCTGAGAGTACCCCCTGTCAGTTGGGCTAAAATATGTTCACCAAAAAAGGAGGGTGGTCTGGGTTTAAGGGATAGTTTTGTGTGGAATGTAGCTGCTATGGGTAAGTTAGTATGGTGGATTTACTTTAACCCCGACAAACTATGGATGAAATGGATCAGCCGATTTATTTAAAAGCCGAGATCTTTGGATCGAGTATGTACCAGTGGTGATATCACCGGGGATGGAGATCGATTTTGCGAGTTCGTGATAAACTCGCCCGTTACGATCAAGGTCACTGGTTACTTGATGCTAAGGGGTATACTGTGAAGAGTGGTTATGAGATGTTGAGAGTGAAGTATCATCCTGTTGATTGGCATAGTATTGTGTGGAACAAGATGGCAATTCCCAAGCATAGATTCATCTGTTGGCTTATTGCCAGAGAAGCTTTGCAGGTTAAAATGAAGCTGTTTGGTTTGGGTATTGTTCCCGATCTTTGTTTGCTTGCTATGTGGGAATGCTGATGAGACTCATGTGCATTTATTCCAGCAGTGCCTGTATAGCAGAACTATCTTGTTAGAAATGGCTCGTTTGTGCCATGTTGTCCTCCCATCTACTAATATTCTTAGATGGATCTGGATGCGAAATGGTCTAAGCATAGAAGAGGTGTTCTACTGTGTGCTTTCATGGCTTGTTTCTACTTCATTTGGTTGCAGAGGAATAGAGCAAGGGTGGAGCACTCCCTGGTCAAGCCTGTTGATGTAGTTAGGTTGGCTAGGAATGTTACTAAGATGAGAATTTGTACTTTCCAGAACAAAACGGATATCCTTGATAGGCAATGGTTAGAAAGTATTGATGTTTGTAAATAGAGGCTTATCTCTATCAAAATTGGCTTAGTTTGTAAAACTGTTAGGTTGTATTACCTAAGTTTGTGCTTATTGAAATTCTTACATTTCACCCAAAAAAAAAAGAAATAGGTAAGATGGTGGACAAATGTTTTTGGTCATGTGGAGCTAATGTCAAGCTAGCAACTAACCAAAAGTACAAAGATGCTCATTTCAAACCTGGAATTCTTTATAAAACATGGAAATAACTCTTTATAAAACATGGAAATAACTCACATCTTCTTCTCTTCCTTTTCATCAGTTTTTCCTTTTTTTTTCAAGCTTCTTTCTTTTGTTTTTCTTTCATTTCATTTTTTTTTTAATTCCTTTCCATTTTTTTTTTCAATTTTCATCTAACATCCAACATTCACCAAGATACGGGAATCGGCAATCCTGTAACGACAATGCTTACAATAGCAACAAATAACCATATCCCAAATAAGAGAGCACTCTAACACAAGTAGTAAGTCACTAGTTGAACAAAGGTAGGTAAAATTATATGTATTTAGGAAATAGGGTAATTTTTGGGCAATCTATGTAAGCAAACAACTGAATGGCTTCTAAATGCAATCATGATAGCAAAACTGATACAAAATGGAACAAAAACCATACTTGTGCGTATATATGTAATGCACACCAAGAGGAGAAACTACGCAGACCTAGATGACACCGGGTATAGATGCACTGACCATTGGAGGATTTACCTTACCAAATATGTAGCTTACCAATGCCAATATCAAGTCTTTCTTGTCCAAAATCCATCCATCACCCACTATGTCAAGACATCCCCAAGTATGCAAAACCCGTCAAAAGCGTGATTTATTAGCTTAGAAAGCTACAATAAGGGAAATGCAAAGAGGTGACATTATGCAAAGGACAAATGGGTGGATACAAGATGGAACTTTTTATGTAATTTTCAAATTTTCAATTTTTTTGGATTTTTCAAATATATGAAAGCAATAAACCATACCAGTAAATAAATCCTTCCCCCAAGCTAGAAAAACACATTGTCTTCAATGTATAAAACGAGTGTATGCGCATAAAACCCACATAGAAGGATAAATAAAACCAAAAAGGGGAGATGGGGATGACACATGTGGAAACAAAGAAGGGAAAGAAAGCATACAACCGCGTAGAAGCTCCTCCAAGCTAGCTTGAAAACAGAGGCAAAGTCCAATCCAAGTAGACAAGTACCTGAGAAAGACAAGCTACCACATACTAAAGCAAACTAATTGTTTTATTGTCTTAACTATTAGAACCAAATTGAAATTGTCCAAAAACCAACATAGATAAATTTTCCAAAAACTCTAAATTGTATCAAAACCAACTAAACACGGGTTGCCTCCCGGGAACCGCAATTTAAAAAAGTCTTGCTAGACTTGTTTTTCCTCAAGTGACATGACCATCTTCATCTTTAAAAAGCAAGTCAAGGCCCGTATGAGTCTATCATATACCTGCGCATGAGCAATACAAAAGCAAATGTAAGCAATTGATAAGATTAAAGCATGAAATATTAAGTGCAAGGAATGATATATTTTATCAAGGTGCGCACGAGATATTTTAAGAAGAAGCACCGTACTACTCCACTCGTCAGCAAGAGATGGACCAACAAGCTTAAGACCATGAAATAAACCGTTAGTGCTCAAAATATCATCATGAATGGTCTCAAATTGGTGGCATGAAAACTCAAGGACATGGGACTCATAAAAAATTGGGGGGGGGGGGTTCATCCATTTAACCTCTAAATTTGTATCACTAAGTCCTCCATCAACCTCAAATGGATAACCTACACCCTTCGGTAAAGGATTTTCGAAGGTGTCTAGAGGCTCGGACAAAACCTCTTCCTTTTCAGTACGATTAGGCTCAAGATCACCCATGGCTAGTTTGTCATCTACTACAAGGTCATTGTATTTAACATGAGTCTCTAAATGGCCAATTGGAATGACACTAGGGGGACTTTTAAAAAAAAAATCGGACCATCATCATCGTCATCCAATAATTCAAAATCATTAGGGGCAATAGACTCACATTGGGAAGGCGGAATAGCAAAAGGAGAGATAATAGGCTCACTTACTCTCGCTTTCTTTTGAGAAAGTTGTTCCAAACGAGCCTGAACCACTTTGAGCTCCTCTCCGATGCGCCATAAAGCTTATTGGCGAGCTACCTCCCGATATTGGGCGGCCATGAACCTTAGCAAAACCCAAAGCACCTCCCCACTCTTATAGTAAAGACTCCCACAACTCATGTAAAGAGCCAAATCACGGGACTCAGAATCCATACCTTCAAGCACGACCTAACTCAATTCATTTTCACTGTAAATAAATCCAAAAGAAGCAATACGACCAACATATTCTTCAAATCGAGAAAGATAGTCATGAAAGGGTTGGTTTTGTTGTTGCAAGAAAGGGAATATAGCCATTATGGAGGGGTAAGCAGATCTCCTTGAGATAATTTCATTACCTACGAAATAGGCATTAAAACTACAAAAAAACAGTGAGAACGGTCCTAATAAACAAGTGTTCCCTGGGACAAATTAAAAAAAGATAGAATTCAACAACTAATAGCAAACAAAACCATGCTCCCCGGCAACGGCGCCAAAATTTGATAGGCTATCGCACACCTAACAAAGATACCCTAGAGTTGGCTAACAAATGAATGTAGTAAAGTAATAGGGGTCGAACACAAGGAGACGGGAGTTTCTAAACAAGTTGTCATGGAGCGAATTTTATCAAGGTCAGTTGTGATTGGTGTTTGGTTTGATTAGTAAAACAATGATAATATAATGAAAGAAATCAATAATAATAAAAGAGCCTAGGGGAATCGTATCACGCATGCAAATATGTAATTGCTCATATCAAACTAGGAATTCTTAATAACGATAATTGTTTAGGTCTAACGACAACCACCTCTCGGCCTTATTGTCAACCATAGAACGGGTTCTAGCGAGCTCTCGCTATTACTAGATCGGTCTATAAAAACATGCTTAGTCTAATCAATTTCATGCCTCTCGACTTTTAGAAATGAATTAACAAATTTAATCTAGGATTGTGATCAATAATGAAAGACTAGAAAACAATACAAGCATGTGATAGAAACAATTATTCGATATTATAGCATCCTATTTCAACGATTGTAAATACTATTTATGCATGGCTCCCCTAATCCCTAGACTAATGAACTACTCACACATATTAAAAATTAAGCTAACAAGAAATGATATAATAAACACGATGATAATGGAACGAAATAAGTACTAGAAATTAAATTACCGTAACAACGGAAATGGAACTTGAATATGAAGAACACAAATAAAACCCGATTAACTTGCAAAGAAACTGAAAGATCATAGATCCTAATTAGACTCTCTAATTAAAATCAAATTATCTCATAATTTGTGTTTATGTGATCTATGTAACATGCATGCAATATAAAAGCATATTAATATAAAAGACGAGGAAAATAATATTCCTTACATTGAAAAATGGTAGTATTTGGGCACAACCAAGATCACCATTTTGGTTGTTCTTGAGCTATTTGTCAATGGCAAGATCCTCCATAACCCAAGCTTCCAAATAGAAAGCCTCATCTCAAAAGCACCCAAGAACTTACCCAACAATCTTACTAATATATTAACTAGATATTAGTAAGATTATCCTTGATAATATTTAAATATTACTAACAATCTTAGTACCAATTTTTTGTTTACTAACAACTTAGTAAAATAGTTTATATTAATTTTAGAGAGAAAAGACCAACAACTTCATTCACATGCAAAATACACAAAAATGAAGTAGTGTGTAAAATGAGCAATTGTTGGTCTATATGGAGGAGGAAAACCGGTGGGAGTAGGTGGAGTGAGGGAGTGTTCTTGTTTTATTTTTGTCCAATCTTATATCACATGCAAATGATCATAAGATGACTTATGGAAGAAAAACAAGCAGAGTGAAATGATTATGTTTATAATCATCCACTACACTCCATTTACACGGTCCAATGTCCCATTTATGGGTCCATTTTGGTTCCTATATTTGTCGCACAAATACGTGTAAATTTTACTTTAAACATCGATTTTTGTTTAAATACTTCCCGATTAATATCGTCTAAAACACTCCGTAAATATACGTGTACAGCTACACATATATTTTACGTACCAATACTAATCACATTAGTCAATTAGTGCTAATTTAACAAATAACTACTTAATAATTAATTTCCGTCTCAAATAATTTATTATTTAATTATCGCATAATTAAATAATAATTTCCGTGCCTCGAGTTCACAACTAAAAATCTCTATAAATTAATTAATCAACTAACTCTTAGTCAATTTATCAAGGGACTAATTAAACTGTATCTGATACAATTAATTAGCTCCAATGTTGGGTTTCGTTCCTCTAGGTGTGACAGAAAGGGATTAGCTGAACATCGCCGTCTCACGACAGTAACGTCAAACCCTAGTTGGCCAACCGTTACCAATATAAGTTGATCAGCTGACTAGTATTGCCAATGAATATCCCATGTATATTTCTTAATGAGATTTAATAATATTATCATGCACTATTGCGGAGGACAAAAACTCCAACAATCGCCCACTAATCCGAGACAAGTTGTGCGATGATTATAACACACAATTATGGATAATCTCCTTATCCCAACAATATCCTGCGTGTACTCTACAAGGATGTGTTACTGCTTCTCTTGTCCGTTTTAACAACAATCTCCCACTCAATGCAAGGTGTCTTTCAGTTCGCACTTGCACATGAACATATCGTGAGTGGTTTTCTCGATCAGGAGTGTGACTACCTGACCGGAAAAATCTCCCATAGATTACTTTCGAGCGTGGCCACGCATTTGTAGTCATAACTCCTCGAGTGGCCTTGAGATGATTAAACCCAATATGGGTGGACAATTCCTGTCTGCCCTATCTATCCTTTTGCACAATACAGATCACCATGACCCCATAGATATCCTTTGGCCTACTTTCACGGCACGACCTAGGACAAAAACAAAAGTCACTCGAAAACTGCACTTGCTCAGATAATAGTCTCCAGTTTAAAGAATCGACTCATAGGAATATCATAGAATTCCCTGTTAGAGCTTGTGTCCTCCACAGTTAGTGTGATAACGTATATAAATCTCTTATAGGTTCACAAGGGTATACTTAGTATTTTATCAGTTGATTAACGTTTACTTAATAACGGTTGGCTTGCTAAAAGTTTGACGTTATTATCATACTAATGGCGGTGATCAACTGGTCCCTAAAAGTTACACCTAAAGGATGTGTTTGAGAGATGTGATTGTATGAAGATATAATCACATGGATACCTTATATGACTAAAAGGTTAGTTCATGTATTTGACTAAACAGTTAGTCAATGTGATGATGAGACGATTATTTAATACAATTAAATAATATTAGCTGAGACGAATTAACTGTTAATTCGTAAATTGAATATAAACTGTTATATTTAATTAATGTATGTAATGTTAGCTTAAACGAATTAAGATGTTAATTCGTAATTAAACGTAACCAGTTATATTTAATTAGCAAATTATAAATATGTTATATTTATAGTTAATGTATATATTATGCGAAATTGTCATAATAAAATGTTGACGGACCGGTATTAATAAATCGACTACAAACTGTTGTGTGTGGACTTATTAATACATGTCGACATAATTGAAAATTAATATGATACACATTATATACAATTTTAGAACAACCAAAAATAAGAAGATTTTTCTCCTTATTTTTGTGGTTGGTGAAACAGAAATAAGAGAAAAAAAAGGAAGAAAAATATCTTCCTTAATTTGCTCTCACTTGGACGGTTTTAAGAGGAGAAATAGGATCATTTTTCCTTACCCTCTTTTTTACCTAATTCTCACATCACACAAACCCTAAAAAAACTTCATAAGAAATTAGGGATCGATTCTAGCAAATAAGAGAGGCATTTCTCAAAGCATTTTGGGTGCAACGATTAGGAGAATATCGATCTCGATATTTGTTCTTAGGCCTAATTGCTAGGACCAAACGTTGATTCTAATCTCTACTATTTTGTTTATGCAATTTCGTTTATGACTAGCAATTTCATAATTATAATTTCGTTATAATCCGAATTTCTTGATGAAGTATACCGATATTTCCTACAAGTGGTATCAGAGCATAGGCCACGAAATTGTTTTATATGATTTTCATAAATGGATTTAAACAAAAATTTGAAGAAAAAAATTAGGGTTTCGGCCGAATGAAATTTTTTTTTTGCCGAGCCAATTTTTTTTGTTTTTGTGTTTTGTTTCCATTTAGATTTATTTATATTATTGTTTTAATAGGTTAAGATGATAATATGATAAATTTGTAGATGTTTTGATTTAATAAGAATTAAATTAAAATGGAAATGGAAATTGTTTTTAATTGTTGATGATTTGGTTTTGCTATATAGTTTTTGGCATAGAAGTTAATTTATAATGTTCAAATCAATTGTGATGAGTCAAATATTCGGATAATCGATTTAATCATAATTTAGATATTCATTTTAAGAGGTTAAATTGAATCATCTAGTTTGAATCTATGTTTAAATTAAAAGTTGATGATTATGCCAATCTTGTTCTAGTAGCAACATTAAACAAACTTGTTCATAAAATGGGTTTTTTTCGAAAAGAAAAAAAAACTGTTTTTTTTGTTTTTAGGGCAAAATGCCGCAAGGAAAAAAAAAATTCGTTTTTGGTTATTTTAGAGCTTAAAGCCGAGATGAAAAAAAAAACTGTTTCATTTTTCATATTTGCCAAGAGCAAAAAGAAAAAAAAATATTTCGTTTTTTTTTATAATGCCGAGAGCTGGAAAAAAAAATGGTTTCGTTTTTATTTTTATTTTGGCCGATTAATTTTATACATTATTTTCTATAATGTATGATTAATTATTGTGAAAAGGTTCACAAATTTGAGATACCCAATTATTTTAAAATTGTTTAAAATAATGTTGGATTAATTCATATCACTAGCTAATGTGAATTAAGATTAGAATTATTGTGAGTAATTGAGGAATTGTCACATAATTTTGATAATTATAAAATAGGTGGTTTGGATAAATTACTCTACATAATTAAGGAATTATGTCTTGAATGATTAATCTATAGTTGATGCATTTTTATTTAGTTGTATGAATTGTTGAATGGTTTATTTACGTATTTTTGCAATCGGTTGTAATTTTGTATTAGCTAGTGTGGCCTTAGTTAATTATGTTTTCGTAATGATGGAAACATAATTTTAATGTAATTTTGAGATCTCGAATCTCCTTTTGATTTTCTTTAGTATTATGGTTTTGAAATTAGAATGTACATAGGTTTATTTTGTAATTTTAATTGTAATTTTGAGAAGACTGAAGATGGAGATTGGATTGCTCACTCCCGCTACATGGACCAAGATGGAACATCAAGACAAGCTTCTCGGGTCCTGGGAAGGATTCCAAAGTTTTATTTATGTTCATTTTGGGAGATAGGCCACACTAGGACTTTATTTTGTTTTACGTTTTTCATTCTCGTTGGTTTTCATTCGCATGATAATTAGTGCATCATATTCCGCCTAAACCAAACCACCTACTACTAATATGCATGAAAATTGACTCATATAGATTGTATGTTAGTTATCATGGACATAAAGATGTCACAAAATTTTAAGCCATCGTCTTAGTTTATTCATTCTCGCATGCTAGATATTAGTTCACTTAAAATGAATTAAAATAAAGTTGATGGGATCTTCCTCTAAAACTAAAATTGAGACTAGTCTTTATAAGGCCAAACAACTATGAATCCCTTCTTCGTCGGTAGGCATATAGGACCTTACTCTCCATGTGACCCCTTCTACGTTGGGTAAGTAGTTTGTGTTGACTTATTTTATCTCAACATTATAATCCGAAGAGTTTCTCGTGATTGTGATGGACTATAGATAGAATTTACAGAAATTTATCGACCAAGAATTCGAAAAGTAGAATTAGCCAAGAGGTTGGCTTATCAATTTACAGATAATTGAGTCTTGGGATCATTTATATAAATCTTGAGGGAGGTCAATTGTATAAATGCTTGAGTCTTCGCTTATAACAGTTATGCATTAGACTTAAATCATAACGATGAGTATGCTTTTTATATTTTTCTTCTTTTCGCAATGTAGAATTCGTTTTATATTGATAATACTACTTACAACAAATGGCTGGAAATAATGATATCCCTATGCCAAGTGCCACACTTGCACGCGAGTCCTGGCTCAAAACTTTCATGGACCACATTAATCAGTCCACACGACTGAAGAATGACGGGTCCAACTTTGCGGACTGGGAGGCATCATTACGGAATGCTGCCATTGCTGATGGTAGGCTCAAGTACTTAACTGAGCCAATACCGACAAACCCAGGCCCCAATGCAAGAGCTAACGAGTCACTTGCTTATAGTGACTTCGTCATGGAAGCGGGTGCGATAAAGAACGTACTCATTTTTGCAATGGAAACCAATTTGCAAAGACGCTTCATTGCCCAAGGTGCAAACAAGATTTTCACCACGCTCACTAATGAGTTCTCAAAAGCACCGAGAATCGTTAATTATGAGCATACCTGTCGCTTCTTTGATGTGAAACTCCAGAAGGGCCAACCGGTTAGCCCACACATTCTTAACGTGATTGAGAATGTCGAGAAACTGGAGGCACTTGATTGTAAAATCAGTGAGAGCATAGTCATTGACCGTATGCTTCATTCACTTCATGAGGGTTTTGCCCTCTTCAGGGAAAATTACTACATGAATGACATGAAGAAAAGTTCTCATGAGCTACATTCACTTCTCGTACAAACCGAGAAGGATATGTAATTGAGTGGGAGCATGAAGCAAGATGTTCTCATGATTTCCAACAAGAATAAGGGCAAAGCTCACGGCGACCTAACTGTAGGAAAGCTAAAGTTTAAGAAGTCAAGAAACGGTAAGAGTGGGCCTGGTGAGACTAGTGGCTCACAAGGCAAGGTAAAGAGCAAGGACGGTAACGTTGAATGCCACCATTGTCACAAGACTGGACATTGGAGAAGGAACTGTCCCGTGTACCGTGAGGACATAAAAGCAGGCCGCGTCACTCCTGTTGGTATGTCATCTTATATTCCTATGATTGTGATTAACCATGCAAGTTTCGGAACTTGGGTACTTGATACTGGTTGTGGTTCTCATCTGTGTAATCATTTGCAGGGCCTAAAAAACATCAAACCCCTCGCAAAGTGTGATGTGGACCTGCGAGTCGGGAATGGAGCACGAGTTGCTGCAGTCTCAATGGGAACATACGTAATCCAGCTCCCTAGTGGTTTTGAGTTATATTTATATAACTGTTACTATGTACCAAGTTTATCTAAGAATATTATTTCCGTTTCCGTACTTGATAAAGACGGTTTTTCATTTTCAATAAAGAACAATAGCTGTATTTTCTCTTTTAAGGAAATGGTTTATGGCAAAGCAGTTTCCATGAATGGAATTTAGATCTTAGATCAAACCACGGATATATTACATGTGAATAATAAGAAATTAAAGGTTGGTGACAAAGATCAAACTTATCTATGGCATTGTCGAATGGGACACATAAATGAAAACCGTGTAAAGAAACTCATTGAGATTGGGACTATTCCCACATTTGATTTCTCTATATTTGGCACGTGTGAATCATGTCTTATCGGCAAAATGACTCGAATTTCCTTCAAAGGTGTTGGAATGCGCCCTAGTGACCTATTAGGACTCATACATACTGATGTATGTGGACCTATGTCAATCACCGCTAGAGATGGCTGTAGATATTTTATCACTTTTACTGACGATTTGAGTAGATACGGATATGTCTACTTAATGAAGCATAAAAGTGAGTCTTTTGAAAAATTCATGGAATACCAGAATAAGGTTGAGAACCAACTGTGAAGAAAGGTTAAAGCACTCCGTTCAGATCGGGGTGGCAATATCTTTCCAATGAGTTTGATCAACACCTTAAAGACTGTGGAAAAGTTTTGCAGTTAACTCCACCTGGAACACCTCAATTAAATGGTGTGTGCGAATGGAGAAATCGAACACTACTTAATATGGTTCGATCCATGATGAGTCACACGGTTTTACCTGATTCATTATGGGGTTTTTCTCTATTGTCAGCTGCTCTTATACTTAACCAAAGTCCGTCTAAAGGTGTCAACAAGACTCCATATGAAATGTGGAAGGGAACAGTCTCTAACTTGTCCTTTATTCGGGTTTGGGGCTGCGAGGCTTATGTCAAGTGGAGACACGAGGATAAGCTCGGCCCATGATCGGTCAAGACATACTTTATTGGTTATCCAAAAGGAATGTTTGGTCATTACTTCTATTCGCCTACCGAACATCGAGTTTTTGTTGCGGCTAGTGCAAAGTTCTTAGAGAGAATATCTCGAGAACAAATCAAGTAATAGAACCTTCGAGCTGTCGGAGATTCAAGCACCAACAACCGAGGTACAGATGGAGGAAGTTGTTCCTTCAACTGATGATACGGTTAATATTCCTTAGGAACCTAGGAGGTCGGGTAGAGTCTCTAATCCTGCAGACAGATACATTGGTATGATCGAGGAAAATGATGTTTTGCTCCTAGAGAGTAATCAACCCGCTACCTATAAAGGTGCCATGACCTGTTCAGACTCTAAGCTATGGCTTGAAGCCATGCAATCCGAGATGGACTCCATGTATGAGATTGACGTATGAGGTCTTGTTGATTTACCTAACAAGGTAAGACCGCTTCAGTGCAAATGGCTTTACATAATAAAGCATTCTGTAGACGGGCAACCAGATACCTATAAAGCATGACTAGTGACAAAAGGCTTCACTCAAGTGCACGGATTGCATTATGATGAAATTTTTTCACCCGTAGTTATGCTGCGTTCCATTCGGATAATCTTAGCGATTGCCACTTTTCATGACAATGAAATTTGGCAGATGGATGTGAAAACTGCCTTCTTAGACGGTTATTTAGAGGAGGAATTGTACATGGTACAACCCGAAGGTTTCATAGATCCTGAAAATCCTAAGAAAGTGTGCAAGCTTAAGCGTTCCATTTATGGACTTAAGCAAGCTTCTCGGAGTTGGAATCATCGTTTCGACCAGGTGATAAAAGAGTATGGTTTCACTCGATCGGTCGAGGAACCATGTTTATATGTCAAGTCGAGTTGGAGCAAGATTGTTTTCTTGATATTGTATGTCGATGACATACTCTTGATTGGGAATGACATTCCTATATTATCTTCGGTAAAAGGATGGTTGAAGAACCATTTCCAGATGAAAGATCTGGGTGAGGCACAACGCATATTGGGAATCCGTATCTATCGAGATAGATCAGGACGGATGTTATCATTGAGCCAGGAGTCTTATTTAGATAAGATTCTTGAAAGGTTCAGCATGACCAACTCCAAGAAGGGGAACCTTCCAATGACGTCTAGGATGCATTTGAGCAAGTCTCAGTCACCCAAGACACCTGAAGGGGTTGAACGCATGAGTCGTCTTCCTTATGCATCAGCCATAGGGTCAATCATGTATGCCATGATATGCACACGTCCAGACGTGGCATATACATTGAGTATGACGAGTCGGTACCAAGGCAATCCAGGTGAAACACACTGGATAGCTGTTAAAAACATCCTTAAGTACCTACGGAGGACTAAGGATTGGGTATTGACTTATGGAGGAGATACTAAGCTATGTGCAATCGGTTACGCAGATGCTAGCTTCCAAACAGATCGAGATGATTCGAAATCTCAGTTTGGATTCTTCTTTACTCTTAAAGATGCTGCGGTCAACTGGAAGAGTTCCAAACAGGAATTTGTAGCAGATTCTACTACTGAATCCGAGTACTATGCCGCCTCAGAAGTAATAAAGGAAGCTATATGGATGCGTCAATTCTTATAAGGACTATCCAGAGTTCCTAGTTCGAATGACCCAATCACCATCTATTGTGACAATAGAGGCGCCATCTTCCAGGCCAAGGAGCCTAAGTCTAGCAACAAGTCTAGACATTTTCATCGGAAAGCTCACCTGATCCATGATTACGTGGAGCAAGAAGAGATAGTGATTGACAAGATAGCTTCGGATGACAACATCGCGGACCCACTCACTAAACCATTGAAATATGATAAGCATGAAGGGCACGTTATTTCCATGGGAATTAAACGTATTCCTGAGTTTTACTAGCTGCTTATGGATTCGATACATTGTCTTTTTCATATGCTATTTATAACTTCATCATATTATTTCATATTTTGTTTTTCATGTGGATTGTACGACAACATTGAACGCCACAAAGTGAAATGAATTACATTATATTTGTTTTGGTCCGTTATCGCCTACATGACCTGATAACTCTGGCTATTATATTGTGAAGTTGATTGATGGTGGGTTCAATGAGCCATAAGTCAAACGGTTGGCTGATCGATCACAGATGCGAGTTATGACGATATCTCGTAGGACAATTGTGACAACGTAATGGAGTCCTAAATGTTTAAAAACATTCGGTGTGAGGTCGTGGATTGGACGTCCATTGTGTTCCTAGAGTCGATTCTTTTGACTATCGACTGTCTCTTGAGATTAAGGTAGTTTTTGGGTGACTTTGGTTTCTTTCTCATGGTTGACCGTAACAGGAGGCTAAGCAGATTTTCACTGGGTTATTTCATACTGCGCTTATATCTGCAGGATTCGAGTTGAAGATGTTGGAGCTTGTGTCCTCCACAAATTAGTGTGATAACATTATTAAATCTCTTATAGGTTCACAAGGGTATACTTCGTATTTTATCAGTTGATTAACGATTACCTAATAACTGTTGGCTTGCTAGAAAGTTTGACATTATTATCATACAGATGTCGGTGATCAACTGGTCCCTAAAAGTCACACCTAAAGGATGTGTTTGAGAGATGTGGTTATGGAAATGTGATCACATTGATGCCTTATATGACTAAACAGTTAGTCAATGTGTTGATGAGACAATTATTTAATGTCGATTAAATAATATTAGATGAGACAACTGTCAATTCGTAAATTGAATATAATAAGTTATATTTAATTAATGTATATAATGTGAGCTTGGACGAATTAATATGTTAATTCATAACTAAATGTTATCGGTTATATTTAATCAGCAAATGATAATTATACGATATTGTCATAATAAATTATTATTGACCCGTATTAATAAATCAACCGCAAGCTGTTGTGTGTAGACTTGTTAATGCGGAATAAATGACAATTTATATTTAATACATTTTTATACATTTTGCATACTACCAAAATAAGAAGATTTAATATCCTTATTTTGGGTAAGTAGAAAAACTGAAAAAGAGAAATTAATCTCTTTAATTTCGGTTAATATAGGCCAAAAATTTAAAAAGAAAAATATCTACCCTAATCACATGTATTACACGGTTTAAAGGAGATCAAGGGGAGAATTTTTCTAACCTAATTTTCTAACCTATTCTTGCCTCTCATCTCAACACAAAAAAAAAACCGAAAACCCTAATTAATTTTACACAAAATTTGGGGATCGATTCTAGCAAGAAGCAAGGGCATATCTCATATCGTCTTGGGTGCAACTGATAGGTGAATATCATTGCGATATTGTTCTTAGGCCGATTTTTCTAGGACCGAAGGTTGTTTCTTCATTCTCTACTTTTGTTTACATAATTTTATTTTATGACATGTATTCATCATGATAAAGTCGTTATAATCTTTAAATTTAAAGGGATGCATACAGATAAATCCCACAGAAGAAAATATCCAACCTTTATCAGATTTAGTTATTTCTCAGGGCCACTCTAGGAGTTGTAACTGAAATGCATGGCCATGCTTGAATGATGATTCGTTTATCAGTTAAGTTACTCTCTAGTCGGGAAAACCACTCTTGATATTGATCACTTGTAAAATACGACCTTTGTGAATACAGATTTTGCAAATTATTTTACATTGAGTGGCAGAAATTTTAGGATATGAGAATCGGTTATCGCACATACACTTGTGAGGACAAGTGGGAGATTGTTGGAGCTTGTGTCCTCCACAGTTAGTGTGTTAACGTATATGAATCTCTTATAGGTTCACAAGGGTATATTTAGTATTTTATCAATTGATTAACGTTTACTTAATAACGGTTGGCTTGCTAGAAGTTTGACGTTATTATCATACTGATGACGGTGATCAACTGGTCCCTAAAAGTCACACCTAAAGGATGTGTTTGATATATGTGATTGTATGAAGATATAATCACATTGATGCCTTATATGACTAAAAGGTTAGTTCATGTATTTGACTAAACAGTTAGTCAATGTGATGATGAGACGATTATTTAATACAATTAAATAAAATTAGCTGAGACGAATTAACTGTTAATTCGTAAATTGAATATAAACTGTTATATATAATTAATGTATATAATGTTAGCTTAAACGAATTAAGATGTTAATTCGTAATTAAACGTAACCAGTTATATTTAATTAGCAAATTATAAATATGTTATATTTATAGTTAATGTATATATTATGCGAAATTGTCTTAATAAAATGTTGACAGACCGGTAGTAATAAATCGACTACAAATTGTTGTGTGTGGACTTATTAATACATGTCGACATAATTGACAATTAATATGATACACATTATATACAATTTGAGAACAACCAAAAATAAGACGATTTTTCTCCTTATTTTTGTGGTTGGTGAAACCGAAATAAGAAAAAAAAAGGAAGAAAAATATCTTCCTTAATTTGCTCTCACTTGGACGGTTTTAAGAGGAGAAATAGGATCATTTGTCCTTACTCTCTTTTTGACCTAATTCTCACATCACACAAACCCTAAAAAAAATTCATAAGAAGTTAGGGATCGATTCTAGCAAAGAAGAGAGGCATTTTTCAAAGCATTTTGGGTGCAACGATTAGGAGAATATCAATCTCGATATTTGTTCTTAGGCCTAATTGCTAGGACCAAAGGTTGATTCTAATCTCTACTATTTTGTTTATGCAATTTCATTTATGACTAGCAATTTCATAATTATAATTTCGTTATAATCCGAATTTCTTGATGAAGTATACCGATATTTCCTACATTCCCTGCCACGACCAGACGTCTGTAATGGATCTAAGGGACTCTATAAATGTCAATGCCCGACAAAGTGTCCCACAGTCTGCCTATGTAAACGACTAGTCATCCTCATGAATTTATGGTGCTGAACCTACCATCAATCGTCTTACAATCAAGTCACTCCGAGAGGTCACCTCATTAAGTTACTAGGGGCTAATTCAATGTTCATCCTATTCACTTGAATTGGGGTTCAACATTGTCTCCACAACCAATTCGGATAAACAAGGTATTCTTGTTTTTAGTCAAACGGAATAATTGAGTTCTTAAAGACACTCAAACAATGAATGCGATCATGACTTACGTAAATATTAATAATCTATCCAATATTTACATAACGATTTTTAGCAATTAAGGTATACTCCTCAATCACATTGAGATGACATAACCATCATGTCTACCTTATGCCAGCGGCTTTGGTTAAAGGATTAGCAACAGTTGCATCACTCTAATTTCCATTGCTATTTTCCTTTGTTCTATGCAATCTTTTCATCACATAGAGCCTTTCTAAGTACATGTCTAAACAAGTTTTTAGACTCGGTTCTAAAGCCAGTCAAACACTCCCACTGTTTTCACAGTCTCTCAGGAGACGATATTCGGCTAACAGAACTACTCTAGTTCCATTTAATTCCGGATATCAACTATCTGTTTTACAACATAGGATGTTGTAATGTACTTAGCTTTCGTTCATGATTTGTACGTATAACATTTATACATACACATCCTTCATATGACATCTTTTATGCATGACTCCTCATACATATCTGCTTTATACATGTATAACTTCTTATACATGTTATTCTTTATGCACATAGCTCTTTTACATGCTAACCATTCCTTAACGAGGCCCATAACATCTTATAAGCATAGGAATGTTTCCGTGTAATACTTTTACACGAAATTCATAGATTCCTCCAAACTACAAGAGTAAATTCTCGATGCTTCTCAAGTACTCGAGAATGCTCTTGATAATCGTTTATTGACACTAACTAGAAAATAATTGGTAATGACTTCTCATATTCTTAATATGATGACTCCCGTCGAGAGCAGCTTTTAGCATATTTAATAGATCCTGTAGAGGAAGCACAAGAGATCATATTAATTATTCAACAACTTGAATGAGTCAAGAATCTTATCACATAAGTCTCTTGACTAAAATGCTAATATCCATGGAGATCTATCTCATTAGATCCGAATGTTTAAGATGCGCCTTGCTACTCTCAAAAATTCACCCGAGAATATTTCTAGTCACTAAAATGTCAAACACATATTTAGACTAAGAAACATCACCTTTGCTACATTTCTAGTCACTAATATGTCAAGCACATATTTAGACTAAGAAACTCACTTTAGCTCCCACTAAACTCCATGTATCATCATGGTACCTCGACACTCGAGTAATACCATTTTGATAGACTACATGATTGAACCCAAAGTTCCAACTCTTTGACGTATATAAGATCACAAAAGGGATCTTTCAAGTATGCTAAGCTTCTTAGCATTAACAAGATCAACAAAACTCCCCCCTTCATGAGTTACATTCAAGGAGAAAGTTTCTTTATCCTTTTGCCTAATCTCATCCTCATGAGAGGCTATAATGCTAAGAACATTCGAATTGATAAAGGCATTTGGGTTGTCACAAACTCTCTGTAATGAACCCAAAATTTAAACATCTGAAGTAACCTTTATGACAAGATCAAGGTAACCTAATTTGGTGCAAAGTTATCTCCCCAATTCAAGTCTCGAAAACATCTCATGTTTCCTTCCTTATCATATCTTTGCAAGAAGACCAATTCGAATTACATGGTGACATGCCATCACATAGAGTACATACTATAGAAAAGTCGTTGATGAGGGTTGATGATTCGTCACTTCCGAAAAGTAACGCAATCTTATCGCAAAATTATCTCCTTATAACCACTGAGCCTTAATAAAAAACGTCTTCTTGTAATGTACTCAGTTTGTGGGTCTTGGACTTCCGTAAGTTCAAAATTTCTCCCACTCTGTCTTCCAGAAAATGAAAATATTTCTAGAAAGACAGCATTAAGAGCCACAAACTTTTTGTTCTCGTTTTGGAGGAGTAAAACCATGTGGTTCAATTTTGGATAACCCTCACAAATACATAAATTGGTTCTGAACATAAACATTTATGGTCCCAAATGTATAAAAATGACAAGTTAAGGACTCTCCCTATCCATATCTTATATGGAGTCATTTAGGCTATTATAGTCGGGTTTTAAACTTTTAGTGAGAAAATAGCGTACAAAATTGCAAAAACCTCAAACCATATCTCATAAAGTTTGGTTTATCTTCTTGACTACACCATACTCTATGGTTCACAATATTCTTAGTTATCATCAAGGTCATTACTTGATATTACCCATTTGATCTTCAAAGTCATTACTTTGAAATTTCCGATCAACATTTTTGAACTTGTCGTACTTTTGGTTTACTACTTCATTTTGAAAATATTCCACGTTTCAAAAATCACTTTTATGTCTTATTAAATAGATATGAGGTTTTCATATCTACTTAACATTACGTTAAAAGTAACGAAGTATATATATATATATATATATATATATATATATATATATAAATATATATATATATATATTACCAACTATCGGCCTCACACATCCGTATATGTTCAATCACCTCACTATTGTGTTTCTTTTCAGCAAAAGAAAACATAATACATGCACACATACCATAAGATTCTCAATCAAATGGTTGTTCGATGTGCTTATCGTTTACTCGTTTTAAACAAATTTACTTGAGGTTTGATCAATTGGGTTCACCGGATTAGAGACTTTAAAATCTACAAGATAGTATAACATTTAGTTTTCGTGAAGAATGTAAAATTCCTCTAACTTGAGTGGTCTAAACCAACCACCAAGTTATCATAGGAGTAGGTACAACCTTTTGTTTTCAATCACATGAGTGATGCCTTCTATGTATAAAAATAGATGATTACATTCCTTTAAAACCAAATTTAGGTACATTTGCCCCTATCGAAATCATTGCTACTCTAACTTGAGTGGTCTAAACCAACCACCAATCTGGGGCCTGCCTCGAGTAAATACGATAAAATATCGTCTGCCATAATAAATCTGAATTACGTCACCCGAAGGCTCTTACACGACGTCTGCCAACATAACCGCAATAATAATCTACATCACCACGAAGGGATATCTGCCAGTATTAAACTGAATAATCAATGCAATAACAGTAACTCCATCATAACTAATCCAACCAACATCTACAATATAATTCTCCCCTCCAACAATTTCAATGATATCAACCAACACAATTCTCATATGATCAATTCACTTTAATATAAATCATCCAACAAACATTATCGAGTAAAAGTTGAGTATGATTTCTCCCTACCTGATAAGCAATTCCAATTAAGCAGCTCAAGCAATCCAATAAATAAAGCAAATCCGATCCGATTATAATTCTTCACAACCGTCACCTAATCAAAATATTATAATTCAATTCAATTATTTATTTATTTATTCCTTTTATTTAATTATTCAAAATAATTATTTATTATAATTATTAAAGGTTTATGATAACTAAAAACCCGATTCAAAACCCAACTTAAAAACCCGACTCAAATAAATATGACCCAAACCCATAACCAACCCATATACCTCGTAAAACCCATCAACCCAAAAAAAAAGTCCATGTAACACATGAAACCATCCCACACCCATACATTCACGGTTTTAAACCGTGATCAACGGCTCACCAAAACCCGCGTCCCATGACACTCCTAGCCACCACCAGTACCACCCAGACCTGCTAAACCCTAGCCTGCACCACGGTCAACCCCGACAACCACCTACCACCTGCTAAAATACCACCATCACCCTACAATCCCACGCCCTAAAAGCTCCCACGACACCGCCCACCGACTGTCAAAACCAACAAACACCCTCTTTAAACACACGGTTTTCAGCCACCAAACACAACCCCACGACCACCAGTGGACACCAGCGTGGTCTCCCTTGACCCACGGTGGTCCCACCACTGTGGTCTCCCTTGACCCACGGTGGTCCCACCACTGTCCACGATCACTCACGGCAACCCACATCCACCAAAACCGACACCAACAACTCCTAAAACCCCTCCCCCTGTTTTCGCGAACTTCCGGCTACCACCAGCACCAACCACCACCAACGACCACCAAAAGACCTCCAACCTGGTCGACCCAAACACCAGGACCCAACCCCACCATACCCAGGTTAAGTCGAACCTGAATAAGGGTACTATTAGGGTCGAAGTCCCCTACTACCCTGTTTTCAACCCACCTGCCACAGCCCTCGAAACCCGCCTGCCACCGCCACCCTAGGCCTTACCTGACACCACCAACACACCCAATCTAACCCTTGCAACCCCATGTACCACCTTCCAAAGTGTCGTCTGATTCCGTCGAGGTTTGGGTCAGTTTCTAAGCGTCTTAAGATCGTCTGACATTCAGCTTAATAAGAAAATAAAACGAGATTAGAATTTTACCTTAATTAATTATCGCTGCTAATTCCGTCACCAATACTTTCTTAATCTCCCTCTTGTGAATTATTTTCAGATTTGATGAATAATAAAGACTATTGCTTGAGGTTTCATCTATTTATATTGGTAGGCTAAGGTTATAAGGAACCAATTAGGAAATATAAAATATATTTATTATTATAATTAGTAATTACCCGATCCCGACAATAAGTCAACCCATTTACGCAACATATATAGTCTACCCAAGCCCTATAGCACATGACCCAACTCCAATTTCGTCTTTCTTTATTATTTTATTTATTTAATTACCGTCTCAAAACAAATCTTATTATTATAAATACAATTACTATTATTATTATAACATAATAATCATTCACTATTACCATATAAATTATCGTATATTATTATTACCCAATCACCATTCCGACCCATTACTCTATTATTCTATTATTTTATTATATAATTCCGTCTTATTCACAATTATTAATTATAACCGTCACAGTCAATTATTCGAATTACGTAAATTAGTTATATAAACTTCACTAAACTATGGGGTATTACAACCTCAACAAGCAAAAATGAATCTTATGAAGACCTCTCTTCAAGTCATTCGTGATATTTGATACACTTAGTAAGAGTGAATTACTATAAAGTGAGTGCAACATGTGGCAAAATCTCAACTTCTTGTGAAATTGGACTACCTAACCGTTCAATTGTCATCATGTGCCTAAACTCTTTAGCGCATAAACAATCGATTTGGCCTTTCTCGAATTGAGCCATTTGACGGTATCATATTAGAGTATTCTTTGTGTTTTTGAAAACTCTTTTCGCAAACTTTTGAATTACTCTTGAGTAATTAAAACTAATATGTCATCATCATGACGGAGGTGTAACTTTTGAAATCAAAACTCTCTTGATAAAATTTAACTCCTTATTGTTAAACTCATAATAAGAGTTCGCAACATTAAACCCCCTTTTATAATATGTATGGATGTTTAGTTGTAAAATAATCGCAATAATTATTGTAAGCTTATGTAGGTGAATTGGTAAATCATGTTACCAATCATTGCTACCAAATTCTTTCAAAGAAACCGCTTTCTATGAAAGAACGAAACAAGTATAATAATAAAAAGAGGAGGAAATGCGCGATGTCATAGTAAATAAATTTATGAAAAAGAACGAAAAATAGGAAAAATTAACATTCAATGTTTTTAAAAATACTTGTGAAAACATGTTCAACAAGTTTTAACATTTATATAATTATCTCCCACTAAATTATATAAATGATCCCAAGACCCAAATATTAAACAAAAGTGAGCATCGCTTGGGCGAAACATCCTATAATTGTGTAAATTCGGTAAGTCAACGCTTGACTAATTCTACGATGAGAACTCTTTGTCGACGGATTTCAACAAACCCATCTACTAGCCCCAGAATACAAGACCGTCTTATTCCTCGTTGAGTCCAACCAACTTTGGCGCGTGATAACTGTTTATCACCCTACTTACCCAAGGTAAAAAGAGAACACCCCACTTGGGCGAGCGTGGCTCTAATGAACAAGGGACTCATAGGTGTTACTAATTGGTAAGGCTAATCTAAATTTTAGTTATGTGAGAGAACTTGTTAATTTAGTCATAAATTCCCTATAAGTGAACTAAGTCGGTGAATGTAAATGACGTGAATTGACAACCGCGAATATAAAATGCATGTGAATGGCGATTTTGGCATGCGCGAAAATAAAAACAAGCAAGCATATGAATAATCCTAGTATGGGCACCAAGTTAAAATAAACTAGACTATTACATAATGGAAACCAACTCCTTGGTCCCTTGCCGCTTCATTCCAAAAGTTGCTTCTTCTTGTGGGATTTGGAACATCTTCCAAAAGAAATAGATTCCGTCTCGATGTAATCCGTCTTTTGGAAACGCCGGTAAGAATAACTATTACAATTTAAATTACATAGCTACTCCTATTATACAATAATTATTAAAATAAATAAAACTATTAATTAATTACAAACCGACGATTCGATATCATATTTAATTACAAACAAATCACTATTCCCATTCATTTCGGGTAATAACGATTAAAATAAACTAGGCCATACTAGGTACAACAAAATAAATACTTTAAATAAATGACAATCATTCATTCAACTTAAATAAATATGCTTAAAAATGCTGTAAAATGATGCCAAAATCGCCTTATCTATCAATCGTTGGTATCCATCTCGGTTTTGTGGATTTAATCGATTTTTAACTTGTAAAAATCAATAATCAACTCTTAAATCTCATTTAAGTCTAAACTAATTATCCAAACTGTTTTGGACCTCAAAATTAGTCCTCACTAATTTGATGATGAATAATTAGTTTGATTTGGTGATATTTTGCTAACTTAATCGGTAAAATCATAACTTTTAAGTAATAAATCCAAAATAATTGAAAATATTACCAAAAATTGAAACAAAAATTTGGAGTATTCTGAAACACTCCCAAGAACACCAAACTGTGAGAAAAAGTGCCCAAAAATTCGGATAAAATTTTATGAAGAAAAAGATCTATATTTATCGGGTTTTAAACACAAAAACCAATAAACATCAAAACAAGGTGAAATCACATTTTAAATTTCAATTTTTACTTTTAAATCATATTTTTAAATGTACATAAATTTATCAAGGGCAGGAACAAATGTTTTGAGTATATGATTAATTTATTTCACTTTTATCGACTTTTATCTCATAAAATCAATAAACATGCAAAACTTCAAACCAACCTTTAAAATTTTACATACAATCTGTAGAAAATATGCATAAAACATCATAAAAATTTCATGACCCGAATAAACTTTTAACTATTTTTAGTTAACTCTTAACAAAAATACGACATTTTTGACTCGGTTTTCTACAAAAAAAACATTAAAAATAGCAAAATAACTTTACAAATCATCAAATTTTACTACAAACCTTTTGAGATCAGTAGGTATGCTTGCCTAAAAATTTTCATGCTAAAACCTCTTCTAACACAATTTTTGAGTTTTTATAAATTATCTCATAATTTATTAATATGCTTAAAATCAACATGCAAATTACAAGTCTAAGCTCTGATACCACTTGAAAGATCATAGATCCTAGTTAGACTCTCTAATTAAAACCATTATCTCATAATTTGTGTTTATGTGATCTATGTAACGTGCATGCAATAGAAAAGCATATTAATATAAAAGATGAGGAAAATAATATTCCTTACATTGAAAAATGGTAGTATTTGGGCACAACCAAGATCACCATCTTGGTTGTTCCTGAGCTATTTATCAATGGCAAGATCCTCCATAACCCAAGCTTCGAAAGAGAAAGCCTCCTCTCCAAAGCACCAAAGAACTTACCCAACAATCTTACTAATATTAACTAGATATTAGTAAGATTACCCTTGATAATATGTAAATATTACTAACAATCTTAGTAACAATTTTTTGTTTACTAACAACTTAGTAAAAATGTTTATATTAATTTTAGAGAGAAAAGACCAAGAATTTCATTCACATGCAAAATACACAAAAATGAAATAGTGTGTAAAATGAGCAATTGTTGGTCTATATAGAGGAGGAAAACCGCTGGGAGTAGGTGGAGTGAGGGAGTGTTCTTGTTTTATTTTTGTCCAATCTTATATCACATGCAAATGATCATAAGATGACTTATGGAAGAAAAACAAGCAAAGTGAGAAGATTATGTTTATAATCATCCACTACACTCCATTTACACGGTCCAATGTCCCATTTACGGGTCCATTTTAGTTCTTATATTTGTTGCAAAAATACATGTAAATTTTACTTTAAACATCGATTTATGTTTAAATACTTCCCGATTAATATCGTCTAAAACACTCCGTAAATATACGTGTACAGCTACACATATATTTTACGTACCAATACTAATTACAATAGTCAATTAGTACTAATTTAACAATTAACTACTTAATCATTAATTCCCGTCTCAAATAATTTATTATTTAATTATCGCATAATTAAATAATAAGTTCCGTGCCTCGAGTTCACAACTAAATATCTCTCTAAATTAATGAATCAACTAACTCTTAGTCAATTTATCAAGGGACTAATTAAACTGTATCTGATACAATTAATTAGCTTTCGTGTTGGGGTTCGTTCCTGTAGGTGTGACAGAAAGGGATCAGCTGTGAACACCGCCGTCTCACGACAGTTACGTCAAACCCTAGTTGGCCAAACGTTACCGATATACATTGATCAGCTGACTAGGATTGCCAATGAATATCCCATGCATATTTCTTAATGAGATTTAATAATATTATCATGCACTATTGTGGAGGACAAAAACTCCAACAGAAACTTGTATTATAACTTGGAAATGCTAAAAAGAAATTGTTTAGAACAACAAGGAAAGCTAAAGGAAATCTAAAAGTTATTCTAAAAACTGAAATATTTGTGTTAAAGCGTATGAAGAGTCTCCTAAATGACAGATTCAACACCCCTTAATTAGGACGTAGAGGTTTAAACGTAAAAGTTATAAATAGGGGTAACCCCGATCGAGGACGCCCAACCCCGTTCGGGGTCGTGGGAATTCGACTATTCTCCTTTAAATCTTGATTAATTGGCACAAGGAATCCAAGGAACCGTCTTAATGCCTCTTAATTCCCTTGACTAATTGCAATAGGGAATCATAAGCTTGCTCTTTAATCTTCATTTGGGCTTCATTTCTTTACTTGGCCACGAACCAAAGTTGGTTTCTCCATGCTCGGGATTTCCATGTTCTTCCCAAAACGCCCCTCCATGGTCAAGTCTTGTTTCCATTAGCCTCGTGAACTTTGGTGATTGCTAATTTGATGGGAAGAAGCTACCTAATGCTTCATTTCCTACAAAATGCAATGAATACAAGCAAAACACATAGAACACGGAATTAGCTCACAAATACACTTATAAAAGTGCAATAATCAAATAAAACCGAGCGAAAATAGGGAGTAATATTATATAAATTAGGCACATAAGTAGTTATGCTACCTAGCAAGCAATATCAAATTACGCAGTCCAAGCTAATCATCTAAAAGTATTCCTCAACGAAACCGTTACTGAACATAATTATATAATTACAATTACTAACTTATTTAATCACATAAAACAAAAATTAGTAATTTAAACCCGACTTAAAAAAAAACCAAACCACCCAATCATACACGGTTTACCCGTGTTCACACCTCCCCCAAAACACCCACGAAACTCACCCAAATCACTGTCATAACACCTTGCCATCAACACCTCCGAGGGCCACCACTCCCAACCACCAGGTCCTGGTCTTGTCACGAACCCCAGCCACCACAAGGGGTCATAAACTCACGCCCTAACTACTACCCACAAGAACAACGACAAAAACAACCCTGGACAATATACGCAAAACAACACAAAACACAACCATACACTCCACCAGCGGCCACCACCGTGGTTTCCTCTGACTCACGGTGGTCCCACTGGTAGCACCACCTCCCCCAGTCACGGTCTTAAGCAAGCATGAAGGGTCCTAATACACGGCTTACACCTAATACCCACATAACCGCCCTTTCACGAAATATCGGTAACCACTTTGGTCCACCCAATGCAACCCACCAAGGTCGACGCACCACGCCAAGTCAACCCAACCCAGGTCCATGTCATAACGAGTCTAAATTAAGGGTTTAATACCCGTGTTTTACCCATGGTTCAACACCACCACCAACAACGTAAAACACCAACAAAACACCCTTTCCCCGCCAGTCATTGGTGGTCATAAGGAGGTCCGATAAACCATTGGTGGTCCACGATCACAGTCACGGTGCTAGCTAGTCCCACGTTGGTCTAAATAACGAGTTATAGCAAAGCGAATATGTAAACATGAGACGGTCTTAAAATATTACCTTGAGACGATAATAAAGCTAATTCCTCTTCTTTCCTTCTCTCTCTCTCTCTCTCTCTCTCTCTCTCTCTCTCTCTCTCTCTCTCTCTCTATTATCGTGATTTATTGTGTTCATGAACTTTATGAGCAAAGAAGAGTCAATGTCATCTATTTATAGTGATAAGGTAGTCTTATAGAAAGGTATTAGGAAAGGTCAGAAAGGTACAAACACCATTTTCAACCTCCAAAAACCCATATTTCTCCCTTATTTCTCAACCTTTTCCTCTTATTTTTACACCATTAGCTTCCTCTCTTCTTCCTCCTCATTTCTAGGTAATAAAGTCGTAGTTTTGTTGAATTTTCGAAACGGGCATCTTATGACAAACTCGGTTTTGGTGACTCAAACAACTCGTTTTTCCTCCCTTTTTAGTTGAAGGCCTAGAATACTGAACAAAAGCTCGGGCTTGGGATGTTTTCACTCGAGAATTCGAGAGTTAAAGGTAACGGTGATAGGTTACTCGACAATGAGTCGATATTCCGTCCCTTCAACTCGGTTTTTATACTCTATTGCTGTAAAGTTCGATTCTTTCACTGTTGTTCAAGTCTTATTGTTCTTACTTCCGTCCTTTTTGTTGCTCCAAAATTGGTTCTGTTTTGACATGGGTTTCGAACAGGGAATTTGACTGTTTTGTGACGGGTTTTGCTTTCCACTATAGGACTGGGTTTGGGTTCGGATTTATGCATCGTTTGGGTTCTGTTTTGGACTGGTTTTGGGTCGTGGTGGTGGGTAGTCAAGTAGTGGTGGGTCGAGCCTACTCACGGCCTGGTTGGGTCCGTTTTGGTGGCCTGTTTTAGGTAGTCTCGATGGTTGGTGTAACACGGTTTTGGTACTAGTTAGGGTGTAGTTTTGGTGCAGTTTTAGGATTGCTTTGGAAAGGGTTATTGGCTGGTGTTCGTGGCGGATTTTGGCCGAATTTGGGTCGTGGGTTGAGTCGTGTTTTGGCGCTAGTGTAGTTGTTTGAAATTATTTAATATCCGTCTTAAGCTTGTCTCGTTATGATTGTTGTTACACGATTTTGTGGATGGCTACTTTTGTTGGCTGTGGCCTGGCAATAGCTTGGCAGTGGCCTGGCCGTGGCCTGTTGTAGCCTAGCAACAGCTGGCAGTGGCCTAGCTGTGGCCTGGCTATAGCTTGGCAGTGGCCTGGCCGTGGCCTAGGTAGTGGCCTAGCTAGTTACGGGTCGAAGCCGCGTGTGGTTTGTTGTGAGGTCGAGTTTGAGGTTGCCATAATAGCTCGTGAGTCATGTTTATAAATTGTTTTGACGCTAGTTTGGTTTATTTAAAATATAATTAAATAACCGTCTCGTATTTTGTATAACGTAACTCGTTAAATATCATTCATTTACATATTAATTTAATTGGACTTATTAAGTTAATTGGACTTCTCATATTTATCTGTTTGAACTTGTCTGGCTAATTTAATTGAAATTGTCTCCTTAATTTAGTTGGACTTGTCTAGCTTACTTGTTAGGCTGAGTTTGTTCTATCCATTGGACTTTGTATGCTTCGCTTGTTGGGTTCCACATTTTATCCCGTATATTTACTATAATTCTCACATGATGTAAATTATTCATTATCGATTGTTATATTTAATTTAAACGGCATGATAAATTTTAAAATGAAATATTTATTTGCATAAGAAAAGTATGAGATATTTATTGTTAAATAATTATTTGTGAAGGGTCATAATCTTGATAATGCCTTGTATTATTTTGTTGTGAGGGTCTTGGTCCTATCGGATACTAGGGTTGAGCTATAAGCCCTCTAGTTGCGATATGATCGTCGGGGTTGATGCTCCCACTCATACATATGGTGAGATGCAAGCCATAAGTATGAATGTGACATTAGCAATTCCATGATATATGACATTCTATTGCATTTATATTCGCATGATCATTCTTACTCTTATTGTGACTCAAGTGTGACGTTTTACATTGTATGACAACTTGACATTCCTTATTTACCCTTTCGGACCATTGGTTACGGTTAGGTGCCATGTTTCCGAAATGGGCTATTTTTCCTTCCGCCTCTTCAGACCGGGGGTCACGGTCAGGTGACAAGGTTCCGATTTGGGGTTACTCGACTTTCGGGCATGGTTAGGTGTACCATGTATCGAGTCTTGGATGTGGATGGGTCACCGCATGTCGAATCGGGTGTCGTCCATCCCGAGAGTCTGGCCAGGTTTAGACTAGGACCGTATTCTGATCGTCGTCCTACCAAGAGGTTGGAGTCTAGGATGCAGTAATGTTTGTGGTATCTCGGACATGCTTTAAAGGTAGCCTCTAAGCTGGATACTCCGTTTACACTTTGTGTCGGTTTTACACTTGTTGAGTCGTGTCGATATGAGTTGGTTGACTTGATTATTCTATGCCCTTGATGTTGGAACTTGTGTCCTCCACAAATTAGTGTGATAACATTTGTAAATCTCTTACAGGTTCACAAGGATATACTTCGTATATTTAATCAGTTGATTAACGTTTACCTAATAACGGTTGGCTTGCTAAAAAGTTTGACGTTATTATCATACAGATGGCAGTGATCAACTGGTCCCTAAAGGTCACACCTATAGGATGTGTTTGAGAAATGTGGTTATAGAAATATAATCATATTGATGCCCAAAATGACTAAAAAGTTAGTCAATGTGTTGATGAGATAATTATTTAATGAAAATTAAATAATATTAGTTGAGACAATTAATCACAATTCGTAAATTAAATATAATAAGTTATATTTAATTAAATATATGTAATGTTAGCTTGGACGAATTAATCTGTTAATTCGTAATTAAATATAATCAGTTATGTTTAATATCAACAAGATGAATGTGTCATAGTGGTAATAGTGAGGGTACACATACCAAGAGGTCATGGGTTCGATCCTCACTAGATGACAATTCAACACATATTATATATTTTTGGAAAGACCAAAAATAAGGAGAATTTTACTCCTTATTTCGGTCAGCTTGGCCGAAAATTAGGAGAGATTTATCTTTCCTAATTGACTCCAAGTTTCGGTCTGTATAAAAAGAAAGGGAGAGAATTATTTCTACCCTAATGTTTTTTCTTGACCTTGCCTCCTCTCTCTCATCACAAGAACACAAAACAACTAAATTTTACAGAACATTTAAGATCGATTCTAGCATAATCAAAGGGCATTCTCATATCGTCTTGGGTGCAACTAATAGGTGAATATCAATTTTGATATTGTTCTTAGGCCATATTTGCTAGGACCGAAGGTTAATTCTGAATCCCTATACTTTGTTTATGTATTTTGTTTATGACCTTTAATCATCATTGTTAAATCGTTATAATCCTTTTATATTAAGGGAAGTATACAGATTATTTCCCACAAGTGGTATCAGAGCACTAGGCCACGATTTTAATCTTGATGATTTTCATAAATTTGTATGCAAACTATGAGGATTTTAGAATTTTTTTTAGGGTTTCGAAAATTTTTAGGGTTCGGCAAATTTATTTGTGCCGATTTTTTTTTCTTCTTGCCGTTTTTTTTCTTTTAGTTTGATGATATTTTTCATTTTATTTTTCATATTATTGTTTTTAATCAGTTAAAATTATCATATGAAGAATTGGTAGTTTTTGATTTAATGCAGATTAAGTTAAAATTAAATGGAATCGTCATGTTTATGATAAAAAGATTTTTTTTGCTATATAGTTTTTGGCATATAAATTAATCACGTTTATTATTTCATATGCTAATCATGTTCTAATAGCAAAGGTAAACAATTTAGTCATCAAATCTTGTTTTAGGGCTAATTGCCGCAAAAGAAAGTAAAAAAAAGGAGGTCGTTTTTTAGGGTTTGCCATATAAAAAAAAAAAATAATTTTTGTTTTGTTTTTTTTGAGTGTACCGAGATAAAAAAAAATAAAAGGAAAGTTTTGTTTTCTTGTTTTTTTTTTGCCATAATTGCCGAAAAAATTTATGGAAAGTTTTTTTTTTCTTTTCCTAATTGCTGGGTATAAAAATAAAAAAAAGGTGCGGTTTTTTTTTTCGGCCGTGTGGAGCTGATATTATAAAATTTTTAAAAAAAATTTTGTTTATTTTTCAGCCGAGACCAATTTATAATTGGTTTTTATTTTTTTTTTTTTGGCCAATTAGTTATTGTGAATCCGTTCACAATTTAAAGATACCGAGTTATTTTAAAGCGGTTTAAAATTTTGACGGATAGAATTCATATTACAAGTTTAATATGGATTGAAATGAAATTAATGTGATTAAATTGCGGAATTGTCACTTAATTTAATTTAAATAGGTGGTTTGGATAAATTAATCAACATAATTAAAGAATTGTGTCATGTATGTTTAATTTATTTTTAGTTGATGCTTTTAATTTTGTTGAATGAATCGAATGAATGACTTTTATTTACGTATTTATTTTTTGCAATCGGTTGTAATTTGTAATACTTAGTGTGGCCTTAGTCAAATTATGTTTTCGTAATGAAGGAAACATAATTTTTATGTAATTATGAGATCTCGAATCTCCTTTATTTTAGTTTTGGGTTTTGAAATTAGAATGTAATAAATAGGTCAATTATGTAATTTTATTTATTGTAATTTCAAAGAAGACTAAAGATGAAGATTCAAGCTCACTCCCGCTACATGGATCAAGATGGAACATCAAGACAAGCTTCTCGGGTCCAAGGATGGATTCCAAACTTGTATTTATTGTTCATTTTGATAGGATAGGCCACACTAGAACTTTTACTGTTTTTTTTACGTTTTTCATTATTATTGCGTTTTATTCACATGTTAGTAATTGCATCATTTTCCGCCTAAAACCAAACCACCTACTACTAAAATGCATGAAAATTGACTCATATAGGTTGTATGTTAGTTTTCATGGACATGCAGATGTCACAGACTTTAAGCCATCACTTTAGTTTAATCATTCTCGCATGCTAGATTATAGTTCACTTAAAATGAATTTAAATAAAGTTGATGGGATCTTCCTCTAAAACGGAAATTGAGATTAGTCTTTATAAGGGCAAACATCTATGAATCCCTTCTTCGTCGGTAGGTCTAATATGACCCCTTCTACGTTGGGTAAGTAGTTGTGTTGACTTAGTTTTCCTCAACATCATAGTCCGAAGAGTTTCTCGTGATTATGATGGACTAAAGATAGCATTTACAGAAATTTATCGACCAAGAATTTTAACGGTAGAATTAGCTAAAAGGTTAGCTTATCAATTTACAGAGAATTGAGTCTTGGGGTCATTTATATAATTCTTGAGGGAGGTCAATTGTATAAATGTTTTTGAGTCTTCTTTCGCAGTGTAGAACACGTTTATTATCAATAATACTGTTACAACAAATGGCTGGTAATAACGCAATCCCAAAGCCTAGTGCCACACTAGATCGTTCGTCCTGGCTTAAAATGTTCATGGACCAAATGAATCACCACTCGATCAAGAATGATGGGTCCAATTTTGCTTGATCGGAGGCGGCACTACGGAATGCCGCCATCGCGACGGTAAGCTCGGGTATTTAATCGGGCAATACCGGTCAACCCATGCCCAAATTCAGGAGTCAACGAGTCACTCGCTTATAGTGATTTCGTTATGGAAGCGGGTGCGATAAAGAACGTACTCATCTTTGCAATGGAAACCAATTTGCTGAGACGCTTCATTGCCCAAGGTGCAAACAAGATTTTCACCACGCTCACTAACGAGTTCTCAAAGGCACCGAGAATCGTTACATATGAGCATACCTGTCGCTTCTTTGATGCGAAACTCCAGAAGCGCCAACCGGTTAGCCCACACATTCTTCACATAACTGAGAATGTCGAGAAACTGGAGGCACTGAATTGTAATATCAGTGAGAGCATTGTCATTGACCGAATGCTTTATTCTCTTCACGATGGTTTTGCCCTTTTCAGGGCGAACTAATATATGAATGACTTGAAAAGGAGTCCTCATGAGCTACACTCCCTTCTCGTACAGACCGAGAAGGATATAAAATTGTGTGGGAGCGTGAAGCAGGATGTTCTCACGATTTACAACAAAGGTAAAGTAAGGGCAAGGCTCATGGCGGCCTAGCTGTAGGTAAGCCAAAGTTTAAGAAGCCAGGAAACGGTAAGAGTGGGCCTGGTGAGACTAGTGGCTCACAGGGCAAGACAAAGAGCAAGGGCGGTGACATAGAGTGCCACCATTATCACAAGACTGGACATTGGAGGAGGAACTGTCCCGTCTACCGTGAGGACATCAAGGCAGGCCGCGTCGTTCCTGTTGGTATGTCATCTTATATTCATATGATTGAGATTAACCATGCAAGTTTCGAACTTGGGTACTAGATAATCTTGGTTGTGGTTCTCATCTGTGTAATCATTTGCAGGGCCTAAAGAACATCATACCTCTCGAAAAAGGTGATGTGGACCTGCGAGTCGGGAATGGAGCACGAGTTGCTGCTGCCTCGATGGGAACATATGTAATCCAACTCCCTAGTGGATTTGAGTTATCTTTAAATAACTGTTACTATGTACCCAGTTTAACTAAGAATATTATTTCTGTTTCCGTACTTGCTAAAGACAGTTTGACATTTTCAATAAAGGATAATAGTTGTATTTTCTCTTTTAATGAAATGATTTATGGCAAAGCAGTTTCCATGAATGGAATTTATATCTTAGATCAAACCACGGAAGTATTACACATGAATAATAAGAAATTAAAGGTTGGTGACAAAGATCAAACCTATCTATGGCATTGTCGAATGGGACACATAAATGAGAAACGCGTGAAGAAACTCGTCGATAATGGGACTATTCCCGCATTCGGATTTTCTACATATGGCACGTGTGAATCATGTCTCATTGGCAAGATGACTCGAATTTCCTTCAAAGGTGTTGGAATGTGCGCTAGTGACCTATTAGGACTCATACATACGGACGTATGTGGACCTATGTCAATTACCACTAGATATGGCTATAGATATTTTATCACTTTCACGGACGATTTGAGTAGATACGGATATGTCTACAAAATGAAGCATAAAAGTTAGTCCTTTGAGAAATTCAAGGAATACCAGAATAAGGTACAGAACCAACTGGGTAAAAAGATTAAAGCACTCCGTTCAGATCGGGGTGGCGAATATCTTTCAAATGAGTTTGATCAACACCTGAAAGACTGTGGGATCGTTTTACAGTTAACTCCACCTGGAACACCTCAATTGAATGGTGTATCCGAACGGAAAAATCGAACCTTACTAGATATGGTTCGATCCATGATGAGTCACACTGTAGTGCCTGATTCATTATGGGGTTATGCTCTTTTGTCAGCCGCTCTTATACTTAACCGAAGTCCGTCTAAAGCTGTCGACAAGACTCCATATGAAATGTGGAAAGGAACGGTCCCTAAGTTGTCCTTTATTCGGGTTTGGGGCTGCGAGGCTTATGTCAAGTGGAGACATGACGATAAGCTCGGCCCACGATCGGTCAAGACATACTTTATAGGTTATCCAAAAGGAACATTTGGTCATTATTTCTATTCGCCTACCGAACATCGAGTTTTTGTTGCGGCTAGTGCGACGTTCTTAGAGAAAGAATTTCTCGAGAACAAGACGAGTAATAGAACCTTCGAGCTGTCGGAGATTCCAGAACCAACAACCGAGGAACAGATGGAGGAAGCTGTACCTCCAACTGATGATACGGTTAATATTCCTGAGGAACCTAGGAGGTCGGGTAGAGACTCTCATCCTCCGGACAGATACATTGGTATGGTCGAGGAGAATGACGTTTTACTTCTAGAAAGTAATGAACCCGCAACCTATAGAGGTGCTATGGCCAGTTCCGACTCAAAGCCATGGCTTGAAGCCATGCAATCCGAGATGGACTCCATGTATGAGAATAACGTATGGGATCTAGTTGATTTACCTAATAAGGTAAAACCTCTACAGTGCAAATGGCTTTACAAAATAAAGTGTTTTGTAGACGCGCAACCAGATATCTATAAGGCACGACTTGTGGTAAAAGGTTTCACTCAAGTGCAAGGATTGCATTATGATGAGAATTTTGCACCTGTAGTCATGCTACGTTCCATTCGGATAATCTTAGCGATTGTCGTTCATGATTATGAGATTTGGCAAATGGATGTGAAAACCGCCTTCTTAAACGGCTATTTGGAGGAAGAGTTGTACATGGTGCAACCCGAAGGTTTCATAGATCCTAAGCATCCTAAGAAAGTATGCAAGCTTAAGCGTTCCATTTATGGAATTAAGCAAGCTTCTCGGAGTTTGAATCATCGTTTCCACCAAGTGATAAAAGAGTATGGCTTTATTCGATCGGTCGAAGAACCATGCTTATATATCAATTCGAGTGGGAGCAAGATTGTATTCTTGATATTGTATGTCGATGACATACTCTTGATTGGGAATGACATTCCTCTCCTATCTTCGGTTAAAGAATGGTTGAAGAACCATTTCCGGATGAAAGATCTGGGTGAGGCACAACGTATATTGGGAATCCGTATCTACCGAGATAGATCACGACGGACGTTATCACTTAGTCAGGAGTCTTATTTGGATAAGGTTCTTGAGAGGTTCAGCATGACCAACTGCAAGAAGGGAAACCTTCCTATGACGACTGGGATGCAGTTGAGCAAGTCTCAATCACCCACGACGCCTGAAGGGATTGAGCGCATGAGTCGTGTTCCTTATGCACCTGCAATAGGATCGATCATGTATGCCATGATATGCACACGTCCAGACGTGGCATATGCATTGAGTATGACGAGTCGGTACAAAAGACTCCAGGTGAAACACACTCGGATAGTAGTCAAAAATATCCTCAAGTACCTACGGAGGACTAAGGATTGGGTATTGACTTATGGAGGCGATACTAAGCTATGCGCAACCGGTTACGCAGATGCTAGCTTCCAAATGGATCGAGATGATTCAAAATCTCAGTCCGGGTTCGTCTTCACTCTTAATGGTGCAACGGTCAGCTGGAAGAGTTCCAAGCAGAGTGTTGTAGCAGATTCTACTACTGAATCCGAGTACTATGCCGCTTCGGAGGCAGCAAAGGAAGCGATATGGATGCGTCAATTCTTACAAGGGCTTTCGGTAGTTCCTAGTTCGAATGACCCGATCACCATCTATTGTGACAATAGAGGTGCCATCTTCCAGGCTAAGGAGCCAAAGTCTAGCAACAAATCTAGACATGTACTTCGGAAAGCTCACCTGATCCGTGATTACGTGGAGTAAGAAGAGATAGTGATTGACAAGATTGCGACGGATGATAACATCGCGGATCCTCTCACCAAACCGTTGAATTATGATAAGCATGTAGGGCATGTTAATTCCATAGGAATTAAACATGTTCCTGAGTTGTAGGACTTGATTATGGATTTGATACATTATCTTTTTCATATACTATTTATAACTTCATCGTTTTATATATATAATATTTTGTTTTTCATGTGGATTGTACTGACAACATTGAATGCCACAAAGTGAACTGAATTGCATTATATTTGTTTTGGTCCGTAATCGCCAATGTGAGCTAATAACTCCGGCTATTATATTGTGCAGTTGATTGATGGTGGGTTCAACGAGCCATAAGTCAAACGGTTGACTGATCGATCACAGATACAAGATTACGACGATACCTCGTAGGACAACTTTTTGTGACAACGTAATGGAGTCCTAAATGTTTAATAAACATTCTGTGCCAGGTCGTGGATAGGACATCCATTGTGTTCCTAGAGTCGATTCTTTTGACTATCAACTGTCTCTTGAGATTAAGGCAGTTTTTGGGTGACTTTGGTTTCTTTCTCACGGTCTACCGTAACTGGGGCTAGGTAGATTTTTTCTGGGTCATTTCATACTGTGCTTACATCAGCAGGATTCGAGTTAAGGAAAATATCCAACCCTTATCAGGTATAGTTATTTCTCAGGGCCACTCGAGGAGTTGTAACTGAAATGCATGGCCATGCTCGAATGTTGATTCGTTTATCAGTTAAGTTACTCTCTAGTCGAGAAAACCACTCTTGATATTGATCGCTTGTAAAATACGACCTTTGTGAATTCGGATTTGCAAATTGTTTTACATTGAGTGGGAGAAATTTTTTAGGATATGAGAATCGGTTATCGCACATACACTTGTGAGTACAAGTGGGAGTTTATTGGAGCTTGTGTCCTCCACAAATTAGTGTGATAACATTTGTAAATCTCTTACAGGTTGACAAGGGTATACTTCGTATATTTAATCAGTTGATTAACGTTTACCTAATAACGGTTGGCTTGCTAGAAAGTTTGACGTTATTATCATACATATGGCGGTGATCAACTGGTCCCTAAAGGTCACACCTATAGGATGTGTTTGAGAAATGTGGTTATAGAAATATAATCATATTGATGCCCAAAATGACTAAAAAGTTAGTCAATGTGTTGATGAGATAATTATTTAATGAAAATTAAATAATATTAGTAGACGAATTAACTGTCAATTCGTAAATTAAATATAATAAGTTATATTTAATTAAATATATGTAATGTTAGCTTGGACGAATTAGTTTGTTAATTCGTAATTAAATATAATCAGTTATGTTTAATATGAACAAGATGAATGTGTCATAGTGGTAATAATGAGGGTACACATACCAAGAGGTCATGGGTTCGATCCTCACTAGATGACAATTCAACACATATTATATATTTTTGGAAAGACCAAAAATAAGGAGAATTTTACTCCTTATTTCGGTCAGCTTGGCCGAAAATTAGGAGAGATTTATCTTTCCTAAATGACTCCAAGTTTCGGTCTGTATAAAAAGAAAGGGAGAGAATTATTTCTACCCTAATGTTTTTTCTTGACCTTGTCTCCTCTCTCTCATCACAAGAACACAAAACAACTAAATTTTACAGAAAATTTTAGATCGATTCTAGCATAATCAATGGGCATATCTCATATCGTCTTGGGTGAAACAAATAGGTGAATATCAATTTTGATATTGTTCTTAGGCCATATTTGCTAGGACCGAAGGTTAATTCTGAATCCCTATACTTTGTTTATGTATTTTGTTTATGACCTTTAATCATCATTGTTAAATCGTTATAATCCTTCTATATTAAGGGAAGTATACAGATTATTTCCCACACTTGATTGCATGTTTATTCTATTGTATCATGTCTTTCCCATTAAGAAAGTATTATGCCTATCTCATCATGATTATCAATTATATTCTCTTATTCTTTATTGTTCATATATGATGTATGATCAATATGTTTAATTAAGTGGTTATTTAGTTGCATTTCGACATATTGTGGTTGGGAGAACCTTGAGTTACTCCCCACTGACTCTGGCGTTCATGTTTACATGAATGACAGTTTGTCAGGATGCTTACATGGGGAAGACGTGTAGGCTAGCGAGAACTAAACCCTTGGACCTTATTTTGCTAGTTAAGAACCCTTTATTTATTTTTTCGTGGGATATGTTTTCCCCGCTTTTTAGACTTGGGTTGTAATAACCTAAGTTTGTCTATTATTGTATTTGTTTCGTTTTCATTTTTGGCACCCGCGTGTTAATCTTTAACTAATGATTTAAAAGTTTTTAAAATCTCACAAATTTCCGCTTTAATTTATTAGTTATATTTTCCGCTTTATCGCGGGGTGTCACAGTTAGTATCAGAGCATATGTTGCTCCCGACGCACACACGTGTACCCCAAATTTAACTTGAACTTGGCCTTGAATAATGAATGAGAGATGGGTAGACTTAAGGACATAAGGTGGTAGACTATGTGCTTGAGCAAATAATGACAATTCATGGTACAAGCTTGGATGTTGAAGTTGACCCGGGAAAGGGAGAGATGATTATGACTTCACCAACCACTATGAGTGAAGCATTTGTGCTTGAAAAAATTGTGAAATCACCAAATGTGATGGTAGAAGTTGAGAAGAACCCGAAAGAAGAAGAGGTGGTGATGATAGAAGAACACTCTTTGGCCAAGAAAGAAGAAGTCATTTCTAGAAGAGTGGACATTAGTAGACATGAGCTTGATGCCTCAAGTGAAGAGTGCAATGTGGTCAAGTCTAAAGAAATTCCCGTCAAACTTGATGACCCCGGCAGTTTCTCAATTCCATGTACCGTTGGTGACCAAAAGGTGGATAGTGCTTTGTGTGACTTAGGGGCAAGTGTGAGTGTCATGCCACTTGCCCTTGTGAAGAGGTTGGATATTTCAAGTTTAGCCCGCACTTCTATTACAATTAAACTTGCCGATGGAACAATCAAATCTCCAAATGGGATTCTCAAGGATATCATGGTTCAAATTGGTAAGCTTTCAATTCCTACCGACTTTGTTGTGTTGGATATCCCTATGGGAAGAATCTCTCGTGTCATTCTTGGTAGGCCATTCTTAGCCACGAGAGGAGCTACCATAAATGTCAAAGAGGGACTATTGTCATTCAAAGTTGGGAAGGAAAAAGTTGAATTCAAGCTACCACATGCTTCAAAGAAAACCGTTGTTCAAAACATGTTTGCCGTGGAAACATTAGAACTCCATGAGAATGAAGATGAGAACATGGAGCTCTTAATTTCTTGTGAGCCAAAAGTTGATGATGAGCCACCGGATAAGTTCCTTGAAGAAGAAGTGAATGTTAAAGATAAGTGTGGGGAAATGGGCAAGACTTGGGAAACCGAGTTCAATTCTAGCACCAATGCCCCTCCAAAATCAAAATCGGGAATTGAAAAGAAGAAGCCAAAAAGATGGAGGAAGAGATCGAAAGGAAAAAGGGTATGTGACCCTAATGTTGACAAAGAGACTAAGGAAAAGCTTGAAGAAGAAATGAACCGAAAATGGCAAGAAGTTCAAGATGCCATGAGTAAGTTGCATACTTTGATGATGAAGAACAAGGGTTCATGTGTTGTTGATCCTTGTATTGAAGGTGGAAGGTTGTTGGGATCTCGGGATATTGATCCCGGTTGAATGAAGTCTTTGAATGAAGAGGTTTGGTGGAGTCACTTAAGAACCACCGCAATGTATATATTCTTCTCCTCTTTAATTAAGTTTTTACCGCATTTTGCATTTAGTAACATGATTAGAAAAGGAGCTAATCTAAGGTAGTTCTCTTTGCATTCATATAGTATAGTTGCATCGTATTTCAATTTTGCATATAGATTAGATCATGCATTGCATACTTATTTGAAAATCACTAAAAATTTGAAAAATCAAAAATCACCAAAAACATGTATTTCATTTCCGAATTTCCTCCACACATTTATTTCCAATGGAAATATGTAAATAAATAAGTGTGGGGACGATATTCCATCATTTTAAAAATCCAAAAACATGTTATTTATTTTCAAATATTCAAAAAAAATCAAAAAACATGTTCTTTAATTTCGAAAAATTCAAAAACCACCAAAAATATGTTGCTTATTTTTCCTATTCTCTCCCTATACTTTGTTCCATTGAGGACAATGTAAATTTCAAGTGTGGGGAGGGAAATATCCACTTTATGAATATTGTCTATATTTGTTCATATAATTATATACTTTTAAATTTAAGAAAAAAAAGCAAGAAAATGCCTAAAAATTGAAAAATTTCTGAAAAATACAAAAATATTGCATTGTATATATATGTTTGGCTAACCTTTGGCATATGCATCTACCATTTGAGGCAAAAAAGAGCTAGAAGTCGCTTGGTAAACTCGTTCTAATCTCTTACTCCTTTACCGTTCTTTCTTTTTATATCTTGTATATTTGAAGGAGAATGGGATTTTGTGCCTTGAATGTTCCCTTGGGGAACTTGTGGATTGTTGGTGTTGATGTGTTGCTAGGATTAGTCAAAGGTGTTGCATGTTTACCTTATGTTCATTTCCATTTCTTGCTTGCATTCGTTTCACATGTAAATATGTGTTGTATTTCCTTCTTGTTGCATTGAGTTTATATATAAATTTTTGAACAAAATTTGGTCTAGGAAGGGAGCATGATACCCTCTATGATGATATTGTCTAGGTCGTGTCTTTCCCCTCTTAGTGGCTTGCACCTTGTGACCTCCTTGTTAGGGTGTTTGCTTGCAAATATCCGGGAAATGAGGCTAGACCGGAATGTTTTGACCACCATGTGAGACCAAGACCGTAGACTAGGCCTAGATTTCGACATAGCTACTTACATGTGAGATTTAGAGCCTCCTTGGGACCGGTATATCCATACCCGGTCTCCCTTAGGTGTGAGTAGGCTCCTTGCGTGGCATGTCACATCGCGACGCACAAGCATGGCGTCCTTTCCTTTTAAACCATGAGATGTTCATTTATATGCATATTTTGAAACAATTAGTTATATTTCCTTTTTGAGCCTCACATTGCCAAATAAGCCTATTTTTCGACCCTTTAGACTAGGTCCTATTTTGCTAACCCCTTTTGAGCTTAAACCTCTCTTTTGGCACCTACAAAACTAGCTACATACCATAAACAACCTTCCCTTGTCAAGAAAGTTGCTTACTTGTTGTTGGTTGTATGAAGAAGGGTGTTTTGAGTCCTAGTTGATGATTTGGGTTGAAATAATGGTTCTTAATTTGGTTTGTTGTTCGAATAAGAGGTTTTTGAAATAGAAAAAAGAAAAGAAAAGAAAATAGAAAAAGAAAAAAATGTAATGAAAAAGAAAAAAAAAATGCACAATTACTTTGTTTGATGAGAAAAAGCCAAGCAACACTCCTTCATCAATGGAGTAGAAAAAGGCGTTGCAAGAATAAAAAGGGCATTTGATATTTTTCCTAAGTGAGTCGGGTTTACACAATTTTTGCTTGATTTTGGCAAGCCAATTTCTTGTTAGGGTGTAGACGTTACTCATTGGTTGCAATAAGGTGATAATTTTTGTGTTTTTCCAAAGTGAGTCGGGTTTGCACAATGTTTGCATAAATTCGGGAAAACAATTTTTGTTAGGGTGTAGACGTTACTCATTTGTTGTAATAAAGTGGAAGAAATGGAATTTTGGCAACTTCTTGATGTGTACCTCCACATTTTTCCCAAAATGGTGCTTGCACCAACCCCGTTTCGTCCCGTCACCTAGCCCCGTTACAACCCTTGTTTCTTTTATGCATATTTTCCTTTTTTGCATCTAATTAATGGTCTTGTAGGAGAAGATTCCATGTTAGATTGCGGGCATGTCTCACGAGTCGAGTAGTTGAGTGATTTTGGTTACTTTTTTGCACAAAAATCACCCGTTCTAAAAAGAAAATGAGAGACTAGTGAAAGCCGTGAGGAAGTCGGTAGTCTTGGTCCCCTTAGTCATTGGTCAATTTGGTCGAATCTTGTGTGTGTCGTGTAAATCTTGAAGGTTAGGCTTTGCTTCCCCCTTTCCCGCCTTTGAATTTGTTGCCTAGGCATTTGGTTGTCATATTGAGGTTGCTTGAGCCACCATTAGGGCATTGACACCCCGCCAAGACTATGAGACGGTATCTCCCGACCAAAACCTTTAATTGTTCAAAGTAAAACGACCGCTTAGATGAGGAAGGCGGTTTGACTTTTTGTGATGCATCTTATATCTTGATTCGTGCTTAAATGATGGATGTGTCAAAATTTTCCACAAGCCCCCACTTGCCTTGCATCAGAATGCATACCTCATTGTGTTTCGGTGTGAGTTGAAGGGACGGAGAAGGCCCGTTAATTGCCTTTCATCGGATATTATTAGTTTAGCTAGCTTTCTTATATTACGGGTCTTAGTTTAATTTAATGAGCTTACTCGAGGACGAGTAAGGTTTAAGTGTGGGGAGATTTGATAAGTAGCATTTTAGTCGTATTTTACTTCGTATTTATACCTTATTCCGAATCGATTTTGTGTGCTTAACTGTCTAAAAAGCTCATTTAATTACTAGTTTATAATAATTAGTCGTATTAGCTACATTTAATATTTAGTCGTATTGTTATTATAATATTAGTATTATTACTATTATTTTATTATTATATTAATTTAATGTGCAGGCAAGACGGGAATGTGAGGCGGAAGAGCAAGACAGGATTATGAGAAGAAATGGCGGAGGTGAAAATAAGCCAAGTCATGGAAAAATAAACTAAGGAAAGGAGCAGCTGCTAATTTTCAGACGATCTTTGCTGAGCTTTTACTACCACCTTTGTCCACCGTGGCAGCCACCACTCACCACCAGTGACCACCCTACACTTCCAACATCACATCCCAACCACCCACGATCACCATGGACCACCTCAACAGCCACCACGAACCCTTCTTTCCCCCTAGCCAAAACATACAATTATAACCCTTTTCATGCACCCATCTTTCAACCACCACAACAGCCACCTCTAGACACCGTGGGAACCACCCATCACCACCAATAACATCCTCCCACTTCCAACTTCACAACCCAACCTCACATAGCCACCATTGACCACCGTGTAAGCCACCACGACCTCCCCTATACCCCCTGTCCATCGACATCAACAAACAACAACCATCTTCTACACCATCTCCTCACCACCATAACAGCCACCATGGACCACCTTGGCCGCTACCCACGACCACCTTGACATCCCAGCACTCCCATATGGCCGACTAAAACCACCTCCGGCCACCACAGCAGCAGCCAAGATCACGTTTTCCCCTTCATCTATCCACTACGATACAAACAACCCTTCGTACTCCCATGCCGGTTCACCGGCATCCGACATCCCCTACCGGCAGCCACACAACATATTTTGCTCCTTTTTGTCAATGTCTCGCTACCGGTGCCATCACCGGCTGCCGGCACGCCGGCACGCACCACCACATCTTCATCTCGCATCAAGTTTTGCTGCTCTCTACCGGTGGCCCTTCTGCCGGTCCACCGGCAACACACTACACAAGACATTAATTCATCCCCTTTCTTCCATGGCCTCGCTACCGGTGCCCAGGCCGGCGGCCGGCAGGACCCCGATGCTTCCTCAATTGCCCTGTTTCAATCGTGGAGTTGTTGTTTTTTTTTTTGGTTTTTCACGTTGACCTTGGAGGATGATTAGCATTAGATTAGTTTGGAGTTATTATTATTATTATTATTAATAGTAGTATTCTAATAATATTATTAATCTTATTATGTAGTTGGTATTTAGTAGTAGTATAAAACTACCACATGTCCAGATTAGACCACAACTACCATTAGACACTACCACAAAATTAGATAGAAATTATTTTACCTTAGTTTTATTCTCTCTAGTCTCTCTATATTGTAACTCAAGAACCCTAATATTTCCATTCTCATTTTTCATTCAATAAAATTTGCAAGCTTTCTTTAATTATTAGTTAAATTCTTCCTTTGTTTATGCAAGTTCTTCATCTCTCATTAGTATACAATTAGTATTTTGGGTTGTATTTGAAGATTAGAAGAAATTCATTCTTCCATTATTTTCCAAGATTGTTACTTTCCTCTTTGTTGGTACAATTCTCATCTTTTGTTTACATTATTTTCATTTGTTTACATTTCTTATGTTGTTTAATTGTTATTCATCAAAAGTATTAGTCTTTATCATGTTTGCAATGTTTACTTGTGTTTTGTTGGAATTTGTTGTTAATTTATCACCCATGAACATGTGTGAGTAGTCTTATCTAAGGTCATAGGGGGAATTTGGGTAATTAAGGGGATGGATTTGGGTTGTTAACCTTTTGAATTGGGTGATTATTTGGTTTCTACTCTTAATGCATTTGAAGTGTTTGTGGAAATACCTCAATGAAAATTGGACATTTTATTAACATGTTTGGCTTACCTTGGTGCATTGTGCTATTAGATAGTTTTAGAAGTTCTTATCGATGAGTTTTAATGAAAGTTAGAACATCTCTTTGATGCATTCGATCCGTCTTGGTGCTCATGCTATTGGGTAGTCTTAATGCTTTATTTGTAGCTAGTTCATCTCGATCAAGTGACAACTTATTGAGGAGCTTAAGGTGACTAAGAAATTAGTCTTAAACCCTTGACCACTATTACTACCCTTTTCTTGTTAGACCTTGTTTCTCCCCCTAATTTCCCTTTGTGAACCCAAATACCTTAGCCTTCCATCAATTGAATACAATCCCATTTAGTATAATTTATACCTTATTGCATCTTAGTTTATAATTAATCATCTTTGTTTTTATTTGACTAAACTAAAGACTTAAACAAACCAAGTACCTAACCCCCGCCATCTTTGTGTTCGACACCCGAATAAATACTACATTTATTTGGTTTTATAAATTGTTTTTGGTACCGGAAGTGACGGCAAAAACCCGGTCATCAAACCTTGACCTTGATCTTGTGGTAGTCGTTTGTAGATGTTTGAGGTTTTGCAGTAGTGAGATCACACTTATAGTGGAGTACCTTGTTTCATGGAATTGCTTAGGATGAAGTAACATGAGTGTTTTGAAGAAATCCTTGGAAGTGTTGTGATTATGAGTTTTGTTGTTAGAAAGTTTTCGGAACCGTTTAGGATGATGTTGTTGTTCGAGGTTTGAGTACCTGGCATTTCCTTGTTGTCTAATTCATCCTCTTCTTTGACCATAAGCGTTACCGTTCATACCTCTCTTCCTCGCTCCATCTTGCTCCTCCCTTATGTTTGAAACTAGTGACCTATAAAAACTCTACCCTTGACATTCTTATTGTTGTGACTTCAATTCTTACCCTATGAAGTTCACCATAGCTCTTTTTGTTAATTATGTTTGAACTCTCTTAGCGTACCCGGTATTTATGTTGTCTAAATTGCTTTTCATTTCATACAATTCATAAATATTTCAAGCTGCCAGTTTTGATTCGTTGTTAAAAGTTGATGTTACTTTTGAAAAACCCTACCTATTTTAAGGATTTGAAAATGAAAATTTGATTTAATCCCATATTTGTTCCTTGAGTATAGACTTCTCTACCATGATTTTAATTGTTAAACCTGATATTTCTGTAAATTTTAACCAATTTCTGTTAACCTTGATCTATTTATGATTTCATTGTCAAAGTTTGATATTACACTTTTAGAAATTTGACTCCCTTTTTAGTTTAAAGGTGAAACCTTCATTCTTATTTTGGCTTTTGCAAAAGAAAGTTTGAGTAGATTACCTTTTCTTTTGATTTTAACGTTGATCGGATATTAGAACTCGTTATTAGAGACGTTTAATGACTTGTTCTACGCTTGTCGGCGATTGATTTTTGTTTTAAATTTGTCTCTGACTCGGAAAGTTAAGTTCCTTGTGTGCACGATAAGAGCAATTTCGTTCCATGAATGAGACTTACACTTTTGAAAACTCTTCATTAATGTTTTTGAAAGTATTTTGATTTTGACTTATGCAAATAATTTAATTTTCGATCGGAATCTGTCGGAAAATTTTATTTGAAAGTTTTGAAAGAATTTTAATTCTTATGATATGTAACCTTTTAATGTTTTGGTTACCGACTTTAAAAGTTCAGTTTTATTTTATAATCTTTCTTTTCTACCTTCAAGTTTCGAGGACGAAACTTTTTAAAAGATGGGGTGATTGTAACACCCGCGAATTTCCCATTTTGACATTTAAAATTTATTGAACCGTTTGGTTACTTTATTTTATAATTTTGAATTATTCTATTTAAATAATTTTATGTCAAACACGATTTTTAGAAACGTATTATATAAAGGCTCATTTTTATAAAAATACGTATTATTAAATTATATTTTTGAGGCGTAAATTATATAAGAATAAATGTATACGTATTTTTGGCCGGATTGTTATACTAGTGACAGTAATAATAATAATCTCCGTCTTAATTTCCGTCTAAACCTTAGACCGTCACATTTCATTTTGTACCTACTTTAGTCCGGACCAACCAAAAACCAACAACACATTCACCTACCCCTTTTTCACTCTACTTTTATATTATTATTTTATATTATTAGTTATTATTATTATTATTATTATTATTATTATTATTATTATTATTATTATTATTATTATTATTATTATTATTATTATATATTATTATTATTATAAGATGTGTGTGGTTGTTGTTGTTGTAACACGCCCCCACCCCTGCACTCCCTTCTTCCTCTTTCTTTTAAAAAACAAGAGCAACAACAGCAATGAACAACAGAGACCGTACAAACACCATTTTTGACCTCCAAAAACCCAGATTTCTCCGTTATTTCTCAACCTTTTCCTGTTATTTTTACATCATTAGCTTCCTTTCTTCTTCCTCCTCATTTCTAGGTAAGAAAGTCTTAGTTTTGTTGAATTTTCAAAATGGGCATCTTATGACAAACTCGGTTTTGGTGACTCAAACAACTCGTTTTTCCTCCCTTTCTAGTTGAAGACCTCGAATACTGAAGAAAAGCTCAGGCTTGGGACGTTTTCACTCGAGAATTCGAGAGTTAAAGGTAACGGTGATAGGTTACTCGACAATGAGTCGATATTCCGTTCCTTCAACTCGGTTTTTATACTCTTTTGCTGTAAAATTCGATTCTTTTATTGTTGTTGAAGTCTTATTGCTCTTACTTCCATCCTTTTTGGTGCTCGAAATTGGTTCTGTTTTAACATGGGTTTCGAACAGGGAATTGAACTGTTTTGTGACGGGTTTTGCTTTGCACTTTAGGACTGGGTTTGGGTTCGGATTTATGCATCATTTGGGTTCTGTTTTGGACTGGTTTTGGGTCGTGGTGGTGGGTAGTCAAGTAGTGGCGGATTGAGGCTACTCAAAGCCTGGTTGGTCTGTTTTGGTGGCCTGTTTCGGGTAGTCTCGATGGTTGGTGTAACACGGTTTTGGTACTAGTTAGGGTGTAGTTTTGGTGCAGTTTTAGGACTGCTTTGGAACGGGTTATTGGCTGGTGTTCGTAGCGGATTTTGGCCGAATTTGGGTCGTGGGTTGAGTCGTGTTTTGGCGCTAGGGTAGTTGTTTGAAATTATTTAATATCCGTCTTAAGCTTATCTCGTTGTGATTGTTGTTACATGATTTTGTGGATGGCTACTTGTGTTGGCGTGGCCTGGCCGTGGCCTGGCTATAGCTTGGTAGTGGCCTGGCTATAGCTTGGCAGTGGCCTGGCCGTGGCCTAGGCAGTGGCCTAGCCAGTTACGGGTTGAGGCCGCGTGTGGTTTGTTGTGAGGTCGAGTTTGAGGTTTCCATAATAGCTCGTGAGTCATGTTTAAAAATTATTTTGACGCTAGTTTGGTTTATTTAAAATATGATTAAATAACCGTCTCGTATTTTATATAACGTAACTCGTTAAATATCATTCATTTTCATATTAATTTAATTGGACTTATTAAGTTAATTGGACTTCACATATTTATCTGTTTGAACTTGTGTGGCTAATTTAATTGAAATTGTCTCGTTAATTTAGTTGGACTTGTCTAGCTTACTTGTTGGGCTGAGTTTGTTCTATCCATTGGACTTGGCATGCTTCGCTTGTTGGGTTCCACATTTTATCCCGTATATTTACTATAATTCTCACATGACGTAAATTATTCATTATCGCTTGTTATATTTTATTTAAACGGCATGATAAATTATAAAATGAAAAGTTTTTTTGCATAAGACAAGTATGAGATATTTATTGTTAAATAATTATTTGTGGAGGGTTATAATCTTGATAATGCCTTGTATTGTTTTGTTGTGAGGGTCTTGGTCCTATCGGATACTAGGGGTGAGCTATAAGCCCTCTAGTTGCGATATGATCGTCGGGGTTGATGCTCCCACTCGTACTTATGGTGAGATGCAAGCCATAAGTATGAATGTGACATTAGCAATTCCATGATATATGACATTCTATTGCATTTATATTCGCATGATCATTCTTACTCTTATTATGACTCAACTGTGACGTTTTACATTGTGTGACGACTTGACATTCCGTACTTACCCTTTCGGACCATTGGTTACAGTTAGGTGCCATGTTTCCGAATTGGGCTATTTTTCCTTCCGCCTCTTCGGACCGGGGGTCACGGTTAGGTGACAAGGTTCCGATTTAGGGTTACTCGACTTTCGGGCACGGTCAGGGGTACCATGTATCGAGTCTTGGATGCGTATGGGTCACCGCATGTCGAATCGGGTGTCGTCCATCCCGAGAGTCTGGCCAGGTTTAGACGAGGACCGTATTATGATCGTCGTCCTACCAGGAGGTTGGAGTCTAGGATGCTGTCTTGTGTGTGGTATCTCGGACATGCTTTAAAGGTAGCCTCTGAGCTGGATACTCTGTTTACACTTTGTGTCGGTTTTACACTAGTTGATTCGTGTCAATATGAGTTGGTTGACTTGATTATTCTATGCCCTTGATTGCATGTTTATTCTATTGTATCATGCCTTTCCCATTAAGAAATTATTATGCCTATCTCATTATGATTATCAATTATATTCTCTTGTTCTTTATTGTTCATATATGATGTATGATCAATATGTTTAATTAAGTGGTTATTTACTTGCATTTCGAAATATTGTGGCTGGGAGAACCTTGAGTTACTCTCCACTGACTGTGGCGTTCATGTTTACATGAATGATAGGTTGTGAAGATTCTTACGTGAGGAAGACGTGTGGGCTAGCGAGAACTAAACCCTTGGACCTTAGTTTGCTAGTTAGGAACCCTTTATTTGTTTATTCGTGGGATATCTTTTTCCCGCTTTTCTAGACTTGGGTTGTAATAACCTAAGTTTGTCTATTATTGTATTTGTTTTGTTTTTGTTTTTGGCACCCGCGTGTTAATCTTTAACTAATGATTTAAAAGTTTTTAAAATCTCACAAATTTCCACTTTAATTTATTAGTTATATTTTCCGCTTTATCGTGGGGTGTCACATTCATTCATGCCAAAGGAAATGCACAGTAGCAGCAAGAGTGTAGATGAACCAGCTTGACGACCAATGCTTGCGGTGTTTCCCGCTTCGAAACCATCCAATTTGCTGCATTAAATTCATACCTCTCCTGTTGATGCCAATCAAATTTAGCATGCCCTGCCATACATCCTTAGCATAGATACAGTTAAAGAACAAATGCATATGGCTCTCAGTTGGAGCTTTACAGAGGCTACACCTGTTAGGCAGGAGCAGACCCTTTCCTATAATGTTATCAACTGTAGGAAGATGTTTCTCTAGAGCTAGAGAAATGGTAATCCTATGTGAAGGAATAATGAGTTGCCTGCTAATTGTTTCTGCCAAGTATACTTCACGATGCCTAGTCCTAAAAATTTCATAACTTTTGAAGAAGAGAAATTTGCCATTGTTGATAAAATTCTGAACTAGCAATTTTGCTTGCGGAATGCCACCTGCTATCTGAATGCAAGCATCTCTAGTCTTCAATATTCCCTTCATGCTACCAGGAAAATATTCCTTGATGGGAGTATGCCAAACATCAGTTCCTTTGAACGAATAACTCTTGATCCATTGAACCCAAAAGCTATCACCAGTGCTATCCAGTCTCTAAACCCACCTTAAGAGCATTGCTTTATTCCAGGAGAGCAACTCTTTTAACCCAAAACCTCCTTCTCGCCAGGGAGCACAAATTGCTTTCCAACTTTTGAATGTCATCCTTCTATGACCTTCCAGAATTTGCCAAAAGAAATCCTTGCTCATTTTGTTAATAAGTTTAATCACTCCCTTGGGTAATAGTATACTAGCACACCAGTAGTTTTGAAGACCAAAGATTACAGATTGAATCAGTTGAAGTTTACCAGCATAGCTTAAAAACTTAGTGGACCAGTGATGAATAACATGCTGCATTTTGTTTATAAGCATACCAAAATTGCTGATGCATAATCTGGATGCATTCAAAGGAACTCCTAAATACCTGATAGGAAACTCTTCTTGCTGGAAGTTTGTGTAAGCAAGAATGGCCTGCTTTACCTGCTCATGAACTCCTCCAAAGAAAATAGAAGTTTTCTCAGAATTAGCTTTTAATCTAGAGATCCTACCAAAATGCTCAAGGGTTTGCACACAAGGACTAACAGAAGGCAAATCACCCCTAGAGAAAATCATAAGGTCATCAGCAAAGATGAGATGAGTAAGCTTTATTCCCACACATTTTGGATGCATAGAAACCTGAGGTTTTTGGCAAATCTCACGAAGATATCTGGACAGGACCTCCATGCTTAGCACAAAAATGTAAGGGGACAAAGGATCTCCATGACGAACACCACTTTTCCCTTTGAAAAATCCATGACTAGATCCATTTACTTTCAATGAAAACCAAGAACCAGTGAGGCAAGCCATTATTTGCTTCAAAAAAGCAGCAGCAAAGTTAAAAGCTTTCAACATATTCTCAATGAAAGATCATTGCAAAGTATCAAAAGCCTTCCTTATGTATACTTTTATCAAGCATCTAGGAGTAAGGTATTTCCTATTGTACCCCTTAACAAGGGCCTGAGTTAGCATCATATTTTCAAAAATGTTCCTACCTTTGACAAAAGCAGCTTGCTCCCCTCCAATAAGCTTAGGAAGGATATGTTGCATTCTGGTTGCAATAATCTTGCTGATGACCTTGTAAATAGTAGAACAACAAGAAATAGGCCTGAAATCTTGGACTAACTTAGGAACTTTCTTCTTGGGAAGTAAATGGATGAGGGTAGTATTAGCTTGCTTCACCATTTTACCAGTAGAGAAGAACAATTGAATAGCATGGCCGAAATCTTCTTCAATAACATCCCAAGAGTGCTTAAAAAACCCTAAAGAAAAACCATCAGGTCCAGAGCTTTAGGTGGAACCAATACTGAATAGAGCATTCTTAATTTCAGATTTGCTAACCGGAGTTGTCAAGGAGACCCAATCATCTTGTGACATAGTGGCTCCTTGAGAAATAAAAACACTATCCAGAGGATCCACAGTAGTTTCAGTTCCAAGTAGTTCAGTGTAATACTCCACAAAAGCCATGGCTACTTTATCTAAACCATGCTGATTTTGTCCATGCACATCAACAATTTCCCCAATAATTTGTTGAGCCCTCCTTTCAGCAATTTTAGCAAATAAAAATTCAGAGCAACAATCATCCTTCTTTATAAAATGCTCCTTTGCTCTTTGTCTGAGGATGCTGATTTCTGTTTTTTTAAATTGCTAAAAGAGTCTAAGTGTTGCTTTTCCTCAGCATGAAGAGCAGCAAAGAAATGGAGAATTTGGAGAGCTTCTTGACATTAGGATAGCTTAAGTCTGGCTTCTTTAACCCTATCACCAATGTTGGAGAAGGTATTCTTATAGAGACCAATTAAATCCTGTTTGATTGCTTTGAGTTTACTGAAAATAATATGCATTGGTGTACCATGATAAGCATCCTTCCATCTTTTGCTTATAATGTCCTTATAGTGTGGATCAGTAACCCAACAGTTCAGAAAACTGAACCTCTTTTTGATATGAAAGCTACGAAAAATAGTCACAATGATTGGAAAATGATCTGAAACCCCAACAGGAGGGTAAACAACAGCAGTGTTTGGAAATTGACCCAGCCAAGACTGATTTATTATAGCCCTAACCAATTTTTACCATGTTCTTGCCCTAGACTCTTGCTTATTAGTCCAGGTGTATAAGCAACCTGTAACATTTACATCCTCTAAACCAGCTTTAACAATACACTCATTGAAATCCATGATATCTTCAATGTCAGGGGGATTTGGACCAGTTCTTTCATTAATGTCCCTTACCACATTAAAATCCGCAAGAGTAAGGAGTGGCTGATGATGAGTTGAGGCCTGCCTCAAGTGAGATCAGAGTCCTTTCCTATCAGCCCCAGTATTAAAGCCATACACAATGGACACCCACACTACATTTCCTGTAGCAAAGTGCTTCACTTTACAATAAATTTATTGAGCATCATGATGTAATTCCTCTAATTGAACAGTAACAGGATCCCAAATG